>NC_134398.1:18249630-18561357 GCF_050003625.1 Haematobia irritans
GTTTCCCCCTTGCCTGTCGTTCTAATTTTTCTCTTCAACTACCCTATCCCCAATCTCCGAAGTTTTGGTTTGGTTTGTTTGTAGAATCAATTGACCCATTTACTTTATGTGGCGTAAACTAGAAAACGATAAGAGGGAAATAGTGAAATTTTTTTTTGGTATGGGAAATGACAATTGATGTAAATAACACTGGATTACAGACAATGATCTGACTTTCGGAAGAGTTTCCAATGACACTTCAGTGTTAAGTGTAAACTCTGAGTCTTCGATCAGCACTTCTGGCTCAAATTCTTCCGTAAACAGTTCACCCTCTGAAACTTTAAAATTTACTTAGCCTTCTGTTAAATCATTGAGCCTCCATTTTTTAATCACTTCTTATAACGAAATTGCTCGACGCAACTTTGATCTGCAGTTTCACCCCAGAGATTTCGGTCCGCAGTTTTTGATCTGCAGTTAAATGACTTGAACTTCGGCTCACAGTTTAGGACTCGCCTTCAATGACAAGTCTGAAGCCAATGATCCACCATATGAACTATGGCTCAGGTATAATGAGGTATGCTCATTCTGAATCAATTACAGGCTTTATTATGATAAAGAGGATAACTTTCTCTATTTTGTTTAGAAATAAAATTTTAACACAATTTTCTATAGAAATAAAATTTTGACAAAATTTTCGGTAGAAATAAAATTTTGACGAAATTTTCTGTAGATATAAAATTTTGATAAAATTTTCTATAGAAATAAAATTTTGGCGAAATTTTCTATAGAAATAAAGTTTTCACAACTTTTTCCATAGAAATAAAATTTTGACAAAATTTTCTATAGAATTAAAATTTTGAAAAAATTTTCTATAAAACTAAAATTTTGACAAAATTTTCTAAGAAATAAATTTTTAACAAAATTTTCTACAGAAATAAAATTTTAACAAAACTTTCTGAAGAAAGTCGGGCGGCGCCGACTATATTATACCCTGTACCACTTTGTAGATCTAAATTTTCGATACCATATCACATCCGTCAAATGTGTTGGGTGCTATATAAAGGTTTGTCCAAAATACATACATTTAAATATCACTCGATCTGGACAGAATTTGATAGACTTCTACAAAATCTATAGACTCAAAATTTAAATCGGCTAATGCACTAGGGTGGAACACAATGTTAGTAAAAAACAAGTATATACGGCCGTAAGTTCGGCCAGGCCGAATCTTATGCACCCTCCACCATGGATTGCGTAGAAACTTCTACGAAAGAGTGTAATCCACAAATTTCAACTCACTCGGATGAAATTTGCTCCTCCAAGAGGTTCCAAAACCAAATCTCGGGATCGGTTTATATGGGGGCTATAAATGATTATGGACTGATATGGACCACTTTTGGCATGGTTGTTAAATATCATATACTACCACCACGTACCAAATTTCAGCGAGATCGGATGAATTTTGCTTCTCCAAAAGGTACCGGAGGTCAAATCTGGCGATCGGTTTATATGGGAGCTATATATAATTATGGACTGATAGGAACCAATTCCTGCATGGTTGTTAAATACCATATACTAACATCACGTACCAAATTTCAACCGAATGGGAAGAATTTTGCTCTTCCAAGGTGGTCCGGAGGTCAAATCTGGGGATCGGTTTATATGGGGCCTATATATAATTATGGACCGATATCGACCAATTTTTGCATGGTCATTAGAGACCATATACTAACATAATGTACCAAATTTCAGCCGGATCGGATGAAATTTGTTTCTTTTAGGGGCTCTGCAAGCCAAATCGGGGGATCGGTTTATATAGGGGCTATATACAATTATGGACCGATATGGACCAATTTTTGCATGGTCATTAGAGACCATATACTAACATCATGTATCAAATTTCAGCCGGAACGGATGAAATTTGTTTATCTTAGGAGCTCTGAAAGCCAAATCTGGGGATCGGTTTATATAGGGGCTATATATAATTATAAACCGATGTGGACCAATTTTTGCATGGTTGTTAGAAATCATATACTAATACCATGTACCAAATTTCAGCCGGATCGGATGAAATGTGTTTCTCTTAGAGGCTCTGCAAGCCAAATCGGGGGATCGGTTTATATGGGGGCTATATATAATTATAGACCGATGTGAACCAATTTTTGCATGGTTGTTAGAGACCATATACTTACACCATGTACCAAATGTCAACCTGATTGGATGAAATTTGCTTCTCTTAGAGGCTCCGCAAGCTAAATCGGGGGATCGGTTTATATGGGGGCTACATATAATTATGGACCGATATGGACCAATTTTTGCATGGTTGTTGTAGACCGTATACTAACACAATATACCAAATTTCAAGCTGATCGGAGGAATTTTACTCCTCCAAGAGGCTCCACAAGCCAAATCTGAGGGTCCCTTTATATGGGGGATATACGTAAAAGTGGTCCGATATGGCCCATTTGCAATACCATCCGACCTACATCAATAACAAATACTTATGCCAAGTTTCAAGTCGATAGCTTGTTTCGTTCGGAAGTTAGACGGACGGACGGACATGCTCAAATCGACTCAGAATTTTACCACGACCCAGAATATATATACTTTATGGGGTCTTAGAGCAATATTTCGATGTGTTACAAACGGAATGACAAGACACCATCATATGGTGGAGGGTATAAAAATTTAGACTTTTTCTCTTAAAATAAAATTTTGACAAAATGTTCTATAGAAATATAATTTTAAAAAAATTTTCAAAAAAAAAAAAAAAAATTGAAAAAATTTTCTATAGAAATACAATTTTGACAAAAGTTTCTATAGAAATAATACGTTTGACAAAATTTCTATTGAAATAGAGTTATCGTAACTTTTTCTGTAGAAATAAAATTTTGACAAAATTTTCCATAGAAAAAAAAAATTGACAAAATTTTCTATAGAATTAAAATTTTGACAAAATTTTCTATAGAAATGAATGTTGACAAAATTTTGTAAGAAATAAAATTTTCACTAAATTTCTTATTAAAATAAAATTTTGTCAAAATCTTCAATAAAATTTTCTTCAAAAATAAACTTTTTACACAATTTTCTATAGAAAAAAATTTTACAAAAATTTTGAAAACATTTTCTATAGAAATAAAATTTTGACAAAATTTTCTATAGAAATAGAATTTTGACAAAATTTCCTATAGGAATAAAGTTTTGTAAAATTTTTTCTCTATAGAAAATTTTGTCAAAAAAAAATTTTTGACAAAAGTTTCTAGAGAAATAAAATGTTGAGAACATTTTCTATATAAATAAAATTTTGAAAAAATTTTCTATGTAATTACAACTTTGACAAAATTTTCTATAGAAATAAAATTTTGAATTTTTGTTACTTTTTTTATAAAAATAAAATTTTGACAAATTTTACAAGAATAAACTTTTTGCACATTTTTCTATAGAAATAAAATTTGACAAAAATTTGGAAAACATTTTTTATAGAAATAAAATTTTGACAAAATTTTCTATAGAAATAGAATAAATAAAATTTCCTATAGAAAAAAAAAATTGACAAAAGTTTCCATAGAAGTAAAATTTAGAGAAAATTTTCTATATAATTACAATTCTGACAAAATTTGCTATAGAAATAAAATTTTGACAAAATTTTCTATAGAAAAAAAAATTTTGACAAAATTTTCTGTAGAAATAAAATTTTGACAAAATTTTCTGTAGAAATAAAGCTTTGACAAAATTTTCTGTAGAAATAAAATGTTGACAAAATTTTTATAGAAATTAAATTTTGACGAAATTTTCTATAGAAATAAAATTTCGACGAAATTTTCTATAGAAATAAAATTTTGACGAAATTTTCAATATAAATAAAATTTTGAAAAAAATTTCTATAGAAATAGAATTTTGACAAAATTTTCTATAGAAATCAAATTTTAACAAAATTTTCTATAGAAATAAAACTATGCAATGTATTTTTTTGTTTGGTAGTTTTTTAGTAATATTCTTTCCATATTTTGGTAGTTTATTTTCGTCTTGATTGGCAACAGTGGGTATATACTAGAGGTGGGCGCGTGAGTGAAATTTCTCTCACTCTCACGCGCATTCACGAAGTCAAATATTTATTCACGCGCGATAAGTGTCGTAGCCGCACACAGTCACGCAACAGTGGGTATATACTAGAGGTGTGCGCGTGAGTGAAATTTCACTCACACTCACGCGCATTCACGAAGTCAAATATTTATTCACGCGCGATAAGTGTCGTAGCCGCACACAGTCACGTACATTAACGAAATGAAAAGCAGTAATCACGCACGCCTACGCACGAAGTACTTTTACAGACTCACGCTTACGCACGATTCCCGACAATTCTCGTGACTCCCTACAAATTCACGAGACTCACGACATTTTCCCACCGAGAATGCCCAAGGGTAACAAAATTCATAAATAAACAAGTAAGGAAAGTCTAAAGTCGGGCGGGGCCGACTATATTATACCCTGCACCACTTTGTAGATCTAAATTTTCGATACCATATCACATCCGTCAAATGTGTTGGGGCTATATATAAAGGTTTGTCCCATATACATACATTTAAATATCACTCGATTTGGACAGAATTTGATAGACTTCTACAAAATCTATAGACTCAAAATTTAAGTCGTCTAATGCACTAGGGTGGAACACAATGTTAGTAAAAAAATATGGGAAACGTTTAAATCTGAAGCAATTTTAAGGAAACTTCGCAAAAGTTTATTTATGATTTATCGCTCGATATAAATGTATTAGAAGTTTAGGAAAATTAGAGTCATTTTTACAACTTTTCGACTAAGCAGTGGCGATTTTACAAGGAAAATGTTGATATTTTGACCATTTTTGACGAAATCAGAAAAACATATATATGGGAGCTATATCCAAGTCTGAACAGATTTCAACCAAATTTTGCACGCATAGTTACAATGCTAATTCTACTCCCTATGCAAAATTTCAACTAAATCGGAGCAAAAAATTGGCCTCTGTGGGCAAATGAGTGTAAATCGGGCGAAAGCTATATATGGGAGCTATATCTAAATCTGAACCGATTTGGCTGATATTTTGCAAGTTTTGCGATACTCATAAAATATTCGGATGTACGGAATTTGAGGAAGATCGGTTGATATACACGCCAATTATGACCAGATCGGTGAAAAATATATATATGACAGCTATATCTAAATCTGAACCGATGTTTTCCAGAATCAATAGGGATCGTCTTTGAGCCGAAACAGGATCCTATACCAAATTTTTGGACAATCGGACTAAAACTTCGAGCTGTACTTTGCACACTAAAATACACCAACAGACAGACAGACGGACAGACAGACACACAGACGGACATCGCTAAATCGACTCAGAATTTAATTCTAAGACGATCGGTATACTAAACGATGGGTCTCAGACTTTTCCTTCTTGGCGTTACATACAAATGCACAAACTTATTATACCCTGTACCACAGTAGTGGTGAAGGGTATAAAAATAAAATTTTGACAATAGTTTCTATAGAAATAATACGTTTGACAATATTTTCTATAGAAATAAAGTTATCACAACTTTTTCTGTAGAAATAAAATTTTCTATAAAAGAAAAATTTTGACAAAATTTTCTATAGAATTAAAATTTTGACGAAATTTTCTATAGAAACCAATGTTGACAAAATTTTGTAAGAAATAACATTTTCACAAAATTTCCTATGGAAAAAAAATGTTGTTAAAATCTTCAATAAAATTTTGGCAAAATTTGACAACAATTTGGAAAACATTTTCTATAGAAATAAAATGTTGACAAAATTTTCTATAGAAATAGAATTTTGAAAAAATTTTCTATAGGAATAAAGTTTTGCGAAATTTTTTATAGAAATAAAATTTTGACAAAATTTTCTAAAGAGAAAAAATTTTGACAAAAGTTTCTATAGAAATAAAATGTTGAGAAAATTTTCTATACAAATACAATAAAATTTTGAATTTTTGTTACTTTTTTTTATAAAAATAAAATTTTGACAAATTTTACAAGAATAAACTTTTTACGCAGTTTTCTATAGAAATAAAATTTGACAAAAAATTGGAAAACATTTTTTATAGAAATAAAATTTTGTCAAAATTTTCTATAGAAATAAAATTTTGTCAACATTTTCTATAGAAATAAAATGTTGACAAAATTGTCTATAGGAAAAAAGTTTTGCAAAATTTTTTATAGAAATAAAATTTTGACCAAATTTTCTATAGAGAAAAAATTTTGACAAAAGTTTCTATAGAAATAAAATGTTGAGAAAATTTTCTGTATAAATACAATTTTGAGGAAATTTTCTATGTAATTACAACTTTGACAAAATTTTCTATAGAAATAAAATTTTGAATTTTTGTTACTTTTTGTTATAAAAATAAAATTTTGACAAATTTTACAAGAACTAACTTATTACACATTTTTCTATAGAAATAAAATTTGACAAAAATTTAGAAAACATTTTTTATAGAAATAAAATTTTGACAAAATTTTCTATAGAAATAAAATTTTGGCAAAATTTTCTATAGAAATAAAATGTTGACAAAATTGTCTGTAGGAAAAAGTTTTGCAAAATTTTTTATAGAAATAATATTTTGACAAAATTTGCTATAGAAAAAAAATTTTGACAAAAGTTTCCATAGAAATAAATATTTGAGAAAATTTTCTATATAATTACAATTTTGACAAAATTTGCTATAGAAATAAAGTTTTGACAAAATTTTCTATAGAAATAAAATTTTGAAAAAATTTTCTGTAGAAATAAAATTTTTGTTATTTTTTTGATTTCAGCTTAAAACCATACATTGACTAAGTTACAAGTGTAGCTTAACCAACAGAGGAAAAGAATGTTTGTCAAATTTATTTGGGCAAAGCCCTATAGACTGCAAGATGATTGGATGGACGCACGTTTCGGAATTACCACATTCCTCATCAGCATTCTCTACTTGCAACAAACTATCAACCAATTATCAGAATAAATTCAGGCAGTTTATTGAACCCAACAATAAACCACACTTGAACCCTCCGAAAAAAGGTTTTACATTGATAGTCGGTTTATGCCGAAATAAATTCATACAAACATCTCTCTTTTCTTTTGCCACCATCAAATCATCGATTTGAGTGAAGTTGGCTGGGTTTTATTTTGAGCGTGCTTCCTCTATAGGGCTTTGCCCAAATAAATTTGACAAACATTATTTTCCTCTGTTAGTTGAGCTACACTTGTAGTTTAGTCAATGCATGGTTTTAAGCTGAAATCAAAAAACAACAACAATGATTAAAGAACAAAAACCAACAATAACAAAACAAAACTAATGAAAGAAATAAAATTTTGACAACATTTATATAAAAGTTTGACAAAATTTTCTGTAGAAATAAAATTTTAACAAAATTTTCTGTAGAAATAAAATTTTGACAAAATTTTCTGTAGAAATAAAATTTTGACAAAATTTTCTATAGAAATAAAATTTTGACGAAATTTTCTGTAGAAATAAAATTTTGACAAAATTTTCTGTAGAAATAAAATTTTGACACAATTTTCTATAGAAATAAAATTTTGACGAAATTCTCAATAGAAATAAAATTTTGACAAAATTTTCTATAGAAATAAAATTTTGACAAATTCTATATATAATTGTCTACAGAAATTAAATTTTAACAAAATTTTCTATGGAAATAAAATTATGCAAGTATTTTTTGTTTGGTAGTTTTTTAGTAATATTCTTTCCATATTTTGGTAGTTTATTTTCGTCTTGATTGGCAACCGTGGGTATATACTAGAGGTGTGCGCGTGAGTGAAATTTCACTCATATTCTAATAACTGTAGGGTAGTGTAATAGCAAATGCAAATGGAACGAGCATTATCGACCTAACAATGATAATGATGACATCGGAACCATAAAAGGACGACTACAAAAATAGACACCATCATTTGGAGAAAAATTCCCCATAATTGTAATAATACTATTGCCAATGAAGAGTGAAGCTATAACAAACACAGAACAGCGACACAAGAAAAAAGACACACAGATAAAGGCAACAAAATTGATAATAATAAAATTCAATAAACGGAAAACAAACACAAAAATTGCTTGGAAGTAGATTGGAATGGCTAAAATCGAATCGAAATCTCTGTATAGAAAACAATGATTGTTTTCCCATTATATTTTATTAGAAAATTTTTGGAAGACAAATCAAATATAAGGAAGAAGAATACATGAAGTTAGGGTAATAGAAAAGGGGCAGGGGAATGTAGGGGAGTATTGTCAACAGCGTCAAGAAGAAAATCAAATAAGGAAACAAACACTTCAGTATGAAGTAAATGACCAACCACTAGAAAGAGACAGAAAAAGTTAATGCATTATGTTTTCAACAAATAGGGAGAATAGGGAAACTAGTTTGTGAGCGATAGAGAGAATGAGAGAGAGAGAAATAAGTTTCAATTCTAAGATACACAAATTAAAGGCAGATATTTATGACTAGGAGATGAGTGCATTAAAAGATTACATATATGTCATCCCAAAAATATCTCTATAAACCTCTAAAATAATTTCAAATTTTAATTTCTGAAAAATTGGCTAATAATTCCTGGTTCAAAAACTTTGCATTGGAAAACCCACACTGAAAAAATATTTATGTTATATTAAATATTACGCAACCAAAATTTTAGGATTCGCAATTTACAAAGTAATTAGGACAAATTTCTCTAAAATAATAAAATTTTAATTAAAACAAGTAAATAAAGTCTAATGTCGGGCGGAGCCGACTATATTATACCCTGCATCACTTTGTAGATCTAAATTTTCGATACCATATCACATCCGTTGGGGGCTATATATAAAGGTTTGTCTCAAATACATACATTTAAATATCACTCGATCTGGACAGAATTTGATAGACTTCTACAAAATCTATAGACTTAAAATTTAAGTCGGCTAATGCACTAGGGTAGAACACAATGTTTGTAAAAAATATGGGAAACATTTAAATCTGAAACAATTTTAAGGAAACTTCGCAAAAGTTTATTTATGAATTATCGCTCGATATATATGTGTTAGAAGTTTAGGAAAATTAGAGTCATTTTTACAACTTTTCGACTAAGCAGTGGCGATTTTACAAGGAAAATTTTGGTATTTTGACCATTTTTGTCGAAATCGGGAAAACATATATATGGGAGCTATATCTAAATCTGAACCGATTTCAACCAAATTTGGCACGCATAGCAACAATGCTAATTCTACTCCCTGTGCAAAATTTCAACTAAATCGAAGAAAAAATTGGCCTCTGTGGTCATATGAGTGTAAATCGGGCGAACGATATAAAGGGTGATTTGTTAAGAGCTTGATAACTTTTTTTTAAAAAAAAACGCCTAAAATTTGCAAAATCTCATCGGTTCTTTATTTGAAACGTTAGATTGGTCCATGACATTTACTTTTTGAAGATAATTTCATTTAAATGTTGACCGCGGCTGCGTCTTAGGTGGTCCATTCGGAAAGTCCAATTTTGGGCAACTTTTTCGAGCATTTCGGCCGGAATAGCCCGAATTTCTTCGGAAATGTTGTCTTCCAAAGCTGAAATAGTTGCTGGCTTATTTCTGTAGACTTTAGACTTGACGTAGCCCCACAAAAATAGTCTAAAGGCGTCAAATCGCATGATCTTGGTGGCCAACTTACCGGTCCATTTCTTGAGATGAATTGTTCTCCGAAGTTTTCCCTCAAAATGGCCATAGAATCGCGAGCTGTGTGGCATGTAGCGCCATCTTGTTGAAACCACATGTCAACCAAGTTCAGTTCTTCCATTTTTGGCAACAAAAAGTTTGTTAGCATCGAACGATAGCGATCGCCATTCACCGTAACGTTGCGTCCAACAGCATCTTTGAAAAAATACGGTCCAATGATTCCACCAGCGTACAAACCACACCAAACAGTGCATTTTTCGGGATGCATGGGCAGTTCTTGAACGGCTTCTGGTTGCTCTTCACTCCAAATGCGGCAATTTTGCTTATTTACGTAGCCATTCAACCAGAAATGAGCCTCATCGCTGAACAAAATTTGTCGATAAAAAAGCGGATTTTCTGCCAACTTTTCTAGGTAATAAAATTCAATGATTTGCAAGCGTTGCTCGTTAGTAAGTCTATTCATGATGAAATGTCAAAGCATACTGAGCATCTTTCTCTTTGACACCATGTCTGAAATCCCACGTGATCTGTCAAATACTAATGCATGAAAATCCTAACCTCAAAAGAATCACCCTTTATACGGGAGCTATATCTAAATATGAACGGATTTGAACCAAATTTGGCACGCATAGCTAGAATGTTAATTCTACTCCCTGTGCACAATTTGAATTAAATCGGAGTAAAAGATTGGCCACTGTGGTCATATGAGTGTAAATCGGGCGAAATATATGGGAGCTATATCTAAATCTGAACCGATTTCAATAAAATTTGACACACTTGACTACACTACTAATTGCACTCCTAGTACAAAATTTCAATCAAATTGGGGTAAAACTCTGGCTTCTGGGACCGTATTAGTCCATATCGGGGGAAAGATATATATGGGAGCTATATCTATATCTGAAGCGATTTCAATAAAATTTGGCACACTTGACTATAGTACTAATTGTTGTTCTTGTGCAAAATTTTATGCAAATTAGGGTAACACTCTGGCTTCTGGGGCCATATAAGTCCATATCGGGCGAAATATATATATGGGAGCTATATCTAAATCTGAACCGATTTCTTCCAAAATCAATAGGGTTCTATTCTGAGCCAAAACACATACTTGTGCCAAATTTGAAGTCGATTGGACTAAAACTGCGACCTAAACTTTGATTACAAAAATGTGTTCACGGACAGACGGACATGGCTATATCGACTCAGGAGCCCACCCTGAGCATTTTTGCCAAAGACACCATGTGTCTATCTCGTCTCCTTCTGGGTGTTGCAAACATATGCGCTAACTTAGAATACCCTGTTCCACAGTGTGGCACAGGGTACAAAAAGCCGATTAAATACGTAAATAATTATGTTTGACAAAAAATAAAATTTTCTATAGAAATAAAATGTTGACAAAATTTTGTGTAGTAATAAAATTTTGACAAAATTTTCTATAGAAATAAGATCTTGACAAAATTTTGTGTAGTAATAAAATTTTGATAAAATTTTCTATAGTAATAAACTTTTGACAAAATTTTCTATAGTAATAAAATGTTGACAAACTTTTCTATAGTAATAAAATTTTGACAAAATTTTGTGCAATAATAAAATTTTAACAAAATTTTCTATGGAAATAAAATCGTGACAAAATTTTTTATAGTAATAACATTTTGACAAAATTTTCTATGGTAATAAAATTTTGACAAAATTTTGTGTAGCAATAAAATTTTGACAAAATATTCTATAGAAATAAAATCTTAACAAAATTTTGTGTAATAATAAAATGTTAACAAAATTTTCTATGGAAATAGAATCTTGACAAAATTTTCTATAATAATAAAATTTTGACAAAATTTTCTATAGTAATAAAATTTTGACAAAATTTTCTATAGTAATAAAATTTTGACAACATTTTCTATAGAAATAAAATCTTGGTAGATTATTTTTAGGCATCGGCTATATATAACTATAGACCGATATGGACCAATTTTGGCATGGTTGTTAGCGGCCATATAACAGCTCAATGTACCAAATTTCACAACGTAACAAATTTCAACCGGATCGGGTGAATTTTGCTCTTTCAAGGGGCTCCGCAGGTCAAATCTGGGGATCGGTTTATATGGGGGCTGTATATAATTATGGACCGATATGGACCAATTTATGCATGTTTGTTAGAAACCATATACTAACACCATGTGCCAAATTTCAGCTGAATCGGATGAAATTTGTTTCTCTTAGAAGCTCCGCAAGCCAAATCGGGGGATCGATTTATATGGGGGCTATATATAATTATAGACCGATATGGACCAATTTGTGTATAGTTGTTAAAGGCCATATACTTACACCATATACCAAATTTCAGCCGGATCGGATGAAATTTGCTTCTCTTTGAGGCTCCGCAAGCCAAATCTGGGGATCGGTTTATATGGGGACTATATATAATTATGAACTGATGTGAACCAATTTTTGCATGGTTGTTAGAGATCATATACTAACACCGTGTACAAAATTTCAGCCAGATCGGATTAAATGTGCTTCTCTTAGAGGCTCCGCAAGCCAAATCTGGGGATCGGTTTATACGTATAGCCCCCATATAAACCGATCCCCCAATTTGGTTTGCGGAGCGTCTAAGAGAAGCAAATTTCATCCGATCCGGCTGCAACTTGGTACAGGTGTAAGTATATGATCTCTACCAACTACGCAAAAATTGGACCACATCGGTCCATAAATATATATAGCCCTCATATAAACCGATTACCAGATTTGGCTCGCGGAGCGTCTAAGACAAGCAAATTTCATCCGATCCTGATGAAATTTGATACATGGTGTAAGTATATGGTCTCTAACCACTACGCAAAACTTGGTCCACATCGATCCATAATTATATATAGCCTCCATATAAACCGATCCCCAGATTTGGCTTGCGGAGCGTCTAAGAGAAGCAAATTTCATCCGATCCGGCTGAAATTTGGTACATGGTGTAAGTATAAAGGGTGACACGGTCAATATTTGGTCAAGGGAAAACGCGTGTAAATCGGCGAAATCGTTTATTTAAAAATCAAATTAAATTTCTTTTTCAAGTTCAATTAGTATAAAATTCAGGAAAAATATTCAGTTAGGCTTTCGCTTTTCCAAATCCGAATTGCCGGGCCTCACGCTTGACACCTGCCATCAGATTTTGTACAGCCACCTTGTCCACCTTCTTCGCCGCAGAAAGCCAGTTTGCCTTGAACTGCTGCTCGTCCTTAGCAGTTTTTTTGGTCTTCTTTAGGTTCCGCTTGACAATAGCCCAGTATTTCTCAATTGGGCGAAGCTCTGGCGTGTTGGGAGGGTTCTTGTCCTTGGGAACCACCTGCACGTTGTTGGCGGCGTATCACTCCATGGCCTTTTTACCGTAATGGCAAGATGCCAAATCCGGCCAAAACAGTACGGAACAACCGTGTTTCTTCAGGAAAGGCAGCAGACGTTTATTCAAACACTCTTTCACGTAAATTTCTTGGTTGACAGTCCCGGAAGCTATGAAAATGCTGCTTTCCAAGCCACAGGTACAGATGGCTTGCCAAACCAGATATTTCTTTGCGAACTTTGACAGTTTTATGTGCTTGAAAATATCTGCTACCTTTCCCCTTCCTTTTGACGTATAAAACTCCTGTCCCGAAAGCTGCTTGTAGTCGGCTTTGACGTAGGTTTCGTCGTCCATTACCACGCAGTCAAACTTTGTCAGCATCGTCGTGTACAACCTCCGGGATCGCGCTTTGGCCGTCGTATTTTGTTTATCGTCGCGATTTGGAGTCACTACCTTCTTGTAAGTCGATAGTCCGGCTCGTTTTTTGGCTCGATGCACGGTTGTAGACGATTCACCCAGCTTATTTGCGGCATCTCGGAGAGAGAGGTTAGGGTTTCGCTTGAAACTACCGGCAACTCTCTTTGTCGTCTCAGCGTCTTCCGGTTTTCGATTTCCCCCCGATCCAGATGTCCTGGCTGTCGACAAACGTTCCCTAAACACTTTAATTACATTTGTAACGGTTGATTTGGCAACTTTTATCGATTTTTCCAGCTTTGCGCGAGCAAAATTTTGATACGCTGCTCTTCTTGCTTGGACGGCATTTTGACAACTGAAGAGTGAATTCCAAAATCAAAATAGGAGCAACATTCTACACACACACCTTCAAACTGAGGGGTGTTCAGGTTTTTTAAATGCAAAATTGAAAGAAATACGTCAAGTTTATGTTGACCAAATTTTGACCGTATCACCCTTTATAGCCCCCTTATAAACCGATCCCCCGATTTGGCTTGCGGAGCCTCAGAGAGAAACACAGGTTATCCGATCCGGCTCAAATTTGGTATATGGTCTCTAACAATCATGCAAAAATTGGTCCACATCGGTCCATAATTATATATAGCCACCATATAAACCGATCCTCAGATTTGGCTTGCGGAAAATTTCTGATCCGGCCGAAATTTGGAATATGGTGTTGGTATATAGTCTCTAACAACCATGCAAAAATTGGTCCATATCGGTCCCCCATAAAAACCGATCACCAGATTTGACCTCCGTAGCCTCTTGAACGAGCAAAATTCATCCGATTCGGTTGAAATTTGATATATTTCGCAAGTGTATAGCCGATAACAACCGTGCCAAAATTGGTCCGTATCGATCTATATTATATTTAGCCCCAATATAAACCGATCCCCAAAGACACAAATATCACTATTGCCACTCGAGCCAAAAATAATCTACCAAAATTTTATTGCCATAGAATTTTTTTTTCAAAATTTTATATTTCTATAGAAAATTTTGTCAAAATTTTATTTCTATAGAGAATTTTGTCAACATTTTATGTCTTAGGAAATTTTGTCAAAATATAATTTCTATACAAAATTTTATTTCTTTTATTTCCTATTTCTTCTTTTATTTCAAGATGTTATTTCTATAGAAAATTTATGAAGCACTTCATAGTTGGAGAGGAATATTTCTTTCAAAATCTTCCAAAACATCAAGAATTCAACCAATCTACCTAACAGTAAAATATCTGCCATTTTTGGTAGACTCGTGTTCATAATTGTATATAGCCCTCATACAAAGCGACTCCCATATTTCAATTCTGGCTCTATAATTACCGCACAAAAGTTCATATCGGTTCGTAATTATTTCTTCCCTATATATACCGGTCAAGAAGTGAATACATACGTATTTAAACGACCTCTCTTTTGTCTACTATATATACAATTTAGAAGAAGATATTAAGAAGTTTTAAGATACCTTGCCATCGGCCGCAACTAAAATAATTCAATTGTGGATGACCGTCTTTAGTAGAAGTTTCTACACAATCCAGGGTGGAGAGTACATAAGATTCGGTCTAGCCAAACTTACGGCCGTATATACTTGTTAATTCTTAGTTTTTTCTTTAAAAAATTTGGAATTCTTTCTTGTCACTCTACTACAATAGCAGGTGGTTGGGATTCCTCGTTTAGTTCTTCACTGACAGCTGTAATGGGGAACCTGTGTTGCAGGGTGAATGAAGCAGTGGTGATTTGTTCAGAAATCAAGTAAAGTCATCTATAAACCTCCCCTAATGGTGGAATGTGGACGTCAATTCAATATGCCACTTTGTCAATAAAACACAGAGACACACGACTACGGAGGCAAGTTTAGGAAGGGTAGTAAAATGAAATCAAACACTCAGATGATGAAATATGCTAGGCAGAACTTAAAAGAAAGATTTCGGTTTTTAATAAGATTGTCTCCCTATTCAATCAGTTGAAGCTCAAATTCAGGTTTTAGGTACATTTATGATTCTCTCATATTTATGTTATGCTCTTGAAATCGAACACTTAGATGATTAATTACGCTAGGCTGAATTTTGAGGAAGGATCTCTTGTTCTATAAGGTTATCTTAAGATAACCTCCCTATTCATTCAGTTTATGCTCTTCGTCTGATAATAGGTTAATTATGGCCCGTTCATATGTTCCTGGAAATTGAAAACTCAGTTGATAAATTATGCAAGAAAAAAAACATTCACTAAAGCTGATTTGCTATTTCTCCTCCACATGATCGGATGAAATTTGCTTCTCTTTTAGTCTCCGCAAGCCATATCTGAGGATCGGTTTATGTGATGGCTATATATAATTATGGACCGATGTGGACCATGTTTTGCATGGTTGTTAGGACCATATACCAACATCATGTACCAAATTTCAGTCGGATCGGATGAAATGTGCTTCATTTCATTTCGGAAATTTTATCGATGCTCTCGATATTCGTCTTCGTCACAATTAATCTGAAATTTTCAATCCAACCCTCGTTTGACCAATTGATGGAATTTCCATGTTCGATTAAGTCAGAGATTAAAATATGCAGTAAAATCTTGGTCGCTATGAACTTCGTACAAACTACGGAAGGGAAACCATTTAAATGTCTGTATTGGTATGTGAGTTTATGTGTCTAGTCTTAGAGTTTTATTTCTTCTCCCCCTCGCCCACAAATATCCTTTGGGGGTGAAAGTAGCTACGTTAGTTTGTGCGTGTGTGTGTAAATAAACCAATGCGCTGTAGTGGAATCAATTGATATTGAAAGGTAGCTTGGGGGGAAAAACAATAGTTATTTTAGTTGTTGTTTTAACAACTCTCGTATATATGTGTGTGTGTGCGAATGTGTCTGAATATCCTTGGTGGTGTGCATGGGTATGTGTCTTAGTGGTAAAGTTTTGTTTTGTTTTTAAAAGCCAAGCGAATGAACTTATCCTGGTAAACCAAATGGAAATGAGGAGACTACAATCAAGCCAAGCATGGAACAAAAAGTCAATGTGAAATAGACCAAATGTCAATGTCAATCGTAGGAATGTCAGTAACATGAATGCCAACATACTAAATTCCTGGAAATGAAAAAAAAAATAGTCAAGTAAAGGCATTCATTTTCAGGCAGGGATGAAGACATACAAGCTGTCACACCGACAGACGGACAGACAGACAAAGAGCCAACCATCCATCCATACTTTCTTGTGCAAATTCATTGATTTGCAGATTGCATTTTAAAGGTTTGCATGAGCAAAAGTAATAGGGATGCCATTAAAGAATTGAAAAAAATATTAGGGAATTAGAAAAAAAGATTAAGACAGGGCGACAGACCAGGCAGTTTTGAACAAGATAACGACTTCTCAGAGTGGGGTGCTAGCACAGTTGTCACAATTGGTACAATTTGATTTTTTACTGCTTGGTAGTTTGGTAGAATTCTTGAAGGTTTGGTAGATTTTGAAAACTATTCCTCTCCAACAAAGAGGCACTTCACAAACCTATAGAAATTAACTTTTGATACAATTTTCTATAGAAATAAAATTTTAACAAAATTTTCTATCGAAATTAAATTTTGACATTTTCCACAGAAATAAAATTTTGACAACATTTTCTACAGTAATAAAATGTTGACCAATTGTTCTACAGATATAATATTTTGACAAAATTTTCTACAAAAATAATATTTTGACAAAATTTTTTATAGAAATTGAAAATCAATAGAAATAAAATTTTGAGAAAATTTTCTATAGCAATAAAATGTTTAGAAAATTTTCTATTGAAATAAAATTTTGACAAAATTTTCAATAGAAAAAAAATTTTTGACAAAAATGTCTACGGAAATAAAATGTTGACAAAATTTTCTACAGCAATAAAATTTTGACAAAATTTTCTATTGAAATAAAATTTTGACAAAATTTTCTATTGAAATAAAATTTTGACAAAATTTTCTACAGAATAAAATATTGACGTAATTTTCTACAGAATAAAATTTTTACACAATTTTCTCGAAAAATAAATATTTGAGAAAATTTTCTATTTTGACAAAATTTTCTACAGAAATAAAATTTTGACAAAATTTTCTACAGCAATAAAACCTTGAAAATTTTTTCTACATAATTAAAATTTTGGCAGCCAATTGCTCGTACATATTGTTCTTATTGTGAATTTAATTAATTCCCATTTTGAAATAAAACTTTGACAACATTTTCAATAGAAAAAAAATTTTTTGACAAAAATTTCTACGGAAATAAAATGTTGACAAAATTTTCTACAGCAATAAAATTTTGACAAAATTTTCTATAGAAATAAAATTTTGACAACATTTTCTATTGAAATGAAATTTTGACAAAATTTTCTACAGAATACAATTTTGACATAATTTTCTAAAGAAATAATATTTTGACACAATTTTCTCGAAAAATAAATATTTGAGAAAATTTTCTATTTTGACAAAATTTTCTACAGAAATAAAATTTTGACAAAATTTTCTACAGCAATAAAACCTTGAAAATTTTTTCCACATAAATAAAATTTTGACAGCCAATTGCTCGTACATATTGTTCTTATTGTGAATTTAATTAATTCCCATTTTCCCCCCTTCGAACCATGTACCCAAGGGCTTGCTTTGCGTCACTGTACGCATTGCTATAGTTGTCATTGCTTGCATAAAGTACAGGTGGTATCGAAGGGAGGCTACTCATCACCCAACGTTTTTGAATTATACGTTGGTAATTCCTATTTATCAACGTATAAAATTCCAAAATTTTCTACAGAAATAAAATTTTGACAAAATTTTCTACAGCAATAAAACCTTGAAAATTTTTTCTACATAAATAAAATTTTGACAGCCAATTGCTCGTACATATTGTTCTTATTGTGAATTTAATTAATTCCCATTTTCCCCCCTTCGAACCCTGTACCGAAGGGCTTGCTTTGCGTCACTGTACGCATTGCTATAGTTGTCATTGCTTGCATAAAGTACAGGTGGTATCGAAGGGAGGCTACTCATCACCCAACGTTTTTTGAATTATACGTTGGTAATTCCTATTTAGTTGGTAGTACTGCCGACTTAAAAATGTCGGTCTGTCGGGACGAAGGCATGAATCAACCTAAGCTTGACGAATAGTAAAGCGAGTGGCAACGACCGCAGCCGAACTTCCGATAGCAACACCCGATTCATCCCAACGCGATTCGTTCGCATCCCGACTATAATTAACGCGATTCGTTCGCATCCAAACCTTGTAGTAGACTAGCACTCCCCGCTCCCTTCTCCTATCCCCTTACCTCTCCAGAGCTATACTAGCACTCCCCTAACGCGATTCGTCCGCTTACGCGATTCGTTCGCTTACGCGGTTCGTCCGCTTACGCGATTCGTTCGCTTACGCAGTTCGGCTGCTTATGCGGTTCGTCCGCCTACGCGGTTCGTCCGCTTCTCGATTCGTTCGCATCAATACAGTGCTAGTATAGCCGAATTTTTTCCCTGTCCCTCTTCTCGTTACAGAAACAGACACGAACACCATCGACCCAACACAATCGTCCTCCTCGTGCACGAGCACTTTCGGCCCGACACAATTATCATCTCAGCACACGAACACCGCCGGGCCGCTACCATCGTCATCCCCGCACACGAACGTCATCGGCCCGACACCATCGTCATCTCTGTATACGAACATCACCCGCCCGACACCGTCATCATCTACGCACACGAACACCGTCGGCCCGACGCTATCGTCATCTCCGTACACGAGCACCGCCGACCGACACCACAGCATCATACCGTCGCCCCATCGTTATCAGTCAACGCCACACTGTTCTCCCGATACCCCTACCACTGCACCGCTTCAACACCGTCAGCGTTTCTTCGTCGACACCAGCCGACACCGCACCATTCGTCGTCATCACCAATTCCATCACCTCTACACAAACCCGTCATCGTCACAAGTCTAATTGACAAAATTTTCTATAGAAATAATATTTTGCCAAATTTTCTACAGAAATGAAATTTGACAAAATTTTCTACAGAAATAATATTGTGACAAAATTTTCTAGAAAAATAAAATTTTGATAAAATGTTCTACAGAAATAATATTTTGACAAATTTTTCTAGAAAAATGAAATTTTGGTAAAATTTTCTATAGAAATAAAATTTTGACAAAATTTTCTACAGAAATAAAATTTTGACAAAATTTTCTACAGAAATAAAATTTTGACAAAATTTTCTACAGCAATAAATTTTCTAGAAAAATAAATTTTTGAGAAAATTTTCTATAGTAATAAAATGTTGAAAAAAATGTCTAGAAAAATAACATTTTGATAAAATGTTCTACAGAAATAATATTTTGACAAATTTTTCTAGAAAAATAAAATTTTGGGAAAATTTTCTATAGAAATAAAAGTTTCACAAAATTTTCTACAGAAATAAAATTTTGACAAAATTTTCTACAGAAATAAAATTTTGACAAAATTTTCTATAGAAATAAAATTTTGACAAAATTTTCTACAGCAATAAATTTTCTAGAAAAATAAATTTTTGAGAAAATTTTCTGGAAAAAATATTTTTTGAGAAATGTTTCTATAAAAATAAAATTTTGACAAAATTTTTTAGAAAATTTTCTAGAAAACAAATTTTTGAGAAAATTTTCTATAGAAATGAAATTTTGAAAAAATTTTCTACGGAAATAAAATTTTGACAAAATGTTCTACAGAAATAATGTATTGAGAACATTTTCTATAGTAAAACAAGTAAGGAAAATCTAAAGTCGGGCGGGGCAGGCTATATTATACCCCGCACCACTTTGTAGATCCCGTGCAAAATTTCACGTAAATCGGACTGCAACTTTGACCTCTGTGGTCATATGACGGAAAATCGGGCGAAAGATATATATGGGAGATATATCGAAATCTGAACCGATTTCAATAAAATTTAGCACACTTTACTACACTACTAATTGTACTCCTAGTGCAAAATTTCAATCAAATTGAGCTAAAACTCTGGCTTCTGGAACCGTATAAGGCCATATCGGGCGAAAGATATGTATGGGAGCTATATCTAAATCTGAACCGATTTTAATCAAATTTTGCACACTTCACTATACGACCAAGCGTGATGTTTGTGCAAAATTTCAGGACAATTGGGGTAAAACTTTGGCTTCTATGTTCAAATAAGTTCATATCGAGCGAAAGATATATATGGCAGCTATGTTATATCTAAATCTGAACCGATTTCTTCCAAATTCAATAGGGTTCTATTCTGAGCCAAACCACATACTTGTGCCAAATTTGAAGTCGATTGGACTAAAACTCCGACCTAGACATTGACCACAAAAATGTGTTCACAGACAGACGGACGGACAGACGGACATGGCGAGATCGACTCAGGGACCCACCCTGAACATTATTGCCAAAGACACCATGTGTGTATCCCGTCTCCTTCTGGGTGTTGCAAACATATGCACTAACTTATAATACCCTATTCCGCAGGGTATAAAAATTGTAACAAAATTTTCGAGAAAAATAAATTTATGAGGAAATTTTCTATAGAAATAAAATATTGACAAAATTTTCGATAGAAATAAAATTTTGACAACTTGTTCTTCAGAAATAATATTTTGAAATATTTTCTACGAAATAAAATTTTGACAACATTTTCTTTAGAAATAAAATTTTGACAAAATTTTATTTAGAAAAAAAATTTTGACAAAATTTTCTTTAGAAATAAAATTTTGACAAAATTTTCTTTAGAAATAAAATTTTGACAAAATTTCCTATAGAAGTAAAATTTTCTATAAAAATATTTTTTTTTTTTTAATTTTTGTACAGAAATAGAAGTTTGCCAAAATGTTCTACAAAAATAATATTTTGACACAATTTTCTAGAAAAATTAATTTTTGAAAAAATTTTCTATTTTGACAAAATTTTCTACAGAAATAAAATTTTGACGAAATTTTCTACAGTAATTAAACCTTGAAATTTTTTTCTACATAAATAAAATTTTGACAGAATGTCCTACAAAAATATTTTGACAAAATTTTCTACAGCAATAAAATTTTGACAAAATTTTCTACTGCAATGAAATTTTGACAAAATTTTCTACAGCAATAAAATGTTGACAAAATGTTCTACAGAAATAATATTTTGACAGATGTTTCTAGAAAAATAAAATTTTGATAAAATTTTCTACAGAAATAATATTTTGAAAAAAAATTCTAGAAGTATAAATTTTTGAGGAAATTTTCCATAGAAATAACAATTTTGACAAAATTTTCTACAGCAATAAAATGTTGACAAAAATTTCTATTGAAATAAAATTTTGACAAAATTTTCTATTGAAATAAAATTTTGACAAAATTTTGTATTGAAATAAAAGTTTGACAAAATTTTTTAGAGAAATAAAATTTGCAAAATCTTGTATCGAAATAAAATTTTTCAAAATAAGATTTGTTTGTATGGTACTTTTTTGGTAAATTTATCTGAAATATTTTTTCTGAAAATATTTCAGAAAATATTTTGACAACATTTTCTACAGCAATAAAATTTTGACAAAATTTGCTACAGCAATGAAATTTTGACAACATTTTCTACAGCAATAAAATGTTGAAAAAATGTTCCGCAGAAATAATATTTTGACAAATGTTTCTAGAAAAATAAAAGTTTGATAAAATTTTGTATAAGTATACATTTTTGAGGAAATTTTCTATAGAAATAAAATTTTGACAAAATTTTCTACAGCAATAAAATGTTGACAAAAATATCTATTGAAATAAAATTTTGACAAAATTTTCTATTGAAATAAAAGTTTGACAAAATTTTCTAGAGAAATAAAATTTGCAAAATCTTCTATCGAAATAAAATTTTTCAAAATAAGAGTTGTTTGTATGATACTTTTTTGGTAAAATTTTAATAGATTATTTTTGACTCGAGTGGCAACAGTGTGTGCTAATCCTATTCTAGGAGTCAAATCCCTGGCCATGACCAGAGAGAACTTTAATCTCCCATTATCCATTTTGGAACCAAACCAAAATTATTAGAAATTAATTATTAAAAATAAATAAAATTAATAGAAATTTCTAAAAACCCCAGGGATTGACTTCCCTACTCGTATGTCTTTGTTTTGTAGATATCTCTCCTCCCAAATGTTGCCTTTGGGGAAATCTTTTTTTGTTTAGTTTTTGGTTTTTGCCCTTACTCGATTAAGTTTATTTTCTTTGTTTTTTTTTTTTGTGTTTTGTTTTCTTGAATTGTAATAGTGATTTCGTTTTTGGTTTTTGACATTCTGAAAGACAGCTTGAAAGCCAAGCAATGACCAAAATGAAGCAACAAAAACAAAACAAACCTATACACTTGAAACACTTATACACATCCTGGAGACCACAGAATTGATTTGGCCCAAACTGGCTATAATATATGGTAAGGTAGACACTAAACATTGTGTGTTGGTGAAAGGTGGTTTTGACATAGAGGTAACAAATATTGTACATAGATTTGTGTTTTTCTTTTTTTTTTTTTTTTTGAAAAAATTCCTGAGGTTCTTTTCTACAGTTTTTTGTTTTTTCTTTCATTTCTGTCGTTATCCTCATCCTGTTCACAAATAAACAATTTACAGAATTTAAACAATTTCCCTTCTTGGAAAGTTCAAAGTGCAGAACGGATATAAAACAAAGACCAAAACAATTCATTGTTTGAACACCTAAAGGTATGCTTTAATTTTAGCCATTGCCTTAAAAGTCTTCATAAATTCTTGTGTGAAAAAGAGTTGGTGGGCAAATATCATCAAAGAGTCGAGGACTTTTTATGTTAATGGGGGGTGGCTGGCGGAAGATGCAATTTGAAATTTTTAGTGGAGAGAAGACAATAAGCGGGATGACAATTATACCACGTTGATTGAAGAGTTTATTTTTAATTTCAATGTCAAAGGACCAAATACAGTTGATCTGAGAAACAAATATTTTTATTCAACAAAAAAAATCTGAAATTAATAATTTTGCTAATAAGATAACACTGAAAAAAAATGAAGCCACCAGAAAATATAATGTGGGCTAATTTTTGACGAATACAAGAAAATTTATTAGACCTAAATATTTTTCTTTTTTGTACAAATTCTCTAGACTTAAAATTTAAATCAGCTAATGCCCTGAGGCGAAGCGCAATGTTGCTAAAAAAATTTTACAAGGGAAATATGGATATTTAGGCCATACCCCAAATCTCAGCCGATTATGAACAATTTTGGAACACATTGCAAAAAATTTAACTGCATTCTGTTGCAAAATTTCAATACTTTCGGTGTGAAACTTTTGCCTCCCTGGTCATATAAATATATATCGGACATATGATATATATGGGAACTATATCAAAATCTAAACCGATTTTAATCAAAATACGTGCCAAGAATTTCAAATCTACTCACTGTGACAAATTTCAAGGAAATCGGGGTACAACTATTTATTTATGTGGTCATATGAGTTCACATCGGGCGAAAGATATATGTATATGGGGCTAAATCGAAATCTGAACCGATTTTAACCAATTTTGGCCTGCATAGCAAGAAAGACTATTTTATCCTGTTTGCAAAATTTAAAATAATTAGGGGTGAAATTTTGTCCTCCGGTGGTCATATGAGTGCACATCCGGTGAAAAATATATATGGGAGCTTTATCTAAATCTCAACCGATTTTAATAAAATTCGGAAGCCCAATAATAATTTTAATTCTACTCCGTGTGGAAATTTTCATGCAAATCGGTGTAAAACCTTTTCCTCTGTGGTCATATGAGTCTAAATCGGGCCAAAGATATATATAGCAGCTATATCTAAATCTGAACGGATTTCAACAAAATTTAGGACACTTTACGAGACAATCGAATGCACTATTTGTGCGAATTTCAAAGTCAATTAGGTTAAAACTCTAGCTTCTGGGGCCATATAAATGCATATTGGGCGAACGATATATATGGGAGCTATATCTAAATCTGAACCGACTACTTCCAAAATATCCAATAGGGTTCTACTATGACGCAAATAACACACTTAGACTTTGATTAAAACTACGTGTTCACAGACAGACGGCCATGGCTAGATCAACTCAGGAGCATGTTTGCCAATGGTGCCAAAAATTTTCTACAAATATGTGAAGAAAATTTTACACAAAATCTACCAAATTTACAAATAATTCTTATTTTATAACTTTGGTAAAATCTTTTTAGTTAGTATAGAAAACATGTTTTTTCTTCGAAAGAATATTATTATATTATAAATTGTGATCCATGCTATTAGCGAAAATTTTTTGGGTGTACAAAAATCTCTTGACTTGTAAATGTGTCGAATTTTAATTGATTTAACGATATTAACTTGCCCCAAAAAGGGGAAACTGACTACTTCTACAAAAAAAAGAACTTACTCGCAATGGACATTGATAGCTTCATCTTACACGAAAATTAAAATTTTTGAATATATTGAATTTATGGAAAATATTGTAGAAATTGTATTTCTTTAGAAAATATTGTCAAAATTGTATTTCTATAGAAAATTTTGCCAAAATTTTATTTCTATAGAAAATTTTCTCAACATTTTATTTCTATAGAAAATTTTGTCAAAATTTTATTTCTATAGAAAATTTTGTCAAATTTTTATTTCAATAGAAAATTTTGTCAAAATTTTATTTCTAGAGAAAATTTTGTCAAAATTTTAGTTCTGTAGAAAATTTTGCCAAAAAAATTTATGGAAATTTGTTTCAAAATTTTATTTCTATCGAAAATTTTGTACAAATTTTATTTCTATAGAACATTTTGTAAAAAATTTGTTTCTATAGATAATTTTGTCAAAATTGTATTTCTTTAGAAAAAGTTGTCAAAATTTTATTTCTATAGAAAATTTTGCCAAAAATGTTTTTCAATAGAAAATTTTGCAAAAATTTTATATCTATAGAAAATGTTTTGAAAATGTTATTTCTATGGATAATTTTGTCAAAATTTTACTTCTATAGATTTTTTTTTCAATATTTTATTTCTATAGAAACGTTTGTCAAAATTTTATTTCTGTAGAAAATTTTGTCAAAATTTTATTTCTGTAGAAAATTTTGTCAAATTTTTATTTCAATGGAAAATTTTGTCAAAATATTATTTCTAGATAAAATTTTGTCAAAATTTGATTTCTATGGAAAATATTGTCAAAATTTTATTTCTATAGAAAATATTGTCAAAAAAATTTATGGAAAATTTTTTCAAATTTTTATTTCTATAGAAAATTTTGTCAAAATTTTATTTCTATAGAACATTTTGTAAAAAATTTGTTTCTATAGATAATTTTGTCAAAATTGTATTTCTTTAGAAAAAGTTGTCAAAATTTTATTTCTATAGAAAATTTTGCCAAAAATGTTTTTCAATAGAAAATTTTGCAAAAATTTTATATCTATAGAAAATGTTTTGAAAATGTTATTTCTATGGATAATTTTGTCAAAATTTTACTTCTATAGATTTTTTTTTTTCAATATTTTATTTCTATAGAAACGTTTGTCAAAATTTTATTTCTGTAGAAAATTTTGTCAAAATTTTATTTCTATAGAAAATTTTGTCAAAATTTTATTTCTATAGAAAATTTTGTCAAAATTTTATTTCGACGGACAATTTTGTAAAAATTTTATTTCTAGAGAAAATTTTGCAAAATTGTATTTCTGGAGAAAATTTTTTTTAAAATTTTTATTTCTATAGAAAATTTTGACAAAAATGTATTTCAATAGAAAATTTCGCCAACATTTTATAACTATAGAACATTTTTTGAAAATTTTATTTCCAAAGAAAATTTTGTCAAAAATTTATTTCTATAGAAAATTTTGCCAAAATTTTATTTCTATAGAAAATTTTGTCAAAATTTTATTTCTATAGAAAATTTTGTCAACATTTTATTTCTATAGAAAAGTTTGTCAAATTTTTATTTCAATGGAAAATTTTGTCAAAATATTATTTCTAGATAAAATTTTGTCAAAATTTGATTTCTATGGAAAATATTGTCAAAATTTTATTTCTATAGAAAATATATTTTCAAAAAAATTTATGGAAAATTTTTTCAAAATTTTATTTCTATAGAAAATTTTGTCAAAATTTTATTTCTATAGAAAATTTTGTCAAAAATGTATTTCAATAGCAAATTTCGCCAAAATTTTATAACTATAGAAAATTTTTTGAAAATTTTATTTCTATAGATAATTTGGTCAAAATTTTATTTCTAAAGAAAATTATGTCAAAATTTTATTTCTATAGAACATTTTGTAAAAAATTTATTTCTATAGATAATTTTGTTAAAATTTTATTTCTATAGAAAAAGTTGTCAAAATTGTATTTCTATAAAAGTTTTGTCAAAATTTTATTTCCGTAGAAAATTTTGTCAAAATTTTATTTCTATATAATTTTTTCAAAATTTTATTCCTATAGAAAATTTTGTCAAAATTTTATTTCTATAGAAAATTTTGTCAAAAATGTATTTCAATGGAAAATTTCGCCAAAATTTTATATCTATAGAAAATTTTATGAAAATTTTATTTCTATAGATAATTTTGTCAAAATTTTATTTCTATAGAAAAATTAGCCAAAATTTTATTTCTATAGAAAATTTTGTCAAAATTTTACTTCTATAGACAATTTTGTCAAATTTTTATTTCTATAGAAAATTTGAAATGCTTGCTAAACCTTTCTCGCTTATATTGTGGGGATTATATGGTCCTCATTTACAAGAAAGAAATCTACATCCTTTACCTATTCTTACCCTCAGTGATATCCCATTTCTTCATTCAGATTGCCTTGCATGATGATTTGTTCACCACTGAGGTGTTTCCTGGTTTACTGTGTTTCTATACGTTCAGGACGGTCACTTTATGATTCTTTAAATGGAGCTACTGATGTTTACAGTGTCATGGATAGATATTTTCTTTGAAATTTTTAATATCGATATGCCTAAATATATGCACTGTTTATATATCTCGGTATACTCCTATCAGTATACTTCAATTTATTTAAGTTTTGGTTTGGTAGCAATAGTGAAATCTACGTCCTCTACCTATTCTTAGGAGTCACCGTGGTGCAATGGTTAGCATGCCTGCCTTGTATACACAAGGTTGTGGGTTCGATTCTTGCTTTGACCGAACACCAAAAAGTTTTTTTAGCGGTGGATTATCCCACCTCAGTAAAGCTGCTGACATTTCTGAGGGTTTAAAGCTTCTCTAAGTGGTTTCACTGCAATGTGGAACGCCGTTCGGACTCGGCTATAAAAAGGAGGTCTTGTCATTGAGCTTAACATGGAATCGGGCAGCACTCAGTGATAAGAGAGAATTTCACCAATGTGGTATCACAATGGACTGAATAGTCTAAGTGCGCCTGATACATCGGGCTGCCACCTAACCTACCTATTCTTAAACGGAGTTAAATCCCAGTTCTTCATTCAGATCGCCTTGCAGGATGATTTTTTTTACCTTTGAGGTATTTTCACATTTACTGTGTTTCTATCAGCTACATGTCAGTAATTCTATGGTTCTCTAAATCGAGCTACTGATGTTTACAGAGTCTTGGGAAATGAAGTTAATTACAAATGTTCATTCATAGTTTCTTTGAAATCTTCAAATATGTATATGCATAAATATATGCAATGTTTATACATATTGAGATACTCCTAAAAGTATACTTCAATTTATGAAAGTTTTTATTTGCTATCACCTGAGTAACTTCTTCTTTCAACCTTTGGGTTTATAAGATTTTGCGACATGGAGAACTCAATTTTTCGTTCTGCTTAAGTCATTAGTAGACTGGATGTGCTCGTTGCCTACAGAAGTTTGGGTCTCAAACTGTGTGGTTCGAGATACTCCAAATAGTTACCCACAGCCGTTGGAATAAGACTTCTTGCAAAACTTTTCTCAATCATATGCATGGGGAATATCTAACGGAATTCGGGATTTCTATCTACAGGAATGCATATTATGCAGGCTATAGCTTTGGGAGAAATTTCTCGGAATGCATTATTTAAATCGTATGGTCCTCATTAACAGAAAAAAAATCGGTGTTCTCTACCTGTTATTACTAGGAGTCACATCCCAGCTCTGCATTCAGTTTACTTTACAAAAATTCTGTTTTTATCAGACTCCTGGCCATCATCCTTTGTTTTTCCAAATAGAACTCCATAGAGTCTTGGATAATGAAGTCAATTAAAAAATGTCCATTACATTTTTTTTAATCCTTAATTTCGATATTCGTTAGCCTAAAAATATGCACTGTTTGTACATCTTGAGATATGCCTATGAAGTATGCTTCAATTTATTCAAGTTTTGGTTTTATGAGCATGAACCATATCGAAATACTTCAAGTTCTCGGAATATGAATGACCTGAAATCACAAAATTTCACAAAAACAAAAAACGCTCTTGATTGGCAATCTAAAGATTTACTCAAATCGGAAAATATCATCCATAAAGCTAAAACGAATAAGAACCTACACAAACATATTTGTTTCTACGCTTGACCTTCAACGATAGTAAAATATCTTGGAAAAGCTGTTGTTGGGTGAATTGCTGACTATGTCAACGATGAGAGAAACCCAACAAAAAAAAAATAAAAATCTAGAGTTTCGTTATTCATTTCTGTAAACTCGGCAATTTTTGTGTATTTTTGGCCCACAACAAAGAGCACATAAACAATATTAGAGGAGATTTAGGACTAATAAAAATGATAAAGTACCACAACAGGACACAAAAAAAAAAGGTTTTTCTTTTGGGTTAATTTTATTATGCAAGCTGGAAATTCTAAGTGGTTCTGCAGCAATTTCTTCAAGGCATGCCAAGCAGTTTATGGACTTTAATTTGTTTTTGCCATGCTACTAGGACTTTAAGCATTTCACAGAAATTACCGAAAAATTTTTGTATGAGGTCAAGAAGTGGGTAGCTTCTGAATAATTGCTATTAGCCTTAAAGTATACTTCAATTATGATTGCCGGTTCTTAGTTTTTATCCATGTTATAAGTTTTAATGCTTAAGCATGATTGCTTATTTCGAATTATTATTATTGTTATTAGTTTTTGCTTACAATCTTTTTAATTTGGCTATTTCTGTAGGTTGAGTAGTATATACGAACAAGGCCTTGTATACTCCTTTGCTTAATCATGCTTGTTGACATTATTAATAATGAAAATGACATTGGCCAAGTGAAGGCTAACATGAAAAGTCCATTTTTGGCAACATACAAATGGAAGTTAAATGGAAATGGGCGAAATGCTTTTGAAGGCTATGAAAAAAAATATGATTGAAAGTTCTTGAAAATATAAATGGAAGCTCAGTATGTGATTGGAATAATGGAATTCAAGGATTTTAATACTTTTGTGGGTTCCTTAGTGGAATGTTTACTATATCTCAGAAAGTAAAGAAAGTAAGTGAAGGAACAGGGTTACCATAGCCAATGAAGAAAATAAAACTTTTTAGTTATACGTCAAAAGTTCTTCTGGGCGTAATTTTTAATGCCGAACATCATGGAATGCAGGCAATAATTTTCTTTGATAACATATCCTAGTAATGGACTGTCAAATGGTAACATATCCTCGTAATGGACTGTCAGAATTGTAGAGAATTTTTTTGTTTTATTACTGGAGTGAATTTCAAATTTCTTTCCAATTCGAGACCTACATTCTGCACATATATACTCTGGATGATATCAATCGAAATCGATCATTACTCTATGGGGGCTATGTCAAAATAAAATTTAATGATATTTAGTGCCCCTTATGCGCTCTTGATCGACATAAACAATATTCAGCATAGCAAAACACAGTTGTTCCCTACGTGGTTCGAGGCACCGCAACACTTTGAAATGCTTGCAAAACCTTTCTTGCTTACATCTTGAGGGAATTGTATGGTCCTCATTTACGTCCTCTACATATTCTACCCGGAGTTCTGTCCCATTTCTTTATACAGATCGTCTTGCACTGTTTGTACATCTTGAGATACGCCTAAAAGTATACCTAATTTTTTTGAAGTTTTGGCTTGGTATCGCCTGAGTTACTTCCTTCTTCACCCTTGCGATCCAAACAGATTTTAGAGCCTAAAAGACGCGCCTTTGTTCTCTACTTATGCCAGAATAGTTTTTTCACCACTGAGGTATTTCCACATTTACTGTGTTTCTAGCAGCTTCCATGGATCTTATGTTGACTGAGATATGGATAATGAAGTTAATTACACATTTTCATTCATACTTTCTGTGAAATCCTTAATATCGATATGCCTAAATATATGCACTGTTTATATATATCTTAAGGTACTCCTAAAAGTATACTGCAATTTATTCAAGTTTTGGTATGATATCCTCTGAATTACTTCCTCGTTCACCCATGTGGTTTGGAAGATTTTACGGCATAGAAAAGATTCGCTTTTGCCTTCTGTTTAAACCCTTTAGTAGTCCTGATGTGATCAAACAATTGTACATCTTGAGCTACGCCTAAAAGCATACTTCAATTTAGTGATGTTTTAATTTGGTATCGCCTAGATTATTTCTTCTTTCCCCCTTAGGGTTCTGGCAGAATTTGGAGCATAGAAGAGGTGCCTTTGACTTCTGTCTATGCAACTAACTCCCATTTTTATGAAGCTCCATTAGTGCTACGTTAGCTAACGAACTTTTAAACCGTACAATGTACATATCTGTTAGCTTGCCTATATATTCTATATGCCAGTTAGGAACTTAACTGCTAAAAATTTTTTAACCGGAGAGAAGATATTTCGATTTTACTTTCTGTTAACTGGGAGTTAAAGTCTAACGGAGATACATGAAAATTGCAGTAATAGTTTGAATTTGCTCAATAAATTGTCTGCAGATGGTTTAAACCCCAAAACAAAACCCAGGTGTTATATTCTGTTCTGTTTACGTCCTCTACCTATTCTTACCCGGAGTTATAGCCCAGTTCTTTATTCAGACCTCCTTTCACAGTTTGTACATATTCAGCTACGCCTAAAAGCAAACTTAAAGTTTTGACTTGGTATCGCCTGAATTACTTCCTCCTTCATCTTTGGGGTCCACTCAGATTTTAGAGCATCAAAGAAGCGACTTTGCTTTGTGGTTATGCCATAGTAGGATGTGTTCCATAAATTAACTACATCCCAAAGCAAAACACAGTTGTTCCCAATGTGGTTCGGGATACTCCAACTCTTTGAAATGATTTCTTGCTTATATTGTGGGGATTGTATGGTCCTCCATAAAGAAATCTTTGTCTTGTACCAATTCTTACACGGAGTTATATCTCAATTCTGCATTCAGATCGCCTTGCTGGATGACTTGTTCACCACAGAGGCATTTCCACATTTTCCGCATATCTATAAGTCTTATGGCAGCCATCCTATAACTCTCGAAATGGAGTTACTGGTGTTCAGTTATGGATGGATACTTTCTTTGAAATCCTTAATCTCGATATGCCTTAATATATGCACTGTTTATACATCTTGATGTAATCCTAAAAGTATACTTCAATTTATTCAAGTTTTGGTATCGCCTGAATTATTTCCTCGTTCACCCATGGAGTTTGTAAGACTTTACGGTATGGAAGACTCCCTTTTGCCTTCCTCTTAAGCCCTTAGAAGTCTGGATGTGTTCAAACAATTGTCTGCAGCAGTTTGTGTCTGGAACTGTGTGGCTGGAGATACTCCAAATTGTTACCCACAGCCGCTTGGATCCAAAAGCAGACTCTCTAAAATACTTGCAAAATATTTCTCGTTTATATGCCCAGCTTGGGGAATATCTAACGGAATTTGGTATTTCGATTTGCGGGAGGAATTTCCCGGAACTCCGTCAGCAATGCATTATGTGAATTGTATGGTCCTCATTTAAACTAAAGAAATCCGTGGCCCCTATCTATTCTTACCCGGAGTCATATCCCAGCCCTGCTTTCAATTTACCTTGTAAAATGATACCTCTAGATTTTAAATTTCAAGCATATCGTTTAAAAATGGCATCTTCCATGCCCACTTAAAGGTAACTAAGGATATCAGTCTGTATCGAGGCTATGTCGAAACATGGGCCGATACACCGAGTGATATCCAGAGTATAATGCCACAAAGTAAATATTTTTTAATCTTGTTGTTCAAAAGCAATAAATGTCGGAAATAACATCAAATTTTGGAATCACTTTAGTTTTGCTCGAATTGGTTACCTTTTAGAATCAATTTAGATATGTTCGAAATGACTACCTTCGGCACAAATAATGGCCTTCAAACGGCCGGTAAGGCGTACACAAAGTGCACAAAACTGGTTCTACGGTATTGTGTCTCTTCCCAATGAAGCTTAATCTTGAGATGGTCGACACTTTGCTATATTTTAATGCCCACTTTACTCTCCAAAGTCTAAGTAATTGAGATACGAACATTTTAGTGGCTATTGAGTGGTATGAAGCGAGGATCCTCCTCTATATAAACCATTCTGGGTTCACACATGCTGAGTGCGAATCTGGGACCAACATTTTTGTCTGTCCGAGGCTACAATACTGACTTTAGAATATTTTTCCGATAAAATTCTGCACTGTCGATGAATACGACCGACCGGAGCGACCATCGCAGTGGCTCGATCATTACGATCGTTAGTGCCTCAGTTCTGGTGGTCAGCTGACCGATCATTTTGTTTACTAACAAACTGCTCAATTTGGAATGGCTTCTCATCGTAGAAGACCATATTCGGTAACTCGCCACTTTTGTACAAGCGAATCACCTTGTTTTCCTTGTTTTCTTCAAGTTGTCTCCTTGAAAATACTGGAAAATCCTTTATATCTACCAAGACTATGTCTTCTGAAGTTTTAAGATTCTGCAGATGTATCTCAGTTGAAAACACAAACTACTTAGTAGCCAATTGCTTTCATATTTCTCTTAGGTGAATACATGATTCTGTTTGTAATTCTGTTTCCTTTTTTTTTCTTCAGACTATACAAATAAAAGTAACTCGTAATGATTTATGTTTATTGTGCGTTCATCGCTTCAGACAGGTATGAAGGGAAATTTTGTATCTACATAATATAATAAATGTGGAAATGTGGTGAACTTATGTACATATATGAAAAATAATGTATACGAGTATATACAAGTCAAAGTGTACGTATTACATTGCCTTGATGTTTTCCCGTAAGAAAGAATATGTGTGAAGATATTAAGATGGGTTCTCAACATTTTGTTGAATTCGGTAAATTGTAAAATAAGGGGATTTGGTAGGGCAGTGTTTAATATGGTAACTTTATAAAAAAAAAATAAAACTTTGACAAAATTTTCTATAGAAATAAAATTTTGACAAAATTTTCTATAGAAATAAAATTTTAACAAAATTTTCTATAAAAATAAATTTTTAACGAAATTTTCTATCGAAATAATAAAAAAAAATTCTATAGAATAAAATAGTGACAAAATTTTCTATAGAAATGCAATTTTGGCAACATTTTCTATAGATATAAAATTTTGACAAACTTTTCTATTGAGATAAAATTTTCCATAGATTTCAAATTTTGACAACATTTTCTCAAGCAATAAAATTTTGACGAAATATTCTAAAGAAATAAAATTTTTAGAAAATTTTCTTTAGAAATAAAATTGTAAGAAAATTTTCCACAGAAATAGAATTTTGACAAAACTTTCTACAGAAAACTAATTTTGACAAAAGAAATAAAACTTTAACAACGTTTTCTATAAAAATAAAAAGTTGACAAAAATTTCTATAGAAATAAAATTTTAATAAAATTTTGTGTAGAAATAAAATTTTGGAGAAATAAAATTTTTTGAAAATTTTCTAGGGAAATCAAATTTTAAGAAATTTTTCTATAGAAATACAATTTTAGAAAATTTCTTATAGAAAAAAAAAATTTGACAAAGTTTTCAGTAGAAATAAAATTGTGAACAAAATTTGTACGGAAATAAAATTGTTAAAAAAAAAATTCTACGGAAATAAAATTGTGAAAAAAATTTCTACGGAAATAAAATTGTGAGAAAATTTTCTATGGAAATAAAATGTTGACAAAATTTTCTAAAGAAATAATATATTGACAAAATTTTCTATGGAAATAAAATTTTTACAAACTTTCCATAAAAATAACATTTTGACAAAATTTTCCATAGAAATACAATTTGGCCAACATTTCCTATAGAAATAAAATTTTGACAAAATCTTCTATAGAAATAACATTTTGACACAATTTTCTATAAAAAAATTTTTTTGCAAAATTTTCTATAGAAATAAATTTTTGGCAAAATTTTCTATAGAAATAAAATTTTGACAAAATTTTCTGTAGAAATAAAATTTTGACAAAATTTTCTAAAGAAATAAAATCTTGACAAAATTTTCTATAGTAATAAAATTTTGACAAAATTTTCTATAGAAATAACATTTTGGCATAATTTTCTATAGAAATAAAATTTTGACAAAATTTCCTAAGAAATAAAATTTTGACAAAATTTTTAAAGAAATAAAATTTTGTTGTTGTTTTTTATTGCAGCTTAAAACCATACATTGACTAAACTATAAGTGTAGCTTAACCAACAGAGGAAAAGAATGTTTGTCAAATTTATTTGGGCAAAGCCCTATAGACTGCAAGATGGTTGGATGGACGCACGTTTCGGAATTACCACATTCCTCATCAGCATCCTCTACTTGCAGCAAAACTATCAACCAACTATCAGAATAAATTCAGGCAGTTTATTAAACCCAACAAAAACCACACTTGAACCCTCCGAAAAAAGGTTTTACAAAATTTTCCATAGAAATAAAATTTTGACAAAATCTTCTATAGAAATAACATTTTGACACAATTTTCTATAGAAAAAAAATTTTGCAAAATTTTCTATAGAAATAAAATTTTGGCAAAATTTTCTATAGAAATAAAATTTTGACAAAATTTTCTGTAGAACTAACATTTTGACAAAATTTTCTATAGAAATAAAATTTCGACAAAATTTCCTATAGAAATAAAATGTTGACAAAATTTTTAAAGAAATAAAATTTAGACAAAATTTTCTCTAGAAATAAAATTTTGACAAAATTTTTAATAGAAATGAAATTGTGAAAAAAATTTCTACGGAAATAAAATTGTGACAATATTTTCTATAGAAATAAAATTAAAAAAAAAACAACTTTAGAAATAAAATTTTGACAAAATTTTCTATAGAAATAAAATTTTGACGAAATTTTCTATAGAAATAAAATATCGACAAAATTTTCCATGGAAACAAAATTTTTACAAAACTTTCCATAGAAATAAAATTTTGCCAAAATTTCCTATAAAAATAAAATTTTTGCAAAATTTTCTACATTAATAAAATTTTGACAAAATTTTTTGTATGGTTTTAAGCTGAAATAAAAAAAAAATAAAATTTTTACAAAATTTTCCATAGAAACACAATTTTGCCAAAATTTCCTATAAAAATAAAATTTTTGCAAAATTTTCTACATTAATAAAATTTTTGCAAAATTTTCTACAGGAATAAAATTTTGACAAAATTTTCTATAGAAATAAAATTTTGTCAAAATTTTATATTGAAATAAAATTTTGCCAAAATTTCCTATAGAAATAAAATTTTGACAACATTTTCTATAGAAATAACATTTTGACACAATTTTCTATTATGACAAACATTTTTATAGAAATAAAATTTTGGCAAAATTTTCTATACAAGTAAAATTTTGACAAAATTTTCTATAGACAATTTTCTATTGCCACAATTTTTTTAGAAATAAAATTCTGACTACTTCCGAATCCAAAAAGAAAATTTCTAATGCTTTGAATTACGCCATGCTAATGTTAGAATCGAATTGAAATTGATTTTAAATAGATTTTCTATATTTCTTACATGGGTAGTTCACTTCGTGCTTTGGTATCCCAGCAAAAAAATTTGTAAGTTCTTCCAAAGGCACAACTTTAAAAGCACTTCCAGAAGACGTACTCCCAATAAAGTTCTTTATTTTAACTACACTTTTCATTAAATTTTTTATAACATGCTTTTTTCATATTTTTAATGGGTCATTTTAGTTTTTTTTTTTCAAATTGGTTAAAAAAGTTTAAGAATTAATAAAATGATATTTAAATGTTGTCAAAAAAATGCTAAATCCAATCTGAAAAAATTGTGAATTTTGGAAAATATATGAGGTGAAACGTTTCAAACAAGCGTTACAATCCATTAAAAATTATAATAATATATTATAAAAATTATTTATTTGACAAAATATCACAGAATTTTTTAATTTACATCCAAAACATTGAATTCGGATCACACCTAAAGAAGTGATGCAAATTCAGTGCACCGGCTGTTGAAATGGAGGACTTCTGTCGTATGACAAGTCCATGTTAAATTCATCGCTTCTGCGTCAATTTTGCACTTTTTCCGGATCCAAAAAGAACATTTTTATTACTTTTGTGGCGACGCATTTTTTCTGGTATAGTAACCCGGCAAAAAAAGCGTCGCCAAACTTAAATTATAACCAAACATTTGGAATAATCAAATTTAATTCATTGTCAAATCAAATTAGCTATAAATTTTAATCAACTGCAGTAGAAGTTCACCTTCCCTTACCATTTTTATAGACCCTTAAAGTAGCAAAAACCATTTGGATGTTATGGAATGGCCCATATGCATACCTGTCACATAAATACATATATGGAAGTGACAGTACTTTGCTTTCTTGTTTCGAGGAGTGGAAATGGATGGGGACTTGTGTCATTTAAATGACATCAAAAAACATTTAAACACGCCATAAAATAATTCATAATAATAATGAAAAATAATTCCAACTGTCACATTTCGTTAATGTATGTTTGCCATACATTATGATGGTTGACTCCATATTCACTGTAGTCGTGTTTTTATGTATACGGAATGTTGGGGCCATTTTTTATACCCTGCGCCACATTGTGGAACAGGGTTTTGTAAGTTAGTGAATATGTGTATTTGCAACACCCAGAAAGAGACGACGATTGCTCGGGATGGGCCCCTGATTCGATCTAGCCATGTTCGTCTCTGATGCAAGACTTTCCACAGAATGGTTGAGTTTTAAATAAGGCTACGACTTGTGGAAATATCGCCCGACTTGGCCAAATAATATATCATAACCCACAATAGACCACATATCTTCAAATCGGTTAAGATATAGATATTTGAATATGGGAATATAAACCCTCATAATAACTCCAAACAAATATGAAGGAGTTAAGATGGTAACACACATTTTGGTGTACATAATGGTGAAGGGTATAATATAGTCGGCCCCGCCCGACTTTAGACTTTACTTACTTGTTTTTAAACAAACTTTTGTTAAAATTTTATTTTTATAGAGAATTTTTTAAACATTTTATTTCTATTGAAAATTTTGTCAAAATTTTATTTTAATAAAAAATATAATTTTATTTCTATAAAAAATTTTGTCAAAATTTTATTTGTATAGAAACTATTGCAAAAATGTTATTTCTGTATAAAATTTTGTCACCATTTTTTAAGTTTATTTCTAGAGAATTTTTTTCTATAGAAAATTTTAAGTGTGGTTTGTCAAGGAAAGGTATCCTTCTCCTCAACATATCTAAAAATTAAGCACTATATTATAATAACACACAAAGAATTACTGTTTCCCATCCAATCAATCGGAAAAAGCAAAAATAGTAAAAATTTGTACCACATTAACATTTGCTAAAATGTTGGAAAATGATGCACCCTCTACGTTGGCTGCCAATTTCATGTAAATTTAAGTTCTTTACTAAAAAGAAGTCTGGCAGAAGCCTATGCAAAAACATAAAATTATGTACCCAGTTCCCATTTACGGACAACCCACTACTTTCAATTTAAGAAAAAAAAAACGGACAAAAGGAAACCCTCCCCCCACCATCGCTCCACTCCGACCTGATATCGGACTATCACGTACCCCATATTAATTTCGCAACTACTCAATGGTCCCTATAAATTCTATCGAAGTAAATCGACAAGGTTTGTTTCAATTTTCCCCTTCCCCAAACAGATATCGAAAAATCATATACTAATTTAAAAATCATGTATAAATTAAATCACCTCCTCTCACGTTCCCTGTAAATTTCAAGTAGATCGGCGATGTTTAAATTTTGCTTATTGTTTTAAAGGGACGTCACTTTCCCCGATACAATATCGACAAACACCGTAGTGAATAGCACCCCTAACCTGAAAATTCTTGAAACTTCCCTTCGTTCATAACCTTCCTCCACTGCCTTTGTAAATTTCAAGAAAAATTAAGAATTTTTGTTTTTTTTTTTTGCAGTTTTAGAGGAGGGCCTCCTCCCCGACTAAATATCGAAAAGTGATGTAGCGTATCTTTTGTAAACGTCCCAGAAAATGTCAAGCAAATTATAAGCCTAAAAGGGCGGCCTCTCTTCCGTCCAAATATCACAAAATCAGGTATCAACTATTAATATCGTAACCTCTCCCCAGTCCTCTGTAAATTTCAAGTAACTCGGTAAAAGTTTAATTGTTTCTCTGTATGTAAAGGGTGATTCTTTTGAGGTTAGGATTTTCATGCATTAGTATTTGACAGATCCCGTGGGATTTCAGACATGGTGTCAAAGGGAAAGATGCTCAGTATGCTTTGACATTTCATCATGAATAGACTTACTAACGAGCCACAACGTCGAATTTTCAGTGAATGGGCCCTAGAAAAGTTGGCAGAAAATCCGCTTTTTTATCGACAAATTTTGTTCAGCGATGAGGCTCATTTCTGGTTGAATGGCTACGTAAATAAGCAAAATTGCCGCATTTGGAGTGAAGAGCAACCAGAAGCCGTTCAAGAACTGCCCATGCATCCCGAAAAATGCACTGTTTGGTGTGGTTTGTACGCTGGTGGAATCATTGGACCGTATTTTTTCAAAGATGCTGTTGGACGCAACGTTACGGTGAATGGCGATCGCTATCGTTCGATGCTAACAAACTTTTTGTTGCCAAAAATGGAAGAACTGAACTTGGTTGACATGTGGTTTCAACAAGATGGCGCTACATGCCACACAGCTCGCGATTCTATGGCCATTTTGAGGGAAAACTTCGGAGAACAATTCATCTCAAGAAATGGACCGGTAAGTTGGCCACCAAGATCATGCGATTTGACGCCTTTAGACTATTTTTTGTGGGGCTACGTCAAGTCTAAAGTCTACAGAAATAAGCCAGCAACTATTCCAGCTTTGGAAGACAACATTTCCGAAGAAATTCGGGCTATTCCGGCCGAAATGCTCGAAAAAGTTGCCCAAAATTGGACTTTCCGAATGGACCACCTAAGACGCAGCCGCGGTCAACATTTAAATGAAATTATCTTCAAAAAGTAAATGTCATGGACCAATCTAACGTTTCAAATAAAGAACCGATGAGATTTTGCAAATTTTATGCGTTTTTTTTTTTTTAAAGTTATCAAGCTCATAACAAATCACCCTTTACTTAAGAGAAGCGGATATCTCCCTATGCCCTTTTATTTTTATTAAAAAATCGAGAACCTGATATAAATTTCATAACCCATTTTTTCCGTAAAATTTCAGTCGGGGGAGTTTGTACTTTCAAACAAAAAAATTCGGGCAAAGGGGTGGTTCCCCTCCCCGACCAAATATCGAAAAATAATGTAGGGGATTTTTGTCTAGATGCCAACCCCAACATTCAATGAAAATTTCAAGCAAATCGCATAATTTTGTTCCAAGTTTCAAAAAGTAGGGCCAGGGAGAGGTCCCCCTCCCCAACCACATATGAAATCATCGGGTACCCCATATTAATTCCATAACCTCACAACATGTTCTCTGTAAATCTCAGATAATTTAGAGAATTTTAGTTTTTCACTGCACTTAAAAAAAAAGTCGACCAAAGGGGAGGCCCCCCTCCGCCCCAAATATCGAAACAAAAAGTAGCGGATCTTTGTCTAGATGCCAACCCCAAACTTCAATGCAAATTTCAAGCAAATCTGTCAACTTTGGTCCAATTTTCAAAAAGTCCGACGAAGGGGAGGTCCCCCTCCGCGACCAGGTGTCAAAAATGAGGTACCCTATACACATATTTTCTCTTTGATTTCTACAATCATTCCACTACCATAGATAAATCATGATACCTAAGTGGATACATCAAAAAAAAATAAATAAATCTTAAAACATAGAAAAGGATAAAAATAAACAAGTATATACGGCCGTAGGATAGGTTAGGTTAGGTGGCACTCCGATGTATCAGGCTCACTTAGACTATTCAGTCCATTGTGATACCACATTGGTGAACTTCTCTCTTATCACTGAGTGCTGCCCGATTCCATGTTAAGCTCAATGACAAGGGACCTCCTTTTTATAGCCGAGTCCGAACGGCGTTCCACATTGCAGTGAAACCACTTAGAGAAGTTTTGAAACCCTCAGAAATGTCACCAGCATTACTGAGGTGGGATAATCCACCGCTGAAAAACTTTTTGGTGTTCGGTCGAAGCAGAAATCGAACCCACGAACTTGTGTATGCAAGGCGGGCATGCTAACCGTTGCAACACGATGGCTTACGGCCGTAAGTTCGGCCAGTCCGAAGCTTATGTACCCTCCACCATGGATTGCGTAGAAACTTCTACTGAAGACTTTCATACACAATCGAATTACTTGGGTTGCGGTATCACATGCCGATGGCAAGGTATCTTAAGACTTCCTAACACCGTCTTCTAAATTGCAAAGTAGTCCATATGTGGTATATATTAAACTACAAAAAAGCCGATTAAATATATAATTAAGTTTGACAAAATTTTCCATAGAAATAAAATTTTGATAAAAGTTTCTATAGAAGTAAAATTTGGACAAAATTTTCTATAGAAATAAAATTTTGTCAAAATTTTCTATAGAAATAAAATTTTGTCAAAATTTTCTATAGAAATAAAATTTTGACAAATTTTCTATAGAAATAAAATTGTTACCAAATTTTCTATAAAAATAAAATTTGACAAAATTTTCTATAGGAATACAATTTTTCAAAATTTTCTATAGAAATAAAATTTAGACAAAATTTTCTATAGAAATAAAATTTTGACAAAATTTTCTATAGAAATAAAATTTTGACAAAATTTTCAATAGAAATAAAATTTTGACAAACTTTTCTATAGAAATAAAATTTTGACAAAATTTTCAATAGAATTAAAATTTTGACAAAATTTTCAATAGAATTAAAATTTTGACAAAATTTTCAATAGAATTAAAATTTTGACAAAATTTTCAATAGAATTAAAATTTTGACAAAATTTTCTATAGGAATAAAATTTTGACAACATTTTCTATAGAAATAAAATTTTGACAAAATTTTCTATAGGAATAAAATTTTGACAAAATTTTCCATAAAATAAAATTTTGACAAAATTTTCTATAGAAATAAAATTTTGGTAGATTTTTTTGGCTCGAGTGGCAACCATGATTATGAACCAATATGGACCAATTTTTGGTGTGATTCGGGATCGGCTATATATAACTATAGACCTATATGGACCAATTTTGGCATGGTTATTAGCGGCCATATACTAACACGTTGCAAATTTCAACCGAATCGGATGAATTTTGCTTCTCCAAGAGGCTCCGGAGGACAAATTTGGGGATCGGTTTATATGGGGGCTATATATAATTATGGACCGATGTGGACCAATTTTTGCATGGTTGTTAGAGACCATATACTTACACCATGTACCAAATTTTAGCCAGATCGGATGAAATATGCTATTCTTATAGGCTCCGCAAGCCAAATCTTGGGTCCGTTTATATGGGGGCTATACGTAAAAGTAGAACGATATGACCCAATACCATCCGACCTACAATACTATAACAACTACTTGTGCCAAGTTTGAAGTCGATATCTTGTTTCGTTTGGAAGTTAGCGTGATTTCAACAGACGGACGGACGGAAATGCTTAGATCGACTTAGAATTTCACCACGACCCAGAATGTATATACTTTATGGGGTCTTAGAGCAATATTTCGATGTGTTACAAACGGAATAACAAAGTTAATATACCCCCATACTATGGTGGAGCGTATAAAAAGTCTCCGGGTTTAGTAGATTTCCATTTACATTTGTTTGGGTTTAGCAAAACACTCCCATGTGTCCTTGTTATGCCATTAAGCAGTTTGCAAAAATTAATATTTACTTAACTGAGTGTGTTGCATATTTCTAACGCATTTACCGAGAGTTAAATACTCTATCCTATACCAGCGTTAATCCTTTGCCAATGTAAGAAGACAAAAACAAACAAAAAAGACAGCAACAAAACACGACAATCGTGCAACTTACCTGGCATGTTGTGGTCCCACATTGCCCATGTCATGAGCTGTACTGGCGCTTATTTGAAAATCAGCAATGGCTCCAGACTCCATACCCAAAGGATGTTTACATTGTGCTGCATTCGCCATTAGAAAGAGAGCAGGATGTGAGGAAAAAGCCATGGAAGAGAAAAAGAAAAAATAAACATATCCTGGTTACTTAAGGTCTGAGTTAAATTAGTGTAACGTATTTTAAGTGTTATGCGTTAATGTTAAACAACAACAAAAATATATATGGAAACGATGCTTATTTTCACAAATGGAAAATAACCCAGCAAACAAATCTATCGATGCTTGCACTTCTATTACTCTCAATATCAAATTTTATACCAGTAGAAACATTGCATATATGCAATATGATAAATTATTTATTAGACTTTCAAAGGTATTGTTTTTATACCTTCATCATAGCATTTATGGTATTGCAACGCATCAAACCCCACAGCGTATATATATTAGGGTGGTGGTGAAATTCTGAGTCAATCTAGGTTAGCTCGATTCTATTTTAAGCTCAATGACAATGAGTCAATTTAGCGATGTCCGTCCGCCAGTCTCGTCATCATTTTTGATACAACTTTCATTGATTTTAGTTTTTCCCTATACAAAAAAAAAAAATCCCTCTCACCCATTTGTTTGCTGGGATACCAGATCATCTTTTAAAAAGTTCTCAAGCTAGTATATTCCGATTAATAGCAATGTAATACCATTTCTAAGGTCTGTGAACTTTTGAGTAGATTTTTATAATTCATATTTGTCCCTGCTACTTAATGAATACTAATGCCTTTGGCAAAAGATGCGCCATGGGAGAAAAATGTATATATGTGATTTTTGTACCATTGAAGTACTGCTACATGCCCTTTTTGCAAGTCTTTTGAGAATTTTGTAAGGTCATTGGCTGTTTAATACGAGTCAAGTTCAATGCTCATGACTAAACTATATGCGTACCGACGAATTCTATTCCATAGAATCCCTAGAATGCCCTTGCAATGAGAAGTTGAATTGAAAAATTTTGCTAATTGGGTACTTGGTTATGCAGAAATGTCATAGCACTGTGCAATGGTTGTCAAATGAACTGTGCTGATGCTGATGAAACATTAATGAATAGGCTGATTATGTTAAACTTCTTCGCGCTCTAATAAGATAAAAGTTTTTTTAATTTAATTAAATAAATGAAAATCGTTTCTTATAATTACAAAGTGTCATTCAACTATGAATCTTTGGTCACATTGGAGTACATTGAAATAAATGAATATGAATACAATATAGTAAAGAGGAGCTAAAGTTTTATTCAAATTTACCTGAAACTTTGCACAGATACTGGAACTGGGGTTTATATAAAAAAAAATCATATAAATAAAAAACAAAATTTTATTCTATAGAAAATTTTCTCAAAATTCTAATTCTAAAGAAAAAATTTGTCAAAATTTTATTTCTATAGAAAATTTTGTCAAAATGTTTATTTCCATAAATAATTTTGTCAAAATGTTTATTTCGATAAATAATTTTTTCATATTTTATTGCCAAAATATTACAGTAGAATTCATTTATAGCGACCTCGGTTATAACGACCATCCGTTTATAACGACGGATTTTCAAAGCAAGTTTGGTTCTTAATAGTTTGTACATGCGCAAGCATTCGCTTAGAACGACTCCGGTTTTAGCGACCATCTGCTTTTAACGACCAATTTGCACGTCTGCTTTGGAATGGACATTCGGTTATAACGACGATGTAAGTTCTGTGTACTAGTTTTTATTTTTTCATTCCATTTTTTGTCGTCAGCCAATACTAAATTAAGAAACATATACTGCGGGGAATCACAGAATTTGTTTTCGACTATCCCAAACAGAGGTGCAAATGACAAAGAAGATATATTGAAACCAGTTTGGGATGAGTTCGAATTCAAACCAGGACTGGGATGAGTTCGTAAATGTCGATGACAACGTCGTGACATCCTTCATTGCGAGAAATAGTGGAGAACACAAAAGAAAATGATGAAACTCACAGCGATAATGAACCAGATGACGAAGATCAGCCAATCAAAATTCCAACTAGGACAGAAACCTTGAGTGCGGTGCACACTTTAAAATAGTATTTACGATTTGGGGGTTCTGATTTATCAGAGAGTTTTTATAGTTCCGTTGAAATTATTGAAAGTAAATTATTAAAAGAAATTCTTGTAAATAGAAAACAAACCACAATACTAAATTATTTCCAATCTCAATAAATATGAATATACATGATGATAAAAAAAAATTAAAAATATTGTGTACACTTATTTGGATACAACGACGTTCGGTTATAACGACGTATAATTTCGGTCCCTTGGCGGTCGCTATAACCGAATTCTACTGTATTTCTATAGAAAATTTTGTCAAAATTTTTACTTCGATACAAAATTTTGTCAAATATTTAGTTCAATAGAAATTTTGTAAAATATTTATTTCAATAGAAAATTTTGTCAAAATTTTATTTCTATAGATAATTTTATCAAAATTTTATTTCTATAGATAACTTTATCAAAATTATAGTTCTATAGGAAATTTTCACAAAATTTTTTTTCTATAGAAATTTGTCTCAAAATGTTATATCGAGAGAAAATTTTGTCAAAATTTTTTTCTTAAAGAAAATTTTGTCAAAATTTTATTGCTGTAAAAAATTTTATTCCTATAGAAAATTTTGTCAAAATTTTATTTCTTAGTAAATTTTTTCACAAATTTATTTCTATAATTTTTTTTCCAATTTTTTTTTCTATAGACAATTTTGTCAAAATGTTTATTTCGATAGAAAATTTTGTCAAATATTTATTTTAATAAAAAATTTTGTCAAAATTTTATTTCTTCAGACAATTTTGTCAAAAATTTATTTCTAAAGAAAACTTTCTCACAATTTTATTTCTATAGATAATTTTATCAAAATTATATTTTTATAGAAAATTTTGACAACATTTTATTTCTATAGAAAATTTTGTCCAAATTTTATTTCTATAGAAAATTTGGTCAAAATTATATTTCCATAATTTTTTTTTTTTTCAAAATTTTATGTCTATAGAAAATTTTTTCAAAATTATATTTCCATAGAAAATTTTCACAAAATTATATTTCTATAGAAAATTTTGTCAAAATTTTATTTTAATAACATTATATTTCTATAGAAAATTTTTGCTAAAACTTTATGTCTATAGAAAATTTTGTCAAAATTTTATTTCTATAGAAAATTTGGTCAAAATTATATTTCTATAATTTTTTTTTTTCAAAATTTTATGTCCATAGAAAATTGTTTCAAAATTATATTTCTATAAGAAATTTTCACAAAATTATATTTCTATAGAAAATTTTGTCAAAATTTTTTCTCAATAGAATTTTTTTTTTTAAATTTTATCTCTATAGAAAACTTTGTCAAAATTTTATTTCTATAGAAAACTTTGTCAAAGTTTTATTTCTATAGATAATTTTATCAAAACTGTATTTCTATAGAAAATTGTCTCAAAACTTTATTTCTATAGAAATTTTTTTCAAAATTTTATATCGAGAGAAAATGTTGCTAAAATTTTATTTCTATAGTAAATTTTGTCACAATTTTATTTCTATAGTAAATTTTCTTAAAATTTTATTTCTATAGAAAATTTCCCTTAAATTTTATTTCTATAAAAAAAATTTCTAAAAATGTTATTTTTATAATTTTTTCCAGAGTTTTATTTCTACAGAAAAGTTTGTCAAAATTTTATTTTTCTAGAAAATTTTATCCAAATTTTATTTCTATAGAAAATTTTATCAAAAATTTTTCAAATTTGTATCTAACGCTGTATGAAGTCCTTACCAGCCCCAAATGCTTATAGGACATCCAATGAATATTTAATATTTACAAAACAATAATTATAATATTATTAATATGCTCCATCTCACTTGGTGGTTGATATTTAGATTCTTATTCATAAATTAACTCTATTCGACCATGCGTTGCATGATCCCTGAGTTTATGCTTTATTCCTTAGCCTGCTACAATTGACGCATGTCATAGTGTCCCCTTTCCAAAGCCACAAAATTCTTTCTCCTATGAAAAGTTCAATTTTCCATAAAATATACAAAAATAAATTCAGACACTTTTGATTTATAAAACTAGAAAACATTTTTCACACATTTGCTAAATAAAATGAATAATCTAAACAAGTTGAACTAAAGAAGAATTCATATAGCCTTGTATTGTATTTTCATGTTTTGTTTTATGTATGATCCAAAAATTTATGAATTTTGAAAACAATCCTATTTAGGTCACTTGTTCCTGCATATTTTAAAGTTATTTATCGACTGAAACATATTCATAGATTTCACTTGTTTTCCATGGCCTCCATCATTGAATGTGAGGTCAAATCCAGTAACGCATATACGTTGTGCTGCAGGAGATATGAGCTTTCCGTCCTTGCTTATATTACTTTTCTGTTGGGAAAAACCAAATTTTTCCATATAAAATTCCTGTTCCTGCAATATTTATCCATATGATTGAAGCGAACAGTTGTTCGTTAGATATCTTCATGTGAAATTCTGATGAGTATAAAAATGTCACAGTTTTTTGAATAACGAATCCGCTCACTTGGTGTTATGCCTGAATTGTTAAATGAATGCGGATTCAATGAAAATGAAAAGCTTCGATGATTGATGGTTACATGCAAAAATATGTGACCATGAGATAGATGTGCGCCCACCAGCAGTAAAATAACTAGAGCACGAAAATAGCTGAAGAGCTACATTGGAATAAGCTTCATTTGGTATAGAAACCTTAATTCAGCCAGGCTGAATTGAAATCTTCTTATAGAAAAATTTATTCAGCCAGTTTTCCTAAAGCAAACTTTATTCAGCCAGGCTGAATTTAAGCATATAGCAAACTTCATTCAACCGAATTGAGTTGACGTTTACCTATAGAAAACTTTATTCAGCCAGGCTGAATTAAAGTTTTCCTATAGACGTTTAGTCAACTCTGTTCGGTAATTCGGCCACGCTGAATTAAAGTTTTCCGATAGAAAACTTTATTCAGACCGGCTGATTTGAAGTTTTGCTATAGAAAACTTTATTCAGCCAGGCTGAATTGATGTTTTCCTATAGAAAACTTTATTCAACCAAGCTGAATTGATGTTTTCCTATAGACAACTTTATTGAACAAAACTAAATTCAAGTTTTACTTTATTCAGCCAGGCTGAAAACATTATTCAGCTTTGCTGAATTGAAGTTTTCTTATAGAAAACTATATTCAGCTAAGCTGAATTTAAGTTTTCATATAGAAAACTTCATTCAACCGAATTGAGTTGAAGTTTACCTATAGAAAACTTTATTCAGCCAGGCTGAATTAAAGTTTTCCTATAGAAAACTTTATTCCGACCGACTGAATTGAAGTTTTCCAGAAGAAAACTTTATTCAGCCAGGCTGAATTGATGTTTTCCTATAGAAAACTTTATTTAAACAAGCTGAAATGATGTTTTCCTATAGAAAACTTTATTCAACCAAGCTGAATTTAAGTTTTCCTGTAGAAAACTTTAATGAACCAACCTAAATTCAAGTTTTACTTTATTCAGCTAGGCTGAAAACATTATTCAGCTTTGCTGAATTGAAGTTTTCTTATAGAATACTATATTCAGCTAGGCTGAATTTAAGTTTTCATATAGAAAACTTCATTCAACCGAATTTAGTTGAAGTTTTCATATAGAAAACTTTATTCAGCCAGGCTGAATTGAAGTTTTCCTATAGAAAACTTTATTCAGCCAGGCTGAATTGAAGTTTTCCTATAGAAAACTTTATTCAGCCATGCTGAATTGAAGTTTTCATATAGAAAACTTTATTCAGCCAGGCTGAATTGAAGTTTTCATATAGAAAACTTTATTCAGCCAGGCTGAATTGAAGTTTTCATATAGAAAACTTTATTCAGCCAGGCTGAATTAAGTTTTCCTGTAGAAAACTTTATTGATCCAAACTAAATTCAAGTTTCACTTTATTCAGCCAGGCTGGAAACATTATTCAGCTTTGCTGAATTGTAGTTTTGTTATAGAAAACTATATTCAGCTAGGCTGAATTTAAGTTTTCATATAGAAAACTTCATTCAACCGAATTGAGTTGAAGTTTACCTATAGAAAACTTTATTCAGCCAGGCTGAATTAAAGCTTTCCTATAAAAAACTATAGCTGAATTTAAGTGTTCTTTTATACAGCCAGGCTGAAAACATTATTTATCTTGGCTGAATTGAAGTTTTCTTATAGAAAACTATATACAGCCAGGATGACTTAAAGTTTTCCTATAGAAAAATTTCTTCAGCCAGGCTGAATTGAAGTAGAGAACTTTATTTAGCTGAATTGAAAAACTGAAGACTTCCTGTAGAAAACTGAAGTTTTCTTATAGAGAATTTTATTTAACCCGGTTGAATAGAAGTTTTCTTATGGAAAACATTATTTAGCCTACCTGTATTGACGTTTTCTTATAAAAAAAACTTTATTCAACCCCGTTGAATTGAATTTTACATGTAAAAAACTTTGTTCAGTCCTGCTGAATTGAGGTTTTCTTATAGAGAACTTTATTTAGCAGGTTTTGCTGTAGAAACTTTGTTCTGAACTTAAGTTTTCCTAAACCTTAATTCAGCAAGGCTTAAATAAAATTTCCTTTAGAAACATTAATACAGCCAGGCTGAATGGAAGTTCTCCCATAGAAAACTTTTTTCAGTTAGGCTAAATTTAACTTTTGCTATCGAAAAGGTTATTCAGCCAGGCTGATTTGATGTTTTTTTATCCAAATTTTGTTTTCAGCCAGGCTAAAGTGATGATTTCTCATCGGAAAATGTATTCAGCAATGCTGAATTGGAATTTTTCCTTAGAAACATTAATTCAGCCATGCTAGTTTGAAGTTTTTCTATAGAAAATTTTATTCAGCTAGACTGATTCTATTTTTTTCTATAGAAAAAAAAATTATTCAGCCAAGAAAATGACAATTTTCCTACAGGAATTCTCATATAAGCACTTAATAACCCCATTTTCGAGATATTCAAGGTATCTTCGACCAAATATTTGACATGGTATCCCACGTTCTTGCTTATGAATGTAAGAAGTTTTTTCTAAATATCTCCTTATTTTAGTTGGCCAGCAATCATGACACATTAAACCATTACACATCATTAATAAACCACCACAACGATCAACCTAGCTTGGTATCTACCAGGGCAATCACCATCAAATCATTAAGCCTTCCTTCCTAACCAAATGAGAACCATCCAACCAGCCAACCACTCACCGTCACTCATATTTAAATTGAGTTTTGAAATGGAAAATGGACATGACATGAGAAACAATCAATTGGACCACAACAATGTTTTTTGTGGTTTTCTATTTTTCCTTCTGGGAGTGCTGTGCTCCAAAAACCGGTAGCTTAAATAGGCAAAAGCATGTAGGAATAGACAGAAAATATTACAATTTATTTCACAGTGTCCGGCTTAGAGGGAATTGACTTGGTCTTTGGTTTTTCGTTTTTTTTTTTATTTTTTTATTTTTCGAATGTTGTTCACTGTCAATGGGAATTGTCTTCGCTGAATGTGGTATTGGTGGTTAACATGGTGGCTGATGGCTGAAATGTGTGTGGTCGTTCCAATCATCATCATTATCAACGATGTAGTCGTCATTGTCGTTATCCAAATCACCAGCCACTGTAGGATGGCCTGGCCAAGCTTATTGCTATTGTGGTGACGACTGGAAATGTCCATCCCATTAACATGGCAGGCAAATCAATGCAAAATATTCCTAAACCCAAACTCTCTGAAAGGCCTCATTCATGTAAAAATTCTTGAACAGATTTTTGTTTTTGTTTTGACCACATTCGAAAAGGAAATAAACGCTCAAATCAAAACAACATAAATAACTAATTACAGTGCCAGATAAGAAACTAGTTCGGATTGCATGTTGTATGGAGGGGCCCTTGTTAAAGTTTTGTTTAAATGGATTCAATGAATATTATGAATTGGTTAAAGATAAACCCAACAAACATTGTAGATGCACATTTTCTTTGGGTAACAATATAGCTTCGAATAAGGAGTAAATGTAAGTGAAATTTCATTTTTGGCTGAATTTTAAATACAATTCTCTGGTGGATGCTATCATATAGAAAGTGTCTCAAAACTAAATTAAACTTTATTCAGCCAGGCTGAATTCAAGTATTCTATAGAAAGCTTTATTCAGCCAAGCTGAATTCAAATATTCCTATAGAAAACTTTATTCAGCCAGGCTGCATCGAAGTGTTCCTTACGAAAACTTTATTCAACCAGGCTGAATTGAAGTTTTCTTATAGAACACATTATATAGCCAGTCTAAATTGAATTTTTCCTGTATAAAACTTTACTCAGCGAAGCTGAATTGAAGTTTTCGTCTAGAAGACATTATTCAGCCAGGCTGAATTGAAGTTTCCCAAAAGAAAACTGTGTTCAGACAGGTTAAATTAAAGTTTTCTTATAGAAAACTTTATTCAGCCAACCTGCATCGAAGTTTTCCTTCAGAAAACTTTATTTAGCCAGGCTGAATTGAAGTTTTCCTCTACAAAACATTATTCAGCCAGGCTGAATTTAAGTTTTCTTATATAAAACTTTATTCAGCCGGGCTGAATTGAAGTTTTCTTATAGAAAACTTTATTCAACCTGGCTGAAATCAAGTATTCTATAGAAAACTTTATTCAGCCAAGTTGAATTCAAATATTCCAATAGAAAACTTTATTCAGCCAGGCTGCATCGAAGTTTTCCTTAAGAAAACTTTATTTAGCCAAGCTGAATTGAAGTTTCCCTATAGAAAATATTATTCAGCCAGGCTGAATTAAAGTTTTCTTATATAAAACTTTATTCAGCCGGGCTGAATTGAAGTTTTCCTATAGAAAACTTTATTCAACCTGGCTGAAATCAAGTATTCTATAGAAAACTTTATTCAGCCAAGCTGAATTCAAATATTCCTATAGAAAACTTTATTCAGCCAGGCTGCATCGAAGTTTTCCTTAAGACATCTTTATTTAACAAGGCTGAATTGAAGTTTTCTTATAGAAAATATTATATAGCCTGTCTAAATTGAATTTTTCCTGTAGAAAACTTTACTCAGCGAGGCCGAATTGAAGTTTTCGTCTAGAAGACATTATTCAGCCAGGCTGAATTGAAGTTTTCCTATAGAAAACTTTGTTTTACCTGGCTGAAATCAAGTAGTCTATAGAAAACTTTATTCAGTCAAGCTGAATTCAAATATTCCTATAGAAAACTTTATTCAGCCAGGCTGCATCGAAGTTTTCCTATAGAAAAATTTGATTCAGACAGGTTGAATTAAAGTTTTCTTATAGAAGACTTCATTCGGCCAGCCTGCATCGAAGTTTTCCTTCAGAAAACATTATTTAGCCAGGCTGAATTGAAGATTTCCTGTAGAAAACATTATTCAGCCAGGCTGAATTGAAGTTTTCTTATATAAAACTTTATTCAGCCAAGCTGAATTCAAATGTTCCTTTAGAAAACTTTATTCAGCCAGGCTGCATCGAAGTTTTCCTTAAGAAAACTTTATTTAGCCAGGTTGAATTGAAGTTTTCCTATAGAAAACTTTGCCCAGACAGGTTAAATTAAAGTTTTCTTATAACTTTATTCAGCCAGCCTGTATCGAAGTTTTCCTTCAGAGAACTTTATTTAGACAGGCTGAATTGAAGTTTTCCTATAGAAAACTTTGTTCAGACAGGTTAAATTAAAGTTTTCTTATTGAAAACTTTATTCAGCCAAGCTGAATTCAAATATTCCTATAGAAAACTTTATTCAGCCAGGCTGAATTGAAGTATTCTTATAGAAAACATTATACAGCTAGGATGAATATAAGTTTTCCAGTAGACAACTTTACTCAGCGAGGCTGAATTGAAGTTTTCCTATAGAAGACTTTATTCAGCCGAGCTTAATTGAAGTTTTCTTATAGAAAACTTTATTCAGCCAGGCTGAATTCCACTTTTCCTATAAAAAATTTTATTCAACCAGGCTGAATTCAACTTTTCCTATAGTGAACTTTGATCAACCAGACAGTATTCAAGCATTTAGTGGTACAAAAAAATGTGTTAACATCTTAAAAACAGAGGCAAATTTAACACTAAAATAACACAACGGTGACACTGCCATCGATACTTTCTGGTCTTTATGTGGCCAAAACATCATACACTAATATGGAGATGGATCGGAATGTATTGATGGTGGAAACCATCAATACATTCCGATCCATCTCCATATTAGTGTCTGATGTAACTTGAGTTCCATCTCCATATTAGTGTCTGATGTAACTTGGGAGCTTGGCAACATACGATGAAATGTGGATAACGGAAGTAGTCCGCAAAGATGGTCCTAAGAAGGCGAAGAGTACGCCCATCTCCACTGATATGTTATGTTCGACTCTAGAGTTACTTCTCTGAGACCTGCGGATCTATATTTCTATCTCTGAGGCCCTCAGTTCCACCACCTCAGATCTTTGGGCTTCAAATCCGCCCATTAAGATCTATCTCAGATCAGTGTCTGATGAAGCTTGGAAGCTTGGCAACAATCGAAGAACCGTGGACCAAGGAAGTAGGTGATCCTGAAAAGGCGAAGAGTACACCAATATGAACAGATATCTGCGAGTCTAGAATTACATCTCTGAGACTAGCGGCTCTATATTCTTAGCACTGAGACCTACAATTCCACCAACTCAGCTCTTTGGGCTTAAAACTCACCCCATAAGACTTTCCGGTCTCGAGTTCCTAGGTAGGATTTTCCTGTAGGTCCCCATTAAAACTTTCGGGTCTACAGTTCCCTCACCGAGACCTACACCTACAATTTCAAACTGAAACCTTCTCTGGAGACTGGAAAGTCTCTCCCCATGAGACTTTCCGGTCTCGAGTTCCTAGGTAGGACTTTCCTGTAGGTCCCCATTAAGACTTTCGGGTCTACAGTTCCCTCAACGAGACCTACACCTAGAATTTCAAACTGAAACCTTCGAGTCTGAAATTGGGTTAAGAACTTGCAAAAATATTGAAGCATAAAGGGTATTAACAAAATTGCTACAATATAAGAAACAAGTATATACGACCGTAAGTTCGGCAAGGCCGAATCCTATGTACCCTCCACCATGGATTGCGTAGAAACTTCTACGAAAGACTATCGAATTACTTGGGTTGTGGTATCTTAAAACTTCTTAACATCGACTTCTCAATTTTAAGTTAGTCCATACGTGGTATATATTAGACAAAAAGGTATAAATAGGTAAGTCTAGATAGCCAAGAGGCTCCAAAACCAAATCTCGGGATCGGTTTATATGGAGGCTATATATAATTATGGACTGATATGGTCCAATACATGGTTGTTAGATACCGTATATAACAACCGCATGGTTGTTAGATACCGTATACTAACATCACGTACCAAATTTCAACCGAATCGGATGAATTTTGCTCTTCAACGAGGCTCCGGAGGTCAAATTTGGGGATCGGTTTATATGGGGGTTATATATAATTATGGACCGATGTGGACCACTCTAAAGTGATTAATACTTCTCGCTCCATTTCTGATTAGTGTCTGTTGCTGCTTGGGAGTTGAAGAGTTACGACATTCGACAAAGCGCAGATCAAGATAGTGGCCGACAAAGGGGCTCCTAAAAAGCACCCTTCTCCCCCTCTGATATCTTCGAGGCTACATTTACATCTCTGAGACCTGCAGTTCTATAGTTCTAGTACTGAAACCCAAAGTTCTCCCACATCAGATCTCTGGGCTTAACGTTCCCGTAGTGAAACCTTCCGGTCTATAGAACCCAATTTGTCCTTCGAGTCCGAGTTCCCTCACTGAGACTTTGAAGCTACAGTTTTAAACTCTAAAGTAGTTAATACTTCTCGCTAAATTTCAGATTAGTGTCTGTTGCTGCTTGGAAGTTGAAGAGTTACGACATTCGACAAAGCGTAGATCAAGATAGTGGTGAAGCCCCTTTGTTGGCCACCCTTCTCCCCCTCTGATATAGTCGAGTCTAAAGTTACATCTCTGAGACCTGCGGTTCTATATTTCTACCACTAAAACCCAAAGTTCTCCCACATCAAATCTCTGGGCTTAACGTTTCCGTACTCAAACCTTTCGATCTGTAGAACCCAATTTGTCCTTCGAGTCTGAGTTCCCTCACTGAGACTTTGAACCCACAGTCATTCGGGATTACAGTTAACAGTTACATCTCTGAGACCTGAAGCTCCATATTTTTAGCACCGAGACCCTATATTCCCCTTCCTTCCTAAGACTGTTCATAACTGTGATTTTGCGATCTTTGGTACCCGACTGCAGTCTTTTGCCCTGCAGTTTCATTACTGAGACCTTTCCACCTACAGTCTGCCACCGAGACATGCGGGAAGACAATCTACAGCTCCTTTGGGCTCAGATAGCCTACCTTGAGACTTTCCAATCTATAGATCCTAACTGAGATACTCCTACCTTGGACCTACACTATTACACTTTCCTACTAAGTCCTTCGTATGTGCGTTTCCCGCTGAGACATTCGGGAAGAAAGTCAACAGTTACTGAGATTTACGTGTAGATATTTCTACCTCCATGACCCACTTGGAGATGCCACACTGAAACTTTCCAATCTATAGATCCTTACAGGGACATTCCGATCTAGGACCTTCGGGAGTACAATTCCCCTACTGAGTCCTTCGCACCTACAGTCTGCCACTGAGACATTCAGGAAGAAAGTCAACAGTTACATCTCAGAGGCCGATGGGTAGATAATTCTATCACTGAGACCCAAAGTTCCCCCACTCAGACCTTCGGGCTTAGATTTCCTACACTGAGACTTTTCTATCTATAAATTCTAACTGGGAACTTACGACCTAGGACCTTCGGGAGTACAGTTCCCTTACTGAGACCTTTCCATCTACAGTCTGCAACTGAGACATTCGTGAAGACAGTCTACATTTACATCTCAGAGATTTGCGTGACTCTGAGACCCACAGTTCCCCCACTGAGACTTTGGGGCTTAGAGATCCAAAACTGACACTTTTCTATCTATAAATTCCAACTGGGAACGTACGACCTAGGACCTTCGGGAGTACAGTTCCATTACAGAGACCTTTCCACCTACAGTCTGCATCTGAGACATTCGTGAAGACAGTCTACAGTTACATATCAGAGATTTGCGTGACTCTGAGACTCACAGTTCCCCCACTGAGACCTTCGGGCTTAGAGATCTTACACTGAGACTTTCCAATCTATAGATCTTAACCGGGACCTTCCGACCTTGGACCATCGGGAGTAAAGTTTGCACTTAGTCTATTGCACCTACAGTCTTCCACTGAGACATTCGTGAAGACAGTTACATCTCAGAGATTTGCGTGACTCCGAGACTCACAGTTCCCCCACTGAGACTTTCGAGCTTAGAGATCCTCCACTGAGAATTTTCTATCTACAAATTCTAACTGGGAAATTACGACCTAGGACCTTCGGGAGTACAGTTCCCTTACTGAGACCTTTCCATCTACAGTCTGCAACTGAGACATTCGTGAAGACAGCCTACAGTTACATCTCAGAGATTTGCGTGACTCTGAGACTCACAGTACCCCAATGAGACTTTCGGGCTTAGATTTCCTACACTGAGACTTTTCTATCTATAAATTCTAACTGGGAACTATAGATCTTAACTGGGACCTTCGGACCTTGGACCATCGGGAGTACAGTTTGCACTTAGTCTATTGCACCTACAGTCTTCCACTGAGACATTCGGAAAGACAGTCCACAGTTACATATCGGAGATTTGCGGGTAGGCATTTCTACCCACTCGCCGAGACCTTCGGGTGAGACTTTCCAATCTATATATTCTATCTGGGATCTTACGACCTAGGACCTTCGGGAGTATAGTCCACCCACTGAGTATTCGCGCCTACAGTCACCCACAGAGAATACAGTTCTACAACTAAGATCTTCGGGTCTGAAAATTTCTCACTGATAATTTCGGACTTAAGGTGAGTATTAAGTTCGAGTTTAGCCGCTAAAATCGCTAAAGTGAAAACTAAATCAATAAGAACAAGTAAGGAAAGTCTAAAGTCGGGCGGGGCCGACTATATTATACCCTGCACCACTTTGTAGATCTAAATTTTCGATACCATATTACATCCGTCAAATGTGTTGGGGTCTATATATAAAGGTTTATCCCAAATACATACATTAAAATATCACTCGATCTGGAAGAATTTGATAGACTTCTACAAAATATATAGACTCAAAATTTAAGTCGGCTAATGCACCAGGGTGGAACACAATGTTAGTAAAAAAATATGGGAAACGTTTAAATCTGAAGCAATTTTAAGGAAACTTTGAAAAAGTTTATTTATGATTTATCGCTCGATATATATTTATTAGAAGTTTAGGAAAATTAGAGTCATTTTTACAACTTTTCGACTAAGCAGTGGCGATTTTACAAGGAAAATGTTGATATTTAGACCATTTTCTTCGAAATCAGAAAAACATATATATGGGAGCTAAATCTAAATCTGAACCGATGTCAACCAAATTTGACACGCATAGCTACAATGCTAATTCTACTCCCTGTGCAAAATTTCAACTAAATCGGAGTTAAAAATTGGCCTCTGTGGTCATATGAGTGTAAATCGGGCGAAAGCTATATATGGGAGATATATCTAAATCTGAACCGATTTCAACCAAATTTGGCACGTATAGCTACAATGCTAATTCTACTCCCTGTGCAAAATTTCAACTAAAACGGAGTTAAAAATTGGCCTCTGTGGTCATATGAGTGTAAATCGGGCGAAAGCTATATATGGGAGCTATATCTAAATCTGAACCGATTTCAACCAAATTTAGCACGTATAGCTACAATGCTAATTATACTCCCTGTGCAAAATTTCAACTAAATCGGAGAAAAAATTGGCCTCTGTGGTCATTTGAGTGTAAATCGGGCGAAAGCTATATATGGGAGCTATATCTAAATCTGAACCGATTTCAACCAAATTTGACACGCATAGCTACAATGCTAATTCTACTCCATGTGCAAAATTTCAACTAAATCGGAGCAAAAAATTGGCCTCTGTGGGCAAATGAGTGTAAATCGGGCGAAAGCTATATATGGGAGCTATATCTAAATCTGAACCGATTTGGCTGATATTTTGCAAAATTTTCGAGACTCATAAAATATTCGGATGTACGGAATTTGAGGAAGATCGGTTGATATACACGCCAATTATGACCAGATCGGTGAAAACTATATATGGCAGCTATATCTAAATCTGAACCGACTTTTTCCAAAATCAATAGGGATTGTCTTTGAGCCGAAGCAGGACCCTATACCAAATTTTAGGACAATCGGACTAAAACTGCGAGCTGTACTTTGCACACAAAAATACATCAACAGACAGACGGACAGACAGACAGACAGACAGACAGACAGACAGACAGACAGACGGACATCGCTAAATCGACTCAGAATTTAATTCTAAGACGATCGGTATACTAAACGATGGGTCTCAGACTTTTCCTTCTTGACGTTACATACAAATGCACAAACTTATTATACCCTGTACCACAGTAGTGGTGAAGGGTATAAAAATGCATGAAATTATACATATTTGTTGCAAATTTTATTATAACTTGATGGGGAAAAGCCCAAAGCAAATGTTCACAAAGTTTGTATTTCTTAAAATGGATGATTAAAGAAAAGTAATCGCGAAAAAATTACGTTTTTAGCGGCTAAACTCGAACTTAATACCCACCTTTATAGTTCAAATCGTTAGCTTCAGCGTATTCACACATTGGTCTTTATTTCCCAGTGAGAAAATAAAGACTTCCCATCAGAGATAGCTGTGATAGAAGGTATTTTAAAGGAACGCATGGGACGAATCGGTTAGGAAATTTGGTCACGAAAAAGCTGCGAAGCGTGGGAATATAGCAAATGTCATTTGAAAGCGATGCCTAATGCGATCGTATTTACGGAATATTCTTTCATTTTTAGGCCTTCTTTCCTAGTGACAAAAATTTTTTCTCAAATTGTTTGCTGGGTATATACTATTATAACAATGGGTTCTTTTCCCTAATATTTTGTAATTTTTCATATTTTTTACATTCTTGACTTTGTCTTTGTTTGTTTACATTTCCATTTCGTATTTCTTAGCTTTTCACATTTCCTAAAGTGATAGGTTCGAATGGTCGAATCGTCGTCTATCAGCAATGGTTGGTTGGTCTTTGCCTTAGCTATTTTGTTGTTTGTTGAATGGATTTTAACATTTTTTGCTCATTTTCAATTTCGCCCATAAATCATTTGAAAATATTTTAACGTATTTTTTGACATTTATTACTTTGTTTCTTTATTACAAGACATCGTTGGGTTCGTTCTTTCACTGGTACATTTTTCTTTGCCGCCTTTAGTTCTTAGGGCACATACCAACGCATTGGAGTTGGCGTTTTTTTTTGAGAAAAATTTTCGCTCGTTCTGTTGTTTTTTTTTTTCGCCCAACTTGTCAAAAGGTTGGCAAGAGAATGGCGTTAGTTAGTCCTTCATCGTTTTCTTTCGATTTATGTTTCTTTTTTTTTTCCTCGTCGACTTCTTAGTATTTCCTCTTTGGCGAATACTGCTGTTCTCGCCTTGAATCCCCAACCGGGGGTGTAAATGATGAATTTCGTTTTCATTTAAGTTATGACATTTATATTTGTTTTGAACGTGCAAATAAGCTGTGGAATGTAAATATTTGACATTTATGATTTTCCTTTTGGATTTCAGCAGTTTTTATTGCTAAAACAAATCATTTGGAGAAAATGAGCCAAAAGGCGAAAAAAATAAATTTCAAGACATTTAGGGACTTAATGTGTAAGTGTGCTAGCTTGTGAGGAGACAGGAAAAAACGCAAATAAGGAATACACATGTTTTACTGGAACAAAAAAAAAACTAAAAATGAGTTTCAAATAGGTCTTTGTGAATAAAGAAAAATGTTGAATTCATGCCAAAGGGACAAATCGAATTTTTATTAAAAACTCTAATGCTGTTTTTTCGACATTATTTCCTTTTTTTATTTATTTATTAATTACATAAATTATAATAATTACAAATTAAAATAAACTTATGTACACTACACTTACTTATTATTAGCAACTAGAGGCTAACATATACTATAGAAATAAAATTTTGACAAGCATTTCTGCAGAAAACAAATTGACAAAATCTTCTATAGAAATACAATTTTGACAATATTTTCTATAGAATAAACAATTTTAACTAAATCTCCTATAGAAATAAAATTTTGGAAAAAATGTTCTATAAAAATAAATTTTTGACAAAACCGTAGATAAAAAATTTAAACAAAATTTTCTATAGAAATAAAATTTTTACAAAAATTCTTACAGAAATAAAATTTTCGCATATAATTCTATAGAAATTCATTTTTTTCATTTTTTCATTTCACAAAATTTTCTATAGGAAAAACATTTTCACAAAATTTTCAATAGAAAAAATATTTTCACAAAATTTTCTATAGAAATCAAATTTTCACAAAATTTTCTATAGAAATCAAATTTTCACAAAATTTTCTATAGAAATAAAATTTCGAAATTTTTTTTATAGAAATAAAATTTTGACAAATATTTCTACAGAAATAACATTTTCGCAAATATTTCTAGAAATAATATTCTCTATAGAAATAAAATTTTAACAAAATTTTCGGTAGTAATAATATTTTCACAAAATTTTCTATAAAAATAAAATTTTGACAAATATTTCTATATAAATAAAATTTCGAACAAATGTGTATAGAAATAAAATTTTGACAAATATTTCTATAGAAATAAAATTTTCGCAAATATTTCTAGATATAAAATTTTGACTAAATTCTCTATAGAAATAATATTTTGACAAAATTTTCTATAGAAATACAATTTTGACAAATATTTCTATATAAATAAAATTTCGAAAAAATGTCTATAGAACTAAAATGTTGACAAATATTTCTATAGAAATAAAATTTTTGCAAACATTTCTAGATATAAAATTTTGACAAAATTCTCCATAGATACAAAATTTTGACAAAATTTTCTATAGAAACAAAATTTTCACAAAATTTTCTATAGAAATTAAATTTCCACAAAATTTTCTATAGAAATTAAATTTTGACAAAATTTTCTATACAAAACAAAAATTTTGACAAAATTTTGTTTTAGAAATAAAATTTTGACAAAATTTTCTATAGAAATAAAATATTGACAAACATTTCTATAGAAACAAAATTTTTGACCAAAAGTTCTATAACAATAAAATGAAAATAAAACAAGTATATACGGCCGTAAGTTCGGCCAGGCCGAAGCTTATATACCCTCCACCATGGATTGCGTAGAAACTTCTTCTAAACTTACCAAGAGGCTTCAAAACCAAATCTCGGGATCGGTTTATATGGGGGCTATATATGATAATGGACTGATATGGACCACTTTTGGCTTGGTTGTTAAACATCGTATACTACCACCACGTACCAAATTTCAACCAGATCGGATGAATTTGGCTTCTCCACAAGGCACCGGAGGTCAAATCTGGGGATCGCTTTATATGGGGGTTATATATAATTATGGACTGATATGAACCAATTCCTGCATGGTTTTTGGATGCCTATATTAACATCACGTACCAAATTTCAACCGAATGGGAAGAATTTTGCTCTTCCAAGGTGCTCCGGAGGTCAAATCTGGGGATCGGTTTATATGGGGCCTATATATAATTATGGACCGATATCGACCAATTTTTGCACGGGTGTTTGAGGCCATATATTAACATCACGTACCAAATTTCAACTGAATCAGATAAATTGTGGTCTTCCAAGAGGCTCCGGAGGTCAAATCTGGGGTCGCTTTATATGGGGGTTATATATAATTATGGACTGATATGAACCAATTCCTGCATGGTTGTTGGATACCATATACTAACATCATGTACCAAATATCAATTGAATCAGATGAATTTTGGTCTTCCAAGAGGCTCCGGAGGTCAAATCTGGTGGTCGGTTTATATGGGGCTATATATAATTATGGACCGATGTGGAGCAATTTTTGCATTGTTATTAGAGACCATATACTAACACATGTACCGGATAGGATGAAATTTGCTTCTCTTGGAGGCTCCGCAAGCCAAATCGGGGGATCGGTTTATATGGGGGCTATATATACTAATTGACCGATGTGGACCAAATTTAGCATGGTTTTTGGAGACCATATACTAACACCATGTACTAAATTTCAGCCGGATCGGATGAAATTTTCCTCTCTTAGAGGCTCCGCAAGCCAAATCTGGGGATCGGTTTATATGGGGGCTATATATAATTATTGACCCATGTGGACCAATTTTTTCATGGTTGCTAAAGACCATATACTAACATCATGTACCAAATTTCAGCCGGATCGGATAAAATTTGCTTCTCTTAGAGGCTCCGAAATCCAAATCGCAGGATCGGTTTATATGGGGGCTATATATAATTATGGACCGATGTGGACCAATTTTTGTACGGTTGTTTCAGACCATATACTAACACCATGTACCAAAATTCAGCCGGATCGGATGAATTTTGTTTCTCTTAGAGGGTCTGCAAGCCAAATTTGGGGGTCCGTTTATATGGGGGCTATACGTAAAAGTGGACCGATATGGCCCATTTGCAATACCATACGGCCTACATCAATAACAACTACTTGTGTCAAGTTTCAAGTCGATCGTTTGTTTCGTTCGGAAGTTAGCATGATTTCAACAGACGGACGGACGGACGGACATGCTCAGATCGACTCAGAATTTCACCACGACCCAGAATATATATACTTTATGGGGTCTTAGAACAATTTTTCGATGTGTTACAAACGGAATGACAAAGTTAATATACCCCCATCCTATGATGGAGGGTATAATGAACAATGAAAAAATTTTCTATAGAAATAAAATTTTGACAAAACTTTAAAGACATTAAAGTTTAACAAAACCTTCTATAGAAATAAAAATTTTAAAAAATTTTCTATAGACATAAAATTTAACAAAATTTTCTATAAAAAAAACTTTAACAAAAATCTTCTATAGAATAGAAATAAAATTTTTGCCAAAATTTCTATAGAATTAAAATTTTGACAAATTTTTTTATAGAAATAAAATTTTCGCAAATTTCTCTATAGAAATAAAATTTGACAAAATTTTCTATAGAAATTAAATTGTGACAAATATTTCTATAGAAATAAAATATTCACAAAATTTTCTATAGAAATTAAATTTCCACAAAATTTTCCATAGAAATTAAATTTTGACAAAATTTTCTATACAAAACAAAAATTTTGACAAAATTTTGTTATAGAAATAAAATTTTCACAAAATTTTCTATAGAAATTAAATTTCCACAAAATTTTCTATAGAAATTAAATTTTGACAAAATTTTCCATACAAAACAAAAATTTTGTTATAGAAATAAAATTTTCGCAAATTTCTCTATAGAAATAAAATTTGACAAAATTTTCTATAGAAATTAAATTGTGACAAATATTTCTGTAGAAATAAAATTTTCACAAAATTTTCAATAGAAATAAAATTTCCACAAAATTTTCTATAGAAATTAAATTTTAGCAAAATTTTCTATACAAAACAAAAATTTTGACAAAATTTTGTTATAGAAATAAAATTTTGACAAAAATTTCTATAACAATAAAATTTTTGAAAAAATTTTCTATAGAAATAAAATTTTGACAAAACTTTATACACATTTGCCGATGACTTTGCCATCTTAAGTTAGGTTATAGAAATCAAATTTTGACAAAATTTTCTATTGATATAAAATTTTGACAAACATTTCTATAGAAATAAAATTTTTGACAAAAATTTCGATAACAATAAAATTTTTGAATAAATTTTCTATTGCAATAAAATTTTGACAAAACTTTATAGACATTAAAGTTTAACAAAACTTTCTATAGAAATAAAATTTTAACAAAATTTTCTATAAAAAATTTTTAACAAAAATTTCTATAAAAAATTTTTAACAAAAATTTCTATAGAAATAAAATTTTTGACAAAATTTCTATAGAAATATAATTTTGACAAAATTTTTAATAGAAATAAAATTTTCGCAAATTTCTCTATAGAAATAAAATTCGACAAAATTTCCTATAGAAATTCAATTTTGACAAATATTTCTGTAGAAATAAAATTTTCACAAAATTTTCTATAGAAATAACATTTTCACAAAATCTTCTATAGAAATAAAATTTTGACAAATATTTCTGTAGAAATAAAATTTTAACAAAATCTCCTATAGAAATAAAATTTTAACAAAATCTTCTATAGAAAAAAAATTTTCACAAATATTTCTATAACAATAAAATTTTGAAATTTTTTTTTATAGAAATAAAATTTGACAAAATTTTCTTAAAAAATAAAATTTGGCAACATTTTCTATAGAAATGGTTAGGTTAGGTGGCAGCCCGATGTATCAGGCGCACTTAGACTATTCAGTCCATTGTGATAGCACATTGTTGAACTTCTCTCTTATCACTGAGTGCTGTTCGATTCCATGTTAAGCTCAATGACAAGGGACCTCCTTTTTATAGCCGAGTCCGAACGGCGTTCCACATTGCAGTGAAACCACTTAGAGAAGCTTTGAAACCCTCAGAAATTTCACCAGCATTAGTGAGGTGGGATAATTCAACGCTGAAAAAATTTTTGGTGTTCGGTCGAAGCAGGAATCGAACCCACGACCTTGTGTATTCAAGGCGGGCATGCTAACCATTGCGCCACGGTTGTTCCCTTCTATAGAAATAAAATGACAAAATTTTCTATACATTTAAAATTTGACAAAATTTTCTATAGAAATGTAATTTTGACAAAATTTTCGATGGAAATATAATTTTGACAAAATTTTCTATAATTTTTTTTTACAAAATTTTTATAGAAATAAAATTTTGACAAAATTTTCAATAGAAATTAAATTTTGACACAATTTTCTATAGAAATAAAATTTTGACTAAATTCTCTATAAAAATAAAATTTGGACAAAATTTTCTATAGAAATAAAATGTTGACAAAATTTTCAATGGAAATAAAATATTGAAAAAATTTTCTATAAAAATAAAATGTTGACAAAATTTTCTATAGAAATAAAATTTTCTGTAGAATAAAATTTTGATAAAATTTTCTATAGAAATAAAATTTTGACACAATTTTCTATAGAAATAAAATTTTGACAAAATTTTCTATAGAAATAAAATTTTGACAAAATTTTCTATAGAAAAAAATTTTGATAAATTTTGATAAAATTTTCTATAGAAATAAAATTTTGACAAAATTTTCAATAGAAATTTAATTTTGACACAATTTTCTATAGAAATAAAATTTTGACTAAATTCTCTATACAAATAAAATTTGGACAAAATTTTCTATAGAAATAAAATGTTGACAAAATTTTCAATGGAAATAAAATATTGAAAAAATTTTCTATAACAATAAAATGTTGACAAAATTTTCTATAGAAATAAAATTTTGACAAAATTTTCTGTAGAATAAAATTTTCTATAGAAATAAAATTTTGACACAATTTTCTATAGAAATACAATTTTGACAAAATTTTCTATAGAAAAAAATTTTGATAAATTTTGATAAAATTTTCTATAGAAATAAAATTTTGACAAAATTTTCTATAGAAATAAAGTTTGGAACTTACCCCTCTTGGAGGGGTAACTTTCATCCGATTCCTTTGCAATTTGGTAATTGATGGTAGTATATGCCCTCTAATAGTCATGTAAATATTTGTCAATATCGGTCCATAAGTACATATACTCGTATATCCATCATATAGGTTAGGTTAGGTTAGGTGGCAGCCCGATGTATCAGGCTCACTTAGACTATTCAGTCCATTGTGATACCACATTGGTGAACTTCTCTCTTATCACTGAGTGCTGCCCGATTCCATGTTAAGCTCAATGACAAGGGACCTCCTTTTTATAGCCGAGTCCGAACGGCGTTCCACATTGCAGTGAAACCACTTAGAGAAGCTTTGAAAACCCTCAGAAATGTCACCAGCATTACTGAGGTGGGATAATCCACCGCTGAAAAAATTTTTGGTGTTCGGTCGAAGCAGGAATCGAACCCACGACCTTGTGTATGCAAGGCGGGCATGCTAACCATTGCACTACGGTGGCTCCCTATCCATCATATAAAACGGAGCCTATTAGAGGAATAAATTTCATACCATACGTATTTACTTGTTCATGTTTAAATTTCACTTCATTTCTTTTATTTTAATTTTGCATTGCCTGTTTCCTATTTTAGTTTTTAGTTTTTTTTATGCTCCCTTTTATCTACGAACTATCAAAATATTTCCCATCAAATATGTCACAATATCTTTTACAGCTGCTGTAAAAGTTCAAATTTCAATTATTGGCAATTTCGTATAAAATTTATTAAACATGGTTTTTGGTATTTTACGAAATATCTGAATTTCAGTCTTTTTCAGACAGATAACTTAATCCATGTCCTCGTATAGTATGCAAGCATATGGTTATGGGGGACCTAACCTGTTTGCCAGTCAATATGGAAATTGTGGTGGCCTATAGCTAAAGTGCTCCATAAAGCTCCATTAGCTGTAAATTTGTGTCTGTTTTGTTTCCCTCTTGTCCATGTATCCATATTTTGTTGTTGCGGGCTATAAAATAAATGTATTAAGATTTCGCCTAACTGATAATAGGATTTTGGCATAATAAATCACACTGGTCCAAAACAGACAAAAATCTCATACAATTGGACACTAGAACGTCCACATATTGTTGTGGCTTCACACCATTCGCAATGTGCATATTTGTGAATACTTGCAATCGATAGGTGGATATGTAGAGTTAAAGTAGGAGTACCTAAAAAAATATATATAGAAAAAAAAACCAGCAGCCATAAAGTGTTGAAAAAATTAAATAACAATTAAATTTTTATATTGATTAAATTCAAGAGAGAAAATTGAAAAACAACCGGTGATTGTTTAAATGGTTGATGGTGTTTGTGAGTTTATTTTTTGAATTTTGGTAATTTTTCTGGGAAATATATTTGGTTTGCCATGCTATTGGTGGCATTTCGAAATATTGGCTGATATTTAAGACTTAGAATCATATATAAAACAAAAACACGTAAGGAAAGTCTAAAATCGGGCGTAGCCGATTACCCCGCACCGCTTTGAAGGTCGACATTTTCCATACCATGTCAAATACGTCTAATATATTGGGTGCTATATATAAACGTTTTTGTTCCCATATACGTATATTTAATTCTGACTCGGTCTAAAAAAAATTTGTTACACTTCTCCGAAATCTAAAGACTTAAAATTTAAGTCGGCTTATGCCCTGGGGTGGAACACTATGTTAGTAAAAAACAAGTATATACGGCCGTAAGTTCGGCCAGGCCGAAGCTTATGTACCCTCCACCATGGATTGCGTGGAAACTTCTAATGGAGACTGTCATCCACAATCGAATTACTTGGGTTACGGTAACACTTGCCGATGGCAAGGTAACTTAAAACTTCCTAACACCGTCTTCTAAATTGCTAGGTAGTCCATACGTAGTATATATTAAACTAGAGAGCCACCGTGGTGCAATGGTTGCATGCCCGCCTTGCATACACAAGGTCGTGGGTTCGATTCCTGCTTCGACCGAACACCAAAAAGTTGTTCAACGGTGGATTATCCCACCTCAGTAATGCTGGTGATATTTCTGAGTGTTTCAAAGCTTCTATAAGTGGTTTCAGTGCAATTAGGAACACCTTTCGGACTCGGCTAAAAAAAGGAGGTCCCTTGTCATTGAGCCTAACATGGAATCGAGCAGCACTCAGTGATAAGAGAGAAGTTCACCAATGTGGTATCACAATAGACTGAATAGTCTAAGTGAGCCTGATACATCGGGCTGCCACCTAACCTAACCTATATATTAAACTAAAAAAGGCCGATTAAATACGTATATAATTAAGTTTGACAAAATTTTGTATAGAAATCAAATTTTGATTAAAGTTTCTATAGAAATAAACTTATGACGAAATAAAATTTTGACAACATTTTCTATAGAAATAAAATTTCAACAACATTTTCTTTAGAAATAAAATTTTGTCAAAATTTTCTATAGAAATAAAATTTTGTCAAAATTTTCAATAGAAATAAAATTTTGACAAAATTTTCGATAGAAATAAAATTAATAAATAAATAATAAAATTTTGACAAAATTTTCTATAGAAATAACATTTTGACAAAATTTTCTATAGAAATAAAATTTTGACAAAAATTTCTATAGAAATAAAATTTTGTCAAAATTTTCTATAGAAATTTCTATAGAAATAAAATTTTCACAAAAATTTTTTATAGAAATAAAATTTCAACAAAATTTTCTATAGAAATAAAATTTTGTCAAAATTTTCTATAGAAATAAAATTTTGACAAAAAATTCTATAGAAACAAAATCTTGACAAAATTTTCTATAGAAATAACATTTTGACAAAATTTTCTATAGAAATAAAATTTTGACAAAAGTTTCAATAGAAATAAAATTTTGTCAAAATTTTCTATAGAAATAAAATTTTGTCAAAATTTTCTATAGAAATAAAATTTTGACAAAAATTTCTATAGAAATAACATTTTGACAAAATTTTCTACAGAAATAAAATTTTGACAAAATTTTCTATAGAAATAAAATTTTGTCAAAATTTTCTATAGAAATAAAATTTTGTCAAAATTTTCTATAGAAATAAAATTTTGTCAAAATTTTCTATAGAAATAAAATTTTGTCAAAATTTTCTATAGAAATAAAATTTTGCCAAAATTTTCTATAGAAATAAAATTTTGACAAAAATTTGTATAGAAATAAAATTTTGACAAAATTTTCTATAGAAATAAAACGTTGATAAAATTTTCAATAGAATTAAAATTTTGACAACATTTTCTATTGAATTAAAATTTTGACAATATTTTCTATAGAAATAAAATTTTGTCAAAATTTTGTATAGAAATAAAGTTTGACAAAATTTTCTATAGGAATAACATTTTGAAAAAAATTTTCTATAGAAATAAAATTTTGTTAGATTATTTTTGGTTCGAAAGGCAACCATGATTATGAACCGATATGGTCCAATTTTTGTGTGATTGGGGATCGGCTATATATAACTATATACGGATATAGACCAAATTTGGCTTGGTTATTGGCGGCCACATACTAACACCACGTTCAAAATTTCAACCGGATCGGATGAATTTTGCTACTCCAAGAGGCTCCGGAGGACAAATCTGGGGATCGGTTTATATGGGGGCTATATATAATTATGGACCGATATGGACCAATTCTTGAATGATTGTTAGAGACCACATACTAACACCACGTTCCAAATATCAACCGGATCGGCTGAATTTTGCTCCTCCAAGAGGCTCCGGAGGACAAATCTGGGGATCGGTTTATATGGGGGCTATATATAATTATGGACCGATATGGACCAACTTTAGTGTGGTTGCTAGAGACCATATACTAACACCACGCACCAAATTTCAACCGGATCTGATGAATTTTGCTCCTCTAAGAAGCTCCGGAGGTCAAATCTAGGGGATGGGTTTATATGGAGGCTATATATAATTATGGACCGATATGGACCAATTCTTGCGTGTTTGTTAGAAACCACATACTAACACCACGTTCCAAATTTCAACCGGATCGGATGAAATTTGCTTCTCTTAGAGGCTCCGTAAGCCAAATCGGGGGATCGGTTTATATGGAGACTATATATAATTATGGATCGATGTGGACCAATTTTTGCATGGTTGTTAAAGACCATATACTAACTCCATGTACCAAATTTCAACAGGATCGGATAAGTTGTGCTCCTGCAAGAAGCTCGGGAGGTCAAATCTGAGGATGGGTTTATACGGGGGCTAAATATAATTATGGACCGATATGGACCAATTTTGGCGTTGTTGCTAGAGATCATATACTAACACCACGTACCAAATTTTAACCGGATCGGATGAATTTTGCTCCTCTAAGAAGCTCTGGATGTCAAATCTGGGGATCGGTTTATATTGGGGCTATATATAATTATGCTCCGATATGGACCAATTTTTGCATGGTTGTTAGAGACTATATACTTACACCATGTACCAAATTTCAGCCAGATCGGATGAAATATGCTACTCTTATAGGCTCCGCAAGCCAAATCTGGGGGTGCGTTTATATGGGGGCTATACGTAAAAGTGGACCGATATGGCCCATTTGCAATACCATCCACCCTACATCAATAACAAGTCGATAGCTCGTTTCGTTCGGAAGTTAGCGTGATTTCAACAGACGGAAGGACATGCTTAGATCGACTAAGAATTTCATCACGACCCAGAATATTTATATTTTATGGGGCCTTAGAGCAATATTTCGATATGTTACAAACGGAATGACAAAGTTAATATACCCCCATCCTATGGTGGAGGGTATAACAAGTATATATAAATACCCACCAACATGAATCAAATGTTGTTGTTTCCTTTGAAATTTCCAGGGGGTCCGATGACACATATTTTCCCATGCACATCAGTTCAACCACTACGCTTCCCGAAGATAAATATAAAGATTTTACCAATGAAGACTAGATCATATTCTGGATTTATAAGAAACATTTTTGTTTGAGTTTTAGACGAATCATAAACATCTCTTGTAAGTGTGCAAGAAAATTATGAAATACCGCCTTGATTTGAAATCTAAAATCTGTAAATTTTTATCCCAATTATTTAAATGATTACGGGAAGCAAAATCTGAAAATTTTACATTCAGATTCAAGCAATTTTCATGATCAATGTACTTTCTGTAACCCCTAGATCTGAAATCGGTCTATATGGAGGCCTAAACAAATGGACCGATAAAAACTAAATCATACGCAATTTTTTGTGGGTATAAAATGCCAGCATATTTTCAACTTGTGGCAAATGGGATAAAGGCTACAATTTCTAGAAGCCGTAGGAGTTAAATAGGGAGATCGGTCTAATGGTGGCTATGCCAAAAACATGGAGGGATACACACAATATTCAGCACACCTCATTTTAGTTCTAGAATCTAGACCCCAAATTGGAGGGCTGGTTTATAAGGGGGCTATATCAAAAACTGTACCGATACACAATATATTCTCCATAGCTCTTTATGGTCCTAGAATACCTATAGAGTTTCAACTTCAGGTAAATTGGATAAAAACTACGGATTTCAAAATCCCAAGAAGTAAAATCAGAACATCGGTCTATATGGGGTTGGGAGCCACTGTGGTGCAAGGGTTAGCATGCCCGCCTTGCATACACAAGGTCGTGGGTTCGATTCTTGCTTCGACCGAACACCAAAAAGTTTTTCAGCGGTGGATTATCCCACCTCAGTGACATTTCTGAGGGTTTCAAAGCTTCTCTAAGTAGTTTCACTGTAATGAGGAACACCGTTCGGACTCGGCTATAAAAAGGAGGTCCCTTGTCATTGAGCTCAACATGGAATCGGGCAGCACTCAGTGATAAGAGAGAAGTTCACCAATGTGGTATCACAATGGACTGAATAGTCTAAGTGAGCCTGATACATCGGGCTGCCACCAAACCTAACCTAATCTATGGAAGCTATATCAAAACATGGACACATGGAAAAATTACGGATTCTAGAAGCCCAAGAAGTAAAATCGCGAGATCGATCTATATGGGGGCTATATCAAAACATGGACCGATACCCACCGTATTCGGTACACCTCTTTATGGTCCTAGAATACCTCTAGATTTCCACTTTTAGGCATATTGGATAAAAACTACGGTTTCTATAAGCCCAAGACCCCAAAACGGGGGATCGGTTTATATGGGAGCTATATCAAAACTTGGACCGATATAGCCCATCTTCGAATGTGGCCTGCGTGCAGACAAAAGGCGATTCTGTGCCATATTTCAGGACGATAGTTCTATTATTGAAGACTGTAGCGTGATTACAACAGACAGACAGACGGCCAGACGGACATGCTTATATCGTCTTAGAATTTCTGCCTGATCAAGAATATGTATACTTTTTATTGTCGGAAATCGATATTTCGATGTGTTACAAACGGAATGACAAACTTATTATACCCCCGTCATCATTCTATGGTGGTGGGTATAAAAAAATATTATTGGCACCAATTCTAAATTCAATAGATCAAAATGCTTTTGTAAGCTTGTAAACAATACAAGCCGAGCGGTTAGAGGTATCTCTTAACCTCTAAACCGCTTAGCATACATATTAGCCACACTGTACTTTACATTTTAGGGTACATTTGATTCATTTTAACCCAATTTTGGGATCACTTGATATTTTTTTTTTATCAAAAAACCTAGCGACTTAGTGAACTGGAATTGTATTAACAGAATCTTAAATACTGACAACTTGAATTGTAATCAAGTTTTTTTTTGTTTTTCTTGCTATTTCTCTTTATCCGGGGAGTAATGTTAGCCATAAATTAAGTGGGTTGGTAGTAGAGCTTTAACTAGTTCTCCACACACTACTCTCCATATGGCGGTCCACCTCTTTTGCTATTGGCATTTATGATAATGGACGGACGGACATAGTTTTTTTCGTTTTTTGAAAATTACTCCCAAAGATTTATGTACGCCTTGCTCAACATATGTAGCGTAGCTTGTATGCTTATTCAGTTCAATTGAGCCTTAGTTGTTAGCCACCAAGTGATTTGAAATTAAGACTCACCATATATGGGTTTCAAAGTGGTCCGTTTCTGTTTTCGTTTTTTCATTTCTTTTTTTTGAGAATTTATCCAAAGCTGGTGACATTATTAATTATTTGTTTATTTATTTTTTACCACTGAAGATAATAAATGACAGAGAGCACAAATTACGTCTGGTTTATTGTGGTGATTGTTTTGATTTCATTTATTACAGATTAAGTTATTACTCAGCTTTTTGGGTCGGACCTTATGTTCGCTGTCTTCAGTTACAAGAGAGTGGTCATCCGATAATACAGGCAAAGAAAATTTCCTTCAAATTTAAGCCCATAAAAACCGACCTTCCCGATTCGATTTCTTTAGAATCTACACTGACAAAAATATTGGCCTAATATAAAAGATTATGCAATCAAAATTTTAGGACAAACAATTTACACAATATAAAGTAATTTTTTTTTTAATAAAGCAAATTTAATAGAAACAAGTATAAACGACCATAAGTTCGGCCAGGCCGAATCTTATGTACCCTCCACCATGGATTGCGTGGAAACTTCTACGAAAGACTGTCATCCACAATCGAATTACTTGGGTTGTGGTATCTTAAATCCTTTTCTGAACTGTGAGTTAGTCCATAGGTGGTATATATTAGACAAAAAGGTATGTAAGTCTACAAATAATTACGAATCGATATGGACTTTTGCACGGTACGTAGGGAGCCAGAATTGAAATATGGGGGTCGCTTATATGGGGCTATATACAATTATTGATATGAACCAATTTTTGTGTGATTGGGGATCGATTTATCTGAGGGCTATATATAACCATAGACCGATATGGACCTAGTTAAGCATGGTTGTTAACGGCCATATACTAGCACAATGTACCAAATCTCAACTGACTCGGATGAAATTTGCTCCTCCAAGAGGCTCCAAAAACAAATATCGGGATCGGTTTATATGGGGGCTATATATGATTGTGGACTGATATGGACCACTTTTGGCATGGTTGTCAAATATCATATACTACCACCACGTACAAAATTTAAACCAGATCAGATGAATTTTGCTTCTCCAAAAGGCACCGGAGGTCAAATCTGGGGAAAGGTTTATATGGGTGCTATATATAATTATGGACTGATATGACCAATTCCTGCATGGTTGTTGATACCATATACATCAACCGAATCGGATGAATTTTGCTCTTCCAAGGGGCTCCGGAGGTCAAATCTGGGGATCGGTGGCCAATTTTTGCATGGCCATTAGAGGCCATATACCAAATTTCAACCGGATCGGATGAAATTTGCATCTCTTAGAGGTTCCGCAAGCCAAATCGGGGGATCGGTTTATATGGGGGCTATATATAATTATTGACCGATGTGGACCAATAGTTGTTAGAGACCATATACTACCACCATGTACCAAATTTCAGCCGGATCGGATGAAATTTGCTTCTTTTAGAGCAATCGCAAGCCAAATTATATGGGGCTATACGTAAAAGTGGACCGATATGGAACAATTTTTCCATATCGGTCCACTTTTACGTATAGCCCCCATATAAACGGACCCCCAAATTTGGCTTGCGATTGCTCTAAAAGAAGCAAATTTCATCCGATTTAATATTATAAAAATATTGTATACATACCTACGCATAAATAAAATTTTCTACACATGAGATTATATGAATATTTTTTTTTAAGTTGAACCCCCCCCCCACCAAATAAAATCCTGGCTACGGCCTTGGCCCCCATATAAATCGATTCACAGATTTGTCCTCCGGAGCCTCTTGGAGGAGCAAAATTCATCCGATCCGGTTGAAATTTGGAACATGGTGATAGAATGTGGTCTCTAACAAACACGACAGAATTGGTCCATATCGGTCCATAATTATATATAGCACCCATATAAACCGTTCTCCATACTGAAAAAAAAGCATACTCGGTTCCAAAGATTTTGTCTTTACTTTAAAAAATTTGGTATTGATTCCGAGCCAAAGAAGCGGAAAATACAAGTAAGGACACTTTTAAGACACAATTCCCTTTTAAATTTTGGTTTTGTGTACTTGCTTCTAGGAAGCAAATTTTAATTTTTCGCTTTCTCAGCTTTTTGTCTTCATATGCTATCTAAGTCCTTTAAAAACGAGTTAACGGCAACTTTATTTTCCAAATTAGAACTCGACTTCCAGTAGAAATTATGCTATGTTTGAAGTAAAAAACTTCTTTAAAATAAAGTTTTGAAAAACATGTCCTATATTTGAAAGATTTTTTGCTTTGTAGTCAAGATGCAAAAAGACAACAAATTTAAAGACAATTTCATTAAATTTAAAGAATTTTTCTGAATTATTAAAGTCAAGTTGACCTTAGCCTATAAATTTTTTCTTTCATGTTAAGATACCCATTTTTAAGTCAAATCACTTAATTATAAGGACAATACGATTTCATTGAAAAGTTTATCGACTTTTGGACAAGGAAAATAACTTTATTTTAGAGAAATGCGTCTTCTATGCTAAGCAAAATTGTATTCGTATTTTAAAGACATGAAATCTTTGACCTCACGACAATATTTTTTTCAGTGCAGATTTGATCTCCGGAGCCTCTTGGAGGAGCAAAATTCATCCGATCCGGTTGAAATATACAACGTGTTGTTAATATAAGGCCGCTAATAACCATGCCAAAATTGGTCCATATCGGTCATCACACAAAATTGGTCCATATCGGTTTATAATCATGGTTGCCACTCGAGCCAAAAATAATCTACCAAAATTTTATTTTTATAGAAAACATTGTCAAAATGTTATTTCTATAGAAAATTTTGTCAAAATTTTATTTCTATAGAAAATTTTGTCAAAATTTTATTTCTATAGAAAATTTTGCCAAAATTTTATTTCTATAGAAAATTTTGTCAAAATTTTATTTCTATAGAAAATTGTTTCCAAATGTTATTTCTATAGAAAATTTCGTCAAAATTTTACTTCTATTGAAAATTTTGTCAAAATTTTATTTCTATAGAAAATTGTTTCCAAATGTTATTTCTATAGAAAATTTTGTCAACATTTTACTTCTATAGAAAATGTTTTCAAAATTTTATTTCTATAGAAACTTTAAACTTAATTATTTATATACGAATTTAATCGGCTTTTTTAGTTTAATATATACCACGTATGGACTATGTGGTATATATTACGGTGTTAGGAAGTTTTAAGATACCTTGCCATCGGCTTCAGAAAAAGTTTCTACGCAATCCATGGTGGAGGGGTACATAAGCTTCGGCCTGGCCGAACTTACGGCCGTATATACTTGTTTTTTTTTTTTTTTTTTTTTTTGGAAACCATGTAAAATTTTTGTTGCAAACATGTTGTTTCAGCTACCTCAACTATGAAACCAAAATGTTCTCCATTCAAAACAATAAACTCTGACGTATATTACTTTAGGTGCTTAGCAATTTCCTATCAATCAATGGGAAATGATACTGAATTCATGCATCCCACAAGAGCACCCCATTTGCTCGAAACGAATATGAAAAACTTTATGATACATTTTTTTGTGGTAATAAACAGTTCTTAAATTTACTAGCCTTAAGTGAAGTAGTAAATGTGGGAGTATTCTGTTTCACATTTTTTCAGATTCCAACAAAAATTGGATTTCTCTACCTCAACCCAAAAACAACGGAAGTCCATATAGTTTGTAATATTTTTTGCAATTACCCTATTGATTTGCTGATTGATTTTTATAGAGTAAATGGTTGTATGTCGATGGGATAAATGTTTCTGTTCATTCATCCGTATTATTTTCAATAACAATTTTCTCATAATGAAGTTTCTTGGAAGTAAATTAATTGTTATTGGTTTGTTTTGGATTGCTATGAAATAGGGGCCTCATTGATAGATAAGTTTATGAAGGGCCACCTAAATTGCAATTAATTGTTATGATGCAATTCAAAACAGAATAGTTTGCAAAAATAAATACATCTTTCGGGTGTATTCAAGGACTAAAGGAAAGTGAAGTATAGACGTCTATACTATAATGCTAGCTAAATATATTGAATTGGTTGCCCCATTTAAATTAAATACTTTTGTGCAAAGTCTTTCCTAATATGGGGGATATTTTGCACTTTTATCCATACCAATAACATCGACCATGTACATACGGTTCCCAAAATACAGACTATTGCATTTTCTTTGTGTTGCGGGTTCAAGATGTTTTCTTCTGACTAACGATTTTTGGTGTTGATTCCGAGCCACAGATGCGGAGAATTGAAATAGGTATAATTTTAATACACAATTCGTTTTAAAATTTGAGTTGTGCGTACTTGTTTCTAGAATACAAATATCAATTTATTGGATTTCAATTTTTGCATGTTTGTTAGAGACCACATTAAAACCATGTACTAAATTTCATCCGGATCGGATGAGATATGCTTCTCTTAGAGGAACCTGGCTTGCGGTTTCGATCTGGGGGTGAGTTCATATGGGGGCTATAAAGGGTGATTTGTTAAGAGCTTGATAACTTTTTAAAAAAAAAAAACGCATAAAATTTGCAAAATCTCATCGGTTCTTTATTTGAAACGTTAGATTGGTCCATGACATTTACTTTTTGAAGATAATTTCATTTAAATGTTGACCGCGGCTGCGTCTTAGGTGGTCCATTCGGAAAGTCCAATTTTGGGCAACTTTTTCGAGCATTTCGGCCGGAATAGCCCGAATTTCTTCGGAAATGTTGTCTTCCAAAGCTGGAATAGTTGCTGGCTTATTTCTGTAGACTTTAGACTTGACGTAGCCCCACAAAAAATAGTCTAAAGGCGTCAAATCGCATGATCTTGGTGGCCAACTTACCGGTCCATTTCTTGAGATGAATTGTTCTCCGAAGTTTTCCCTCAAAATGGCCATAGAATCGCGAGCTGTGTGGCATGTAGCGCCATCTTGTTGAAACCACATGTCAACCAAGTTCAGTTCTTCCATTTTTGGCAACAAAAAGTTTGTTAGCATCGAACGATAGCGATCGCCATTCACCGTAACGTTGCGTCCAACAGCATCTTTGAAAAAATACGGTCCAATGATTCCACCAGCGTACAAACCACACCAAACAGTGCATTTTTCGGGATGCATGGGCAGTTCTTGAACGGCTTCTGGTTGCTCTTCACTCCAAATGCGGCAATTTTGCTTATTTACGTAGCCATTCAACCAGAAATGAGCCTCATCGCTGAACAAAATTTGTCGATAAAAAAGCGGATTTTCTGCCAACTTTTCTAGGGCCCATTCACTGAAAATTCGACGTTGTGGCTCGTTAGTAAGTCTATTCATGATGAAATGTCAAAGCATACTGAGCATCTTTCTCTTTGACACCATGTCTGAAATCCCACGTGATCTGTCAAATACTAATGCATGAAAATCCTAACCTCAAAAGAATCACCCTTTATATAATTATGGGCCGATGTGGACCAATTTCGGCATGATTGTTAGAGACCATATACTAACACCATGTACACGCAGAGAAGGGATATGATCACATCAAACATGTTTCAAGAGCAAAATGTTATTTTTGTATGGTGACCATGTAACATGTTTGTCACTAAAATGTTATTTTATCGTCAAATATAACCTTCTTGCCGAAATCAGATACATGATTTCCCAGAAAATAACATGGTTGCGAAAACCATGTTACATGGTCACCACCCAAAAATAAGATTTTGCTCTTAAAACATGTTTGAGGTGATCATATTCCTTCTCTGGGTGTACCAAATTTCAGCCACATTGGATGAAATATACTTCTCTTAGAGGCTCCGCAAGCCAAATCTGGGGATCCGTCTATATGGGTGCTATATATAATTATGCGCCGATGTAGACCCATTTTTGCATGGTTAGTAGAGACCATATACCAACACCATGTACCAAATTTCAGCCAGATCGGATAAAATTTGCTTTTCTTAGAGGATCCGCAAGTCAAGTCTGGGGGTCCGTTTATATGGGGGCTAAACGTAAAAGTGAACCGATATGGACCATCCGACCTACATCAATAACAATTACTGTGCCAAGTTTCACGTCGATAGCTTTTTTCGTTTGGAAGTTAGCGTGATTTCAACAGACGAACGGACACGCTTAGATCGACTCAGAGGGTATTAAAAAAGTTTGATACAGACAATCTCTGATGCATGTACGATACTTATAATGCCCTGCTCCACAGTGAGGTGCAGGGCACAGGTTATAGTGGCAGCCCGGTTAAGTTTCAGGCTCACTTAGACTATTCAGTCCATTGTGATAACGCACATAGGCTCAGGGTATAAAATAGTTATATGGGAGAAATGCTAAGCAAAATTCACATTCATATGTTAAAGGCATGAAATCATTGGGCTCACGACAATATTTTTATACCCACTAACATACCATAGAATGCTGATGGGTATCTTTAAGTTTGTAACACATCGAAATATCGATTTCGGGCTATATAAAGTCTTTTGTCTGCAGGCACATGGTCATGTTCGCAGATGGGCTATATCGGTCCAGATTTTGATATAGCCCCCCATACAAACGGACATTCCTATTTGGGTTCTTGGGCATCTAGACACCACAATTTGTATACCCTCCACCATAGAATGGTGAATGGTCAATCCGTTTGTAACACATCGAATTATCGATTTCCGACTATATAGAGTATATATATTCTTGATCTAAGACGATATAAACATGTACGTCAGTCCGTCTGTCTGTCTGTTGTAATCACGCTACAGCCTTCAATAATAGCTCTATCTTCGTGAAATTTGACATAGATTCGTCTTTTGTTTGCATGCAGGTCAAGTTCGAAGATGGGCTATATCGGTCCAAGTTTTGATATAGTCCCCATATAAACCGACCTCCCGATTTGGGGTCTTGGGCTTATAAAAATTGTAGTTTTTATCCAATTTGCCTGAAATTGGAAATCTAGATGAATTTTAGGTCCATGTTTTGGTATAGCCCCCATATGGGCCGATTTCCCGATTTTGCTTCTTGGGCATCTAGAGAGTGTATTTTCTATCCGATTTGTCTGAAATTGGAAATCTAGAGGTATTTTAGGACCACAAATAAGTGTTTCGAAAATGGTGCCTATCGGTCCATGCTTTGGTATAGCCCCCATATAGCCCGATTTCCCGATTTTGCTTCTTGGGCGTTTAGAAAGTGTATTTTCTATCCGATTTGCCTGAAATTGGAAATCTAGAGGTATTCTAGGACCGTAAAGAGGTGTGCCAAAAATGGGGTGTATCGGTCCATGTTTTGATATAGCCCCCATATAGACCGATCCCCCGATATTATTTCTTGGGCTTCTAGAATCCGTACTTTTATTTCAATTTACCTGAAATTGGAAATCTAGGGGTATTTTAGGACCATCAACAAGTGTACCGAAAATTGTGCCTATCGGTCAATGTTTTGGTATAGCCCCCATATGGACCGATTTCCCGATTTTGCTTCTTGGGCGTCTAGAAATTGTATTTTCTATCCGATTTGCCTGAAATTGGAAATCTAGAGGTATTCTAGGACCATAACGAGGTGTGGTGGAAATGGGGTGTATCGGTCCATGTTCTGATATAGCCCCCATATAGACCGATCTCCCGATTTTACTTCTTGGGCTTCTAGAATCCATAGTTTTAATTCAATTTACCTGAAATTGGAAATCTAGAGGTATTTTAGGACAACCAACAAGTGTACCGAAAATGGTGACTATCGGTCCATGTTTCGGTATAGCCCCCATATAGACCGATTTCCCGATTTTGCTTCTTGGGCATTTACAAAGAGTATTTTCTATCTGATTTGCCTGAAATTGGAAATCTAGAGGTATTCTAGGACCATTAAGAGGTGTGCAGAAAATGGGGTGTATCGGTCCATGTTTTGATATAGCACCCATATGGACCGATTTCCCGATTTTGCTTCTTGGGCTTCTAGGATCCGTAGTTTTAATCTAATTTACCTGAAATTTTAAATCTAAATACGTGTGCCGAAAATGGTGAGTATCGGTCCATGTTTTGATATAGCCCCCATATAGACCGATCTTCCGATTTTTCTTGAGCTTCTAGAATCCGTAGTTTTTAATCAATTTGCCTGAAATTGGAAATCTAGAGGAATTCTAGGACCATAAAGGGCTATGCCGAATATATTGAGTATCGGTACAGTTTTTGATATAGCCATCGTATAAACCCGCCCTCCGATTTGGGGTCTAGAGTCTAGAACTACAATTAAATTTGCTGAATACTATGTGTATCCTTTCATGTTTTGGTATAGCCCCCATTACACAGAACTCCCGATTTAACTCCTAGGGTTTCTAGAAATTGTAGTTTTTATCCGATTTGCCACAAATTGAAAATATACTGGCATTTTAGACCCATAACAAAGTGTATATGATTTAGTTTTATCGGTCCATTTGGTAAGCCCTCTTTATAGACCGATTTCACTTATTGAGGGTATAAAAGGCGCACTGATCATGAAAATTGCTTGAAACTAAATGCAAAATTTCCAGATTTTAATTCTCGTAGTCTATATATTTTCAATATATTTTTAAGTAACTCGACGAAAAGTTTTGGAAGGAGAAAATTATATTATTTGATTCATGATTAAGATTTGGTCCGTAATTACTTGTTTTCAGTATGTTTGGGTTTCATAATATGAAGATCTAATCATGTCTCATCCATTGTCACTCATCGATATATAAATTTAAATTTGAGACACCGATTCCCAATAGCCAAGAATTATGTTCACAGACTATTTGTAATGAAGGTTACTTGTACAGTTTTTACTTATATTAGCACCCAGCAAAAAAAGCGTCGCCAAAAAAATAATGAAAATGTTCTTTTTGGATCCGGAAGTGGTGCGAAATTGACGAAGAAGCGATGCATTTAACATGGGCTTGTCATAGGACGGAAGTCGTCCATTTCAACAGCCGTTGCACTGAATTTGCATCACTTCTTTAGGTGTGATCCGAATTCAATGTTTTGAATGTAAATTAAAAAATTCTGCGATTTTTTGTCAAATAAATAATTTTTATAATTTTTTATAAATTTTAATGGATTCTAACGCTTGTCGGAAACGTTTGAACTGAAATATTTTCAAAAAAATCACAATTTTTTCAGATTGGATTTAGCATTTTTTTCGAAAAAATTTAAATGATTTGTACCATTTTATGAATTCTTACTCGGTTTTTAACATATTTGAAACAAAAAAGTTAAAATTACCCATTAAAAGTATGAAAAAAACCAAGTTATAAAAAATTGAATTAAAAGAACTTCCTGGGGAGTTAAAATAAAGAACATCATTAGGAGTGCATCTTCCCGAAGTGCTTTTAAAGTTGTGCCTTTGGAAGAACTTCCAAGTTTTTTTGCTGGGCAACGAATTCCTTAACCATTAGCTTTCCACAACTTCCTTAAAATTCCAGAACAATTTACTTCGATTTCAATCCACTTTACCTTGGCTATATTTGAGGCAAATCAAACTGAATGAAGCAGACCGTACACTGGACGTCTATCGTACAAAGTGGCGCTAACCACTGCCCTGACTGCAGCTGTAATAAAGTTTCAACTTTTGGTGCATGCCACATTTGCAAATGCATTTGCCATGTTCCCTATAATGTGGTCCATTGTATGCTGCCAATGTTGTTTATGGGTTATCATGTGCGTCATTGATTCTTATGATCAACACATAGCATAGCCTCCTCCCGGCTAAATGACTGGCATGTTATGATTTTTTTTTTTGTATTCACGGACATTTGTGAACAGAAGTTTTGCGATTACATTGTAAAATTTTGCATATTTGTGGGAATTTTACAAAAGAGCCATAATAAAAACTGAAAGATTTTGAAAAATATGAGAAACATATGATTTCACACGATGATTATTCATCAGGGAAATATTTCAATTAATCTATGGAGCGAAAAAGCACCTGGAATGAAATTTACTAGTTTTGTTTAGAATTTTAGAGAAGAGAGAATAACTGAAGGTATAGTAGAAAAGCGATTATATCGTACATTATAACAAGAAGGCTAATTCAAATTTTAAAGTAAAGTAGTAGTCACTCAAATGTGTCGACACAGAATGAGAAACGTGCGACAAGCTGGCTTCGTCATGAATTTAAATTCTAGGACAAATTAAAAAAATTTCTGATATTTTGGCAAATAAATTGTCGTAATTTTTTTATGATTTTTCATGTATTCTAACGCTATTCACTCAAAGGTGTGGACACACAATGAGAAACGTGCTACAAGCTGGCTTCGTCACGAATTTCATTTCTAGGACTTCTAGGACAAATTAAAAAATTTTCTGATATTTTGGCAAAAAAAAAAACAAATAAGGAAAGTCTAAAGTCGGGCGGGGCCGACTATATTATACCCTGCACAACTTTGTAGATCTAAATTTTCGATACCATATCACATCCGTCAAATGTGTTGGGGGCTATATAAAGGTTTGTCCCAAATACACACATTTAAACATCACTCGATCTGGACAGAATTTTTATAGACTTCTACAAAATCTATAGACTCAAAATTTAAGTCGGCTAATGCACTAGAGTGGAACACAATGTTGGTAAAAAAATATGGGGAACATTTAAATTGAAGCAATTTTAAGGAAACTTCCCAAGAGTTTATTTATGTTTATATATGTAAGAGAAGTTTAGGAAAATTAGAGTCATTTGTACAACTTTTCGACTAAGCAGTGGCGATTTTACAAGGAAAATGTTGGTATTTTGACCATTTTTGTGGAAATCAGAAAAACATATATATGGGACCTATATCTAAATCTGAACCGATTTCAACCAAATTTGGCACGTATAGTAACAATGCTAATTCTACTCCCTGTGCAAAATGTCAACTAAATCGGAGTTAAAAATTGGCCTCTGTGGTCATATGAGTGTAAATCGGCCGAAAACTATGTATTGGAGCTATATCTAAATCTGAACCGATTTCAACCAAATTTGGCACGCATAGCTACAATGCTAATTCTACTCCCTGTGCAAAATTTCAACTAAATCGGAGCAAAATATTGGCCTCTGTGGTCATATGAGTGTAAATCGGCCGAAAGCTATATATTGGAGCTATATCTAAATCTGAACCGATTTCAATCAAATTTGGCACGCATAGCTACAATGCTAATTCTACTCCCTGTGCAAAATTTTAAGCAAATTAGGGTAAAACTCTGGCTTCTGGGGCCATTTAAGTCCATATCGGGCGAAATATATATATGGGAGCTATATCTAAATCTGAACCGATTTCTTTCAAAATCAATAGAAATCTATTCTGAACCAAAACACATACTTGTGCCAAATTTGAAGTCGATTGGATTAAAACTGCGACCTAGACTTTGATTACAAAAATGTGTTCACGGACAGACGGACATCGCTATATCGACTCAAGAGCCCACCCTGAGCATTTTTGCCAAAGACACCATGTATCTATCTCGTCTCCTTCTGGGTGTTGCAAACATATGCACTAACTTATAATACCCTTTTCCACAGTGTGGCGCTGGGTATAAAAATATAAAAATAATTTTTATACCCTCCACCATAGGATGGGGGTATATTAACTTTGTCATTCCGTTCGTAACACATCGAAATATTGTTCTAAGACCCCATAAAGTATATATATTCTGGGTCGTGGTGAAATTCTGAGTCGATCTGAACATGTCCATCCGTCCGTCCGTCTGTTGAAATCACGCTAACTTCCCAACGAAACAAGCTATCAACTTGAAACTTGGCACAAGTAGTTTTTATTGATGTAGGTCAGATGGTATTGAAAATGGACCATATCGGTCCACTTTTACGTATAGCCCCCATATAAACGGACACCCAAATTTGGCTTGCGATTGCTCTAAGAGAAGCAAATTTCATCCGATCCGGCTGAAATTTGGTACATGGTGTTAGTAAAGGGTGATTCTTTTGAGGTTAGGATTTTCATGCATTAGTATTTGACAGATCACGTGGGATTTCAGACATGGTGTCAAAGAGAAAGATGCTCAGTATGCTTTGACATTTCATCATGAATAGACTTACGATCTGCCACAACGTCGAATTTTCAGTGAATGGGCCCTAGAAAAGTTGGCAGAAAATCCGCTTTTTTATCGACAAATTTTGTTCAGCGATGAGGCTCATTTCTGGTTGAATGGCTACGTAAATAAGCAAAATTGCCGCATTTGGAGTGAAGAGCAACCAGAAGCCGTTCAAGAACTGCCCATGCATCCCGAAAAATGCACTGTTTGGTGTGGTTTGTACGCTGGTGGAATCATTGGACCGTATTTTTTCAAAGATGCTGTTGGCCGCAACGTTACGGTGAATGGCGATCGCTATCGTTCGATGCTAACAAACTTTTTGTTGCCAAAAATGGAAGAACTGAACTTGGTTGACATGTGGCTTCAACAAGATGGCGCTACATGCCACACAGCTCGCGATTCTATGGCCATTTTGAGGGAAAACTTCGGAGAACAATTCATCTCAAGAAATGGACCGGTAAGTTGGCCACCAAGATCATGCGATTTGACGCCTTTAGACTATTTTTTGTGGGGCTACGTCAAGTCTAAAGTCTACAGAAATAAGCCAGCAACTATTCCAGCTTTGGAAGACAACATTTCCGAAGAAATTCGGGCTATTCCGGCCGAAATGCTCGAAAAAGTTGCCCAAAATTGGACTTTCCGAATGGACCACCTAAGACGCAGCCGCGGTCAACATTTAAATGAAATTATCTTCAAAAAGTAAATGTCATGGACCAATCTAACGTTTCAAATAAAGAACCGATGAGATTTTGCAAATTTTATGCGTTTTTTTTTAAAAAAAGTTATCAAGCTCTTAACAAATCACCCTTTATATGGTCTCTAACAACCATGCAAAAATTGGTCCATATCGGTCCATAATTACATATAGCCCCCATATAAATTGATCCCCCAATTTGGCTTGCGGAGCCTCTAAGAGAAGCAAATTTCATCCGATCCGGCTGAAATTTGGTACGTGGTGATAGTAAATGTTCTCTAATGACCATGCACAAATAGGTCGAAATCGGTCCATAATTATATATAGCCCCCATATAAGCCGATCCCCAGATTTGACCTCCGGAGCCTCTTAGAGGCCGTGGTGTTAGTATATTGGCTCTAACATCCATGCCAAAATTGGTCCATAAAATGTGGACAAAATTTTCTATAGAAATACAATTTTGACAAAATTTTCTATAGAAATAAAATTTTGACAAAATTTTCTATAGAAATAAAATTGTGACAAAATTTTCTATAGAAATAAAATGTGGACAAAATTTTTTATAGAAAAAATTTTGATACAATTTTCTATAGAAATAAAATTTTGACAAAACGTTCTATGTTATAGTAATAAAATTTTGACAACATTTTCTATAGAAGTAAAATTTTGACAAAATTGTTTATAGAAATGAAATTTTGACAAAATTTTGTCAACATTTGATTTCTATAAAAAATTTTATCAAAATTTTTTCTATAGAAAATTTTGTCCACATTTTATTTGTATAAAAAATTTTGCCAAATTTTATTTCTATAGAAAATTTTGTCAAAATTGTATTTCTATAGAAAATTTTGTCAAAATTTTATTTCTATAGAAAATTTTGTCAACATTTTTATTTCTATAGAAAATTTTGTGAAAATTTTATTTCTTTATAAAATTTTTTAAAATTTTTTTCTATAGAAAATTTTGTCAAAATTTTATTTCTATAGAAAATTTTGTCAAAATTTTATTTCTATAGAAAATTTTGTCAAAATTTTATTTCTGTAGAAAATTTTATCAAACTGAATTATATACGTATTTAATCGGTTTTTTAGAAGACGGTGTTAAGAATTTTTCAGATACCTTGCCATCGGCAAGTGTTACGGCAACCCAAGTAATTCGATTGTGGATGACAGTCTTTAGTAGAAGTTTCTATGCAATCCATGGTGGAGGGTACTTAAGATTTGGCCTGGCCGAACTTACGGCCATATATACTTGTTCTATATTAAAAGATTTAAAAAATTTAATTTTGGGAATTTTCCTACAAATTCGAGTGTTTGAGAGTTTGTCACTAATTTAGTTCCATTAACTCAAATAGATATGAACAAAATAATTTTTTCATATATTTTTACTGAAAATAACCCTTTCTCTTCCATTTTATATCATTATTTTATTAGTGTGAAATATGATCTATACCATTTACCATTCCATTTGGTAAGAAATCATTGCCTTTTCTACTTGTTAATTTCCTTTAGATCATTTATCTTATCACAGCTCATTCAAGTCTTAAAAATATGATAATTGTGTGAATATTTTGCCACGTTTATATTTTCTTTGTTTGTTTGTAGAACAGGCCATAGTCTAAGGCACATTGGGTTTGCTAGCCGACGACCTCCTTTGGTATGGCCCATGATGAAAGAGTAAAGATTAGACTGGACATTTTTCATAGCCCGGAAAAATATGCTTCTTAATTTCATGTCCATGGAAAATATTGCTCGCCCAAATAATTAGAAGTGATAGCAACGAGACGCCTAACATTTGAGATTGAAGGCGATGGCGTTGGCTGCCCCACACAGATTTCAATGGCCAAGTGTTTAACCTTTTGTGAGTTGAATGAGTTTAAAAGAATAGAAAAGCAAATCTTCTTTAAGTTTCTTGTTTGTATTTTTGTGGGGGGCAGTATTTCATTACCATTTTCATTAAGTTTATGTTTCTTTTTTTATGTTTTTATTATTCCGTTTTTACCTCTTCACAAAAAAAAAACCAAGATACAGATACTTAGGAAAATAAGAAGCTGACAGATGCCTGGCCAGATGGATGATGGTTGCTGCTTTATTCTTAGAAAACAAACCAAAAATTTTTAACAATACTTTGACTTATGATGCTTAAGCACTGACTGATTGCATCTAATTACTCATCTCAATCATTGAATGTGCGTTCTTAAGAGATCATTTATTTGGAGAGGGGAAATGAATAAATATGAATAGCTTTGGTTGTTTTTGTAGAGGCCCCATATTTATGGCTCCATGCTAATGTATACAATGTTATTAAGAAATATTTCCCAAGAAGAGAAAATTTTGTTTGTAAATGAAAATAATATCATCATAGCCATCAGCAATAAATCAGGACAAGTGGATTTCAATATAAGTTTGAGTCAAATTGATTTAAAGGAATTCATTAAAAGCATAATTATATTGACATCATGTATCAAATTTTAACCGGATCGAAGGAAATTTGCCTTTCCAAGGGGCTCCGGTATACAAGTTTGAGTATCGATTTATATAGCCTTCAAAATATAAATCGATAATTATAGACCGATGTATGCCAATTGTCGCGAGGTTGTTAGGGGCATATACTTACACTCAAAACAAGTAAGGAAAGTCTAAAGTCGGGGGGGGGGGGGGGGGGTGGGGGGTGGGTGACTATATTATACCTTGCACCACTTTGTAGATCTAAATTTTCGATACCATATCACATCCGTCAAATGTATTGGGGGCTATATATAAAGGTTTGTCCCAAATACATTTATTTAAATATCACTCGATCTGGACAGAATTTGATAGACTTCTACAAAATCTAAAGACTCAAAATTTAAGTCGGCTAATGCACTAGGGTGCAACACAATGTTAGTAAAAAATATGGGAAACATTTAAATCTGAAGCAACTTTAAGGAAACTTCGCAAAAGTTTATTTATGATTTATCGCTCGATATATATGTATTAGAAGTTTAGGAAAATTAGAGTCATTTTTACAACTTTTATATAAAGCAATGGCGATTTTACAAGGAAAATGTTGGTATTTTGACCATTTTTGTCGAAATCGGAAAAAACATATATATGGGAGCTATATCTAAATCTGAACCGATTTCAACCAAATTTGGCTCGCATAGCTACAACGCTAATTCTACTTCCTGTGCAAAATTTCAACTAAATCGGAGCAAAAAATTGGCCTCTGTGGTCATATGTGTGTAAATCGGCCGAAAGCTATATATGGGAGCTATATACAAATCTGAACCGATTTCAACCAAATTTGGCACGCATAGCAACAATGCTAATTCTACTCCCTGTACAAAATTTCAACTAAATCGGAGTTAAAAATTGGCCTCTGTGGTCATATGAGTGTAAATCGGGCGAAAGCTATATATAAGGGAGCTATATCTAAATCTGAACCGATTTCAACCAAATTTTGCACGCATAGCTACAATGCTAATTCTACTCCCTGTGCAAAATTTCAACTAAATCGGAGCAAAAAGTTAGCCTCTGTGGTCATATGAGTGTAAATCGGCCGAAAGCTATATATGGGAGCTATATCTAAATCTGAACCGATTGCAGCCAAATTTGGCACGCATAGCTACAATGCTAATTCTACTCCCTGTGCAAAATTTCAACCAAATTGGGGTAAAACTCTGGCTTCTGGGACCGTATTAGTCCATATCGGGCGAAAGATATATATGGGAGCTATATCTAAATCTGGAGCGATTTCAATAAAATTTGGCACACTTGACTATAGTACTAATTGTTCTTCTTGTGCAAAATTTTAAGTAAATTAGGGTAAAACTCTGGCTTCTGGGGCCATATAAGTCCATATCGGGCGAAATATATATATGGGAGCTATATCTAAATCTGAACCGATTTGTTCCAAAATCAATAGGGATCTATTCTGAGCCAAAACACATACTTGTGCCAAATTTGAAGTCGATTGGACTAAAACTGCGACCTAGACTTTGATTACAAAAATGTGTTCACGGACAGACGGACATGGCTACATCGACTCAGGAGCCCACCCTGAGCATTTTTGCTAAAGACACCATGTGTCTATCTCGTCTCCTTCTGGGTGTTGCAAACATATGCACTAACTTATAATACCCTGTTCCACGGTGTGTAGCAGGGTATAATTATCGACCGATGTATACCAATTGTCGTGAGGTTGATAGAGGCATATACTTACACTCAAAAATAGTTTAATGGAATACATAGATTTTGACCTTTTAATTTTTTTTTGGGAGTTTTCTAAAACCAAAGATGCAATATGCTTAAAATAAGTTTTAGCCTATATTTGAAACTTTTTATACCGTCCACAATAGGATAGGGGTATATTAACTGAGTCGATCTAAGCATGTCCGTCCCCCTGTCCGTCCGTCCGTCTGTTGAAATCACGCTAACTTCCGAACGAACGAACGAAGGGAGCCACCGTGGTGTAATGGTTAGCATGCCCGCCTTGCATACACAAGGTCGTGGGTTCGATTCCTGCTTCGACCGAACACGAACAAGTATTTCAGCGGTGGATTATCCCACCTCAGTAATGCTGGTGACATTTCTGAGGGTTTCAAAGCTTCTCTAAGTGGTTTCACTGGAATGTGGAACGCCGTTCGGACTCGGCTATAAAAAGGAGGTCCCTTGTTATTGAGCTTAACGTGGAATCGGGCAGCACTCAGTGATAAGAGAGAAGTTCATTAATGTGGTAGACTGAATAGTCTAAGTGAGCCTGATACATCGGGCTGCCACCTAACCTAACTTCCGAACGAAACAATCTGTCGACTTGAAACTTGGCATAAGTAGTTGTTATTGATGTAGGTCGGATGGTATTGCAAATGAGCAATATTGGACAACTTTTACGTATAGCCCCCATATAAACCGAACCCCATATTTGGCTTGCGGAGCTTCTTAGAGAAGAAAATTTCATCCGATCTGGTTGAAATTTGGTACGTGGTATTAGTAAATGGTCTCGAACAACCATGCAAAATTTGGTCCATATCCGTCAATAATTATATACAGCCACCATATAAACCTACCCCCAGATTTGACTTGATCTAAGAGACTCCTTAGGGAAGCACATTTCATCCGATCCGGCTGAACTTTGGTACGTGGTTTAAGTATATGGTCTTTAACAACCATGCAAGAATTGGTCCATATCTGTTCATAATTGCATATATGATCCCAGATTTGACCTACGGAGCCGACGAAGTCTTGTTTGATGGGTATTGAGTACGATGGTGGTGCCGAGTCCTTTTGGAATGTCCATGGTCTGCCGCCGAAATGTTTGTCTTCCAAAGATTTCAATGTTGTCTCTATGATGATTTCCCGACAATACTCCATATTGAGTTTGACAACACGATCAATGACTGCGAGTGGAGAACGCTCACTAGCCGTTAAGGCAGCCCTCGCCCCTTACTATCGCAGACGATTGAGTTCTGGTGGCCAATCAAAGGTTTAAATCAGCTGACCTTATTGAAAAGAAAACCTGATTATTAATGCTCTTGTCTTTTTTTTTTTGGGTGGAGGTTATCTTAGCTTAGGTATAGTGGCAGTCCGATACTTCAAGCTACACTGAAAGAAGAATTTTCTTTTCTGAGGAACGAAATTTTAGACAGGCAAAGTTTTCTTTGACGCTAAAAAATTGTCTTTGAAAGCAAATACAAAATATTTAGAGGCTATCGTTGAAACGGTTATCATAAATTCGGATTTCTTTGCTCTAAAAGAGAAATATTTTTCCATTTGGTCCGATGGTCGGTGTATTTTGGTCCAATTTTGTCAAATCGGTATTTTTAAAAATTGTCTATAGAAATAATTTTTTTACAAAATTTTCTATAGAAATAACATTTTGGCAAAATTTTGTACAGAAATAAAATTTAAAGATTTGGTATAGATACAAAATTATGTAAAAATTTTTTATAGTAAGAAAAATTCCAAAAAAATTTATATGGAAATAAAATTTTGCGAAAACTTTCTATAGAAATAAAATTTTGACAAAATTTTCTATAGAAATACAATTTTGTGAAAATTGTCTATAGAAATTAAATTTTGACAATATTTCTATGGAAATAAATTTTGACAACATTTTCTACAGAAATTAAATTTTGACAAAATTTCTATAGAATTTAAATTTTGACAATATTTCTATGGAAATAAATTTTGACAAAATTTTCTACAGAAATTAAATTTTGACAAAATTTTCTATAGAAATAAAATTTTGTCAAAATTTTCTATTGAAGTAAAATTTTAAAAACATTTTCTATAAAAATAAAATGTTAACAAAATTTTCTATAGAAAAAAAATTTTGACAAAATTTTCTATAGGAATAAAATTTTGACAAAATTTTATATAGAAATAAAATTTGGTCAAATTTTCTATAGAAGTAAAATTTTAAAAACATTTTCTATAGAAATAAAATTTTGACAAAATTTTCTTTAAAAATAAAATGTTGACAAAATTTTCTAAGGGAATGAAATTGTGAAAAAAAAAATTTCTATAGAAATAAAATTTTGTCAATATTTTTTGTAAAAATACAATTTTTGCAATATTTTTTACAGAAATAAAATTTTGACAAAATTTTTGACAGAAATAAAATTTTCTATAGAAATAAAATGTTGACAAAATTTTCTATAGAAATAAAATTTTGTTAAATTTTCTATAGAAATAAAATGTAAAAATTTTCTATAGAAAAAAAATTATCAAAATTTTCTATAGAAATAAAATTTTCTATAGAAATACAATTTTGAGAAAATTATCTATATAAATTAAATTTTGACAACATTTCTATAGAAATTAAATTTTGACAAAATTTCTATAGAAATTAAATTTTGACAAAATTTCTATGGAAATAAATTTTGACAAAATTTTCTACAGAAATTAAATTTTGACAAAATTTTCTATAGAAAAATTTTAAAAACATTTTCTATAAAAATAAAATGTTCACAAACTTTTCTATAGAAAAAAAATTTTGACAAAATTTTCTATACACACAAAAAAATTTTTTTCTGATTCAATCACGAAATTAATTGATCCAATTAATTTTTAATTGAAATGTCTTCAATCACAGAAAGGATAGTATCAATTAAAAAATTAATTGAAGGTCAATTAAAAAGGTAATTGATCCAATTAAAAATTAATTGATACTATTATTTTTGTGATTGATTTTTGTTTCAATTAAAACATTTGTTGAATCAATTAAATTTTTAATTGAATATTTTTTAAAACTATGTCCTTCGTTTTGTTGACCTGTTGTTCTAATTTATTTTATTATTATTTCGGCTTGAGGTCCTTTTAATAAAAAATCCTTTTTACGATTTTTGATTACTTGTTAACTTTATTCTCCAATATTTCGACTAACATCGTTAGTCTTCGACGGGGATATTAAAGTATTTTTAGGAAATAATCAAAAAATTGTAGAGAGTGATTACGTCTGCTTTGGCAATCAAATTTTCTAAAAAGCAGACGTAATCACTCTCTACAATTTTTTGATTATTTCCTAAAAATACTTTAATATCCCCGTCGAAGACTAACGATGTTAGTCGAAATATTGGAGAATAAAGTTAACAAGTAATCAAAAATCGTAAAAAGGATTTTTTATTAAAAGGACCTCAAGCCGAAATAATAATAAATTTTTTAAAACTTATTAAAATTTTAATTAGAAAAATTTTCGTGAAATTTTGTTGTGTGTAGGAATAAAATTTTGACAAAATTTTATATAGAAATAAAATTTGGTCAAATTTTCTATAAAAGTAAAATTTTAAAAACATTTGCTATAGAAATACAATTTTGACAAAATTTTCTTTAAAAATAAAATGTTGACAAAATTTTCTATGGGAATGAAATTTTGAATAAAAATTAAATTTTGAAAAAAATTTCTATAGAAATAAAATTTTGTCAAAATTTTTTGTAAAAATACAATTTTTACAATATTTTTTACAGAAATAAAATTTTGACAAAATTTTCGACAGAAATAAAATTTTCTATAGAAATAAAATGTTGACAAAATTTTCTATAGAAATAAAATTTTGTTAAAATTTTCTATAGAAATACAATTTTGTAAAAATTTTCTATAGGAATAAAATTTTGAAAACATTTTCTATAGAAGTAAAATTTTAAAAACATTTTTTATAGAACTAAAATTTTGACAAAATTTTCTATAAAAATAAAATTATGATAAAATTTTCTATAGAAAATAAATTTTTGTCAAAATATTCTGTACAAATAAAATGTTGTTACAATTTTCTATAGAAATAAAATTTTGTCAAAATTTTCTATAGGAATAAAATTTTGACAAAATTTTCTATAGAAATACAATTTGGTCAAATTTTCTATAGAAGTAAAATTTTAAAAACATTTTTTATAGATCTAAAATTTTGACAAAATTTTCTATAAAAATAAAATGTTGACAAAATTTTCTACAGAAATAAAATTTTGTCAAAATTCTGTAGAAATAAAATGTTGGCAAAATTTTCTATAGAAATAAAATTTGTTAAAATTTTCTGTAGAAATAAAATTTTGACAAATTTTCTATAGAAATTAAATTTTGACAAAATTTTCTATAGAAATAAAATTTTGACAAAATTTTCTATAAAACTACTGTTGACAACATTTTCTATAGAAATAAAATGTTGTTAAAATTTTCTATAGAAAAATATTTAATCAAAATTTTCTATAGAAATAAAATTTTGTTAAAATTTTCTATAAAAACAAAATTTTGTCAAAATTTTCTATAGGAATAAAATTTTGACAAAATTTTCTATGGAAGTAAAATTTTAAAAACATTTTTTATAGAACTAAAATTTTGACAAAATTTTCTATAAAAATAAAATTTTGACAAAATTTTCTATAAAAATAAAATTTTGATAAAATTTTCTATAGAAATAAATTTTTGTCAAAATATTCTGTAGAAATAAAATTTTGACAAAAATTTGAATAGAAATAACATTTTAACAAACTCTTCTATAGAAATAAAATTTTGACAAAATTTTATATAGAAGTACAATTTAAAAAACCTTTCTATAGAAATAAAATTTTGACAAAATTTTCTATAAAAATAAAACGTTGACAACATTTTCTATAGAAATGAATAGAAATAAAAATTTGAAATTTTCTATCGAAGTAAAAATTTCGAAGGAAAAAATTTTAACTATTAAATGATATAAATTTAATTTGGAAAACTGGTCCGCTGTTACGAAGTTTGGTCCAATTGTGGAAAAATGGTGGTCCAAAATAAAAATTCATTGTTGCAACGCTGTTTGGGTGTAGCTTAGACTATTCAGTCCATTGTGATACCACAGTAGAGAACTTCTCTCCTATCACCGAATACTGTTCGATTTTATGTTTATCTCAATGACAAGGGACCTTCTTTTTATAGGCGTGAAAACACATAGAGGTGCCATGAAACACTCAGAAATGTCACCAGCATTACTGAGAGGGGATAATCCACCGCTGAAAAATTTTAGTATTTGGTACAGGGCTATTATGCTCGTCTTACATGGGTTAAGTAAGACGAGCATAATAGCCGTCGCACTACGGTTGCTCCCAATGTGTTTGAAAGTCAAGGCCCTTTGTATGAATGGTGAACATAATATCCCAAAATCATGGAGGAACGAATTTAGGACCCCATCTTGGGATTTCAGCGCCTAAGCCTGTATTCTAAAAACTCCTGGTTTACGATATTCAGCCTGGCCGATATTACCGCCCATTTGTTTGCAATTATTTATGATAAATTGCAAAAAAAAAAAAAAACTCATCAGCCCATCGCTCCGACAACATTGATGGAAAACTAACGAAAAATGAGATGATGTTGAATGATATCCAACGAATGGATGAATGAAACGAAGGCCAGAAGCCTGATGGGCTACATAACAAACTGTCGTTCTCAATATGAAGGGCATGAATGGATGGATGGATGGATGGGTGGATGACGATAGTTTCAAGGCAATGTCTTAGTAGATACTGCCCTCGCTGGTAATTATGTTGTTGGCCATAATAACCATGTTCTGTTTTGGCCATAATGATGGTATTTCCCAACCTCCCGCGTAAAAAGATGAATGGTGAATATCTGTAAGTTATTCAAGATTATGAATACGTGGCCTGGGAAAGATTTCAACGATAATGAAACGTACAAGAACAATAACAAGAAATTCCAAAATGTACTATGAACCCCATCAAATCGACACGAATGAACTAAGATAAATTATGAAAATTGATTTTATGTAATTAGAAAACCAAAAAAAAAAAAAATCATCTACATTTTGTAATTTATTCAAGGCAATATGTCATTCATAGACGAATATAGATTTTTCATAAAATCTATTAAGATTTTTATCTATTGGGCTAAGAAGAGGTAAGCAGGTGGATTGAGTGGGCCTTACTATTGGGGGAAAATTAATTTGACCCATCATGATTAGAATGATGAAATTGAAAATAAATGAATGGATAGACAAATGTTTACTTCTGACAAGCCATCCGGAGAGAGAAATTAGTATCCTATTTCATCATATGCTGATCTAAATAATGATGGACATTAAGAGAGGAGATTACTTTGGATGATTTATATGTCTTTGCTTAGGTCTAAATTTGACTAAAATGGTTATATTAAAATCGTGGATGAACTGTAAATAATATTGATCTAATATGAAAGATTATGATAAATTTCTTTAAAATAAAGACAATTTAATTAAAATAAAGTCATTTTAATTCAATAAAGTTCATAATCTATCGTAATAGAAAACTTGCTCGTGACCGGAACGTATCACGGGAACGGATGCAACACGTATTGAACAAGAAAGGAAAGTCTAGAGTCGAACGGAGACGACTGCATTAAACCGATTTTTTTCAAATTCTTTAAATTTGTTGGGAACTATAAAAAAGAGCCCAGCTAGCATTTTTGTCGTTTTTTAAGCACTTTCGAGTCTTTTTCGAGTCTACTTGGCGATTAAAAAGGCAGAATATGAGCTCATTTTATGAACATAAAAGACTCTTTTGTCGGGAGAAAAACGTGACTGCCCGCGACTCTTCTTTATAAATCATTTATGAGTCTTCTTCTATATTATTTTAGAGTCTTTTCGACTCATTTTCTAGTAGCATTAAAGTCTTTTTTGAATCGTTTTTTGATCAGTTTTAGTCTTATTATACCTCATCTGCGATTCTTTTTCGAGTCGTTTTTCAATTATGATTATAATCCCTTACGAGTCTTTAATGGATCACATATTACTCTATTTATGAGTCACTTATGAGTCATTTAATAGTCATATTTCTAATCGCAAATGACTCTTCTAAGTGCATTTTTGAGTCGGTTTTCTGAACCCTTTCCCTTTAATTAATAATACGTGTTTTTTTATTAATATAAATATTTATTATTAATATTTGTATTATAATTATTTTAATTAAAATACTTAGTATTTAATAACAAAATTATAAATAACAATCATTTGTTAATATTTCTTTAAATGAAAAAAAAACATTTAATTTTAAATTAAATAAAAAAATATATACTTAATCACTTCTTTTCGTTTTTGTCAAACGATCCTTAGCATGGACAAAATGTTTTTGTAATACGACATTCATTTCCCTGTCTGTCGTTTCGTATTTAAGATGACATATATCTAAAAATATATAAGTGATTTTCTTGTAATAAAATTTAATTATTATTTGTATTATAAATATTTACTTACTTTTAATTAAAGTTATTATGAAAGATTTTTCAGCACTGGGCGTAGTGCTAGTCCCCTTCCAGCCATATAATGTAGCCAGTTCATCGGAATATACTTTCCGAACTGAATATCTTAAAAATTGTGCGTGTCCTTCTACGCCGGTTTTTGCTGTAACCTCTTTCTAAAAAATGTAAACAGTGTTAAGAAAAATTATAAATTATCAATTTTATTTGTTAGTTTGTTTCGTCGTCTTTCATACTTACAATTTGTTTCAGCTTTTCTTCATTTTCCTGTAGCAAATTCTCAAATTCATTTAAATCGTTTTTATTATTAAATGGAAGTTTCTGACAATATTTCTGACAATATTATAGAGATTGCCCCGTTAAAATTGTGATTTAAATAAAAAAAAAACACTTGCAATAAATCTGTAAAATCATTATTTGATCACCAAAAGTACTCGAAGATGACTCCTTTAGACGATTTTAAATCGAACACATTTTATGCCCATTAGCGCGAGTCATTTTCGTGCCATTTTTTGGTCCCGTAACTGTTTAAGCAGTTTTTGATTACCAAAAGTACTCGAAGATGACTCCTCTAGACGGTTTTTGTTAGATTTTTGTTATTTTTTGTTGTATTTTATAACGAACTCATTTTACGCCCATTAGCGCGAGTCATTTTCGTATCGTATTGTAATCACATAACTGACATAGCAGTTTTTGATCTCCTAAAGTACTCGAATATGACTCATTTACATGATTTTTGTTAAAACAATCACCCAAATGCTAGCTGGGAGTATACTCCCATATAAATGTATTTAAATTTGCACCGGTTTGAAAAAAAAAAATATTTTATACTTATAAAAAAACTCTGGACATAAAATTTAAATTGACAAACGTCCTGGGGTGAAACAAAATGTTAGTAACAAGCAAGTATATACGGCCGTAAGTTCGGCCAGGCCGAATCTTATGTACCCTCCACCATGGATTGCGTAGGAACTTCTACTAAAGGCTGTCATCCACAATCGAATTACTTGGGTTGCGATAACACTTGCCGATGGCAAGGTATCGCAAAACTTTTTAACACTGTCTTCTAAATTGTAAGTTAGCCCATACGGGGTATATATTAAACAAAAAAAGGCCGATTAAATACGTATATAATATAGTTTGAAAAAATTTTCTATAGAAATGAAAACTTGACATAATTTTCTATAGAAATAAAATTTTGACAAAATTTTCTATAGAAATAAAAACTTGACAAAATTTTCTATAGAAATAAAATGTTGACAAAATTTTCTATGGAAGTCAAATGTTGACAAAATTTTGTATAGAAATAAAATGTTGACAAAATTTTCTACAGAAATAAATTTTTTACAAAATTTTCTATAAAAATAAAATTTTGACAAAACTTTCTATGGAAATAAAATTTTGACAAACATTTCTACAGAAATAAACGTTTGACAAAACTTTCTATAGAAATGAAATTTTGACACAACTTTCTACAGTAATAAAATTTGACAAAATTTTCTATGGGAATAAAGTTTTGGTAGATTATTTTTGGCGATATGGACTAATTTTTGTGTAATAAGTCATCGGCTATATATAACTAAAGACCGATATTGACCAATTTTTACATGGCTGTTAGAGGCCATATTTGACAAAATGTACCAAATTTCAACCGCATCGGATGACTTTTGCTATATATAATTATGGACCGATATGGACCAATTTTTGCATGGTTGTTAGAGACTATATACTAACACCACGTACTAAATTTCAATTGGATCGGATGAATTTTGCTCCTTCAAGAGGCTCCGGAGTTCAAATCTGGGGATCGGTTTATATGGGAGCTATATATAATTATGAACCGATATGGACCAATTTTTGCATGGTTATTAGAGGCCGTATACTAACATCAGGTACCAAATTTCAACAGGATCGGATGAATTTTGCCCCTCCAAGAGGCTCTGGAGGTCAAATCTGGGGATCGGTTTATATGGGGGCTATATATAATTATGGACCGATATGGACCAATTTTTGCATGGTTGTTAGAGACCGTATACTAACATCAGGTACCACATTTCAACCGGATCGGATGAATTTTTCACCTCCAAGAGGCCCCGGAGGTCAAATCTGGGGATCGGTTTATATGGGGGCTATATATAATTATGGCCCGACATGAACCAATTTTTGCATGGGTGTTAGAGACCGTATACTAAGACCACGTACTAAATTTCAACCGGATCGGATGAATTTTGCTCCTCCAAGTGGCTCCGGAGTTCAAATCTGGGGATCGGTTTATATGGGAGCTATATATAATTATGGACCGATATGGACCAATTTTTGCATGGTTGTTAGAGGCCGTATACTAACATCAGGTACCAAATTTCAACCGGATCGGATGAATTTTGCTGCTCCGGGAGGCTCCCCAAGCCAAATTTGGGGATCGGTTTATATGGGGGCTATACGTAAACGTGGTCCGATATGGCCGATTTTCAATACCATCCGACCTACATCAATAACAACTACTTGTGCCAAGTTTCAAGTCGATAGCTTGTTTCGTTCGGAAGTTAGCGTGATTTCCACAGACGGACGGACAGCCGGACAGACGGACGGACGGACGGACATGCTTAGATCGACTCAGAATTTCTCCACGACCCAGAATATATATACTTTATGGGGTCTTAGAGCAATATTTCGATGTGTTACAAACGGAATGACAAAGTTAATATACCCCCATCCTATGGTGGAGGGTATAATAAAGTCATTTTAATTCAATAAAGTTCATAATCTATCGTAATAGAAAACTTGCCCGTGACCGGAACATATCACGGGAACGGATGCAACACGTATTGAACAAGAAAGGAAAGTCTAGAGTCGAACGGAGACGACTGCATTAAACCGATTTTTTTCAAATTCTTTAAATTTGTTGGGAACTATAAATGTATTTAAATTTGCACCGGTTTGAAAAAAAAATATTTTATACTTATAAAAAAAACTCTGGACATAAAATTTAAATTGACAAACGTCCTGGGGTGAAACAAAATGTTAGTAACAAGCAAGTATATACGGCCGTAAGTTCGGCCAGGCCGAATCTTATGTACCCTCCACCATGGATTGCGTAGAAACTTCTGCGAAAGACTGTCATCCACAATCGAATTACTTGCATTGTGGTAATACTTATCGATGGCAAGTTATCTTAAAACTTCTTAACGTCGCACTGAAAAAAAGCATGCCCGGTTCCAAAGATTTTGTCTTTACTTTAAAAATTTTGGTATTGATTCCGAGCCAAAGAAGCTGAGAATACAAGTAAGGATACTTTTAAGACACAATTCTCTTTTAAATTTGGGTTTTGTGTATTTGCTTCTAGGAAGCAAATTTTAATTTTTCGCTTTTTCAGCTTTTTTTTCTTCATATGCTATCAAAGTCCTTTAAAAACTAGTTAACGACAACTTTATTTTCAAAATTAAGACTCGACTTCCAGTAGAAATTATGCTATGTTTCAAGTAAAAAGCGTCTTTAAAATGAAGTGTTGAAAAACATGTCCTATATTTGAATGATTTTTTGCTTTGTAGTCAAGATGCAAAAAGACAACAAATTTAAAGACAATTTCATTAAATTTAAAGAATTTTTCTGAATTATTAAAGTCAAGTTGACCTTAGCCCTAACGTTTTTTCTTTCATGTTATGATACCCATTTTTAAGTGAAATCACTTAATTATAGGGATAATACGACTTCATTGAAAAGTTTATCGAATTTTGGACAAGTAAAAAAACTTTAAATTAGAGAAATGCGTCTTCTATGCTAAGCAAAATTTGCATTCGTATTTTAAACACATGAAATCTTTGACCCCACGACAATATTTTTTTCAGTGCGTTTTCTAAATTGTGAGTTAGTCCATGGTCCACGTGGTATATACTAGACAAAAAAGTTATGTATAGGTAAGTCTACAAATAATTACGAATCGACATGGACTTTTGCGCAGTACATAGAGTGCCAGAATTGAAATATGGGGGTCGCTTATATGGGGGCTATATAGAATTATGAACTTGATATGGACCAATTTTTGTGTGATTGGGGATCGATTTATCTGAGGGCTATATATAACTATAGACCGATATGGACCAAGTTAGGCATGGGTGTTAACGACCATATACTAGTGCAATGTACCAAATTTCAACTGACTCGGATGAAATTTGGTCCTCCAAGAGGCTCCAAAACCAAATCCCAGGATCGGTTTTTATGGGGGCTATATATGATTATGGACTGATATGGACCACTTTTGGCATAGTTGTTAAATATCATATACTACCACCACGTACCAAATTTCAACCAGATCGGATGAATTTTCATTTTTATACCCACCACCATAGAATGGTGATGGGGGTATAATAAGTTTGTCATTCCGTTTGTAACACATCGAAATATCGATTTCCGACTATATAAAGTATATATATTCTTGATCAGGGAGAAATTCTAAGACGATATAACGATGTCCGTCTGTCCGTCTGTCTGTCTGTCTGTTGTAATCACGCTACAGTCTTCAATAATGAAGCAATCGTGCTGAAATTTTGCACAAACTCGTCTTTTGTCTGCACGCAGGTCAAGTTCGAAGATGGGCTATATCGGTCCAGGTTTTGAAATAGTCCCCATATAAACCGATTTGCCTGAAATTTGAAATCTAGAGGTGTTTCATGACCATAAAGAGGTGTGCCAAAAATGGTGAGTATCGGTCCATGTTTTGGTATAGCCCCCATATAGACCGATCTCCCGATTTTAATTCTTGGGCTTATAGAAACCGCAGTTTTTGTTCAATTTACTTGAAATTGGAAATCTAGAGGTATTGTAGGACCACAAATACGTGTGCCAAAAATTGTGAGTATCGGTCCATGTTATGGTATAGCCCCCATATAAAACGACCTCCCGATTTTGGGTCTTGGGCTTATAGAAACCGTAGTTTCTATCCAATTTGTCTGAAATTGGATATCTAGAGGTATTTTAGGACCATAAAGAGGTGTGCCGAAAATGGTGAGTATCGGTCCAAATTTTGGTATAGCCCCCATATAGACCGATTTCCCGATTTTACTTCTTGGGCTTCTAGAATCCGAAGTTTTTATCCTATTTGCCTTAAATTGGAAATCTAGAGGTATTTTCGGGTCATAAAGAGGTGTGCCGAAAACGGTGAGTATTGGTCCATATTTTAGTATGTCCCCCATAATAACGATCTCACGATTTAACTCCTTGGGTTTCTAGAAACCGTAGTTTTTATCTGATTTGCCTGAATTTTTAAATATTCTGATATTTTAGGCTCACAAAAACGTGTATCGGATTAAGTTTTTATCGGTCCATTTGATAATGCCTCCATATAGACCGACTTCACTTCTTGACGGTGTAGAAGGCGCACTGATCATGAAAATTGCTTGAAACTCAATGTAAAATTTTCAGATTTTACTTCCACAGATTTAAGATTTCAAATTAAGACGTTATTTTATAATTTTCTTGCACACTTACAAGAGATGTTAATGATTCCTATAAAACTCAAACAAAAATGGTTCTTATAAATCCAGAATCTGATATAGTCCTCATAGGTGAAATCTTTAAATTTATCTTCGGGAAGTGTCCTCAAGTCCTCAAGCCCTCCTGAAATTTCAAAGGAAACCCTAATATTTGGTTCATGGTGGTGGGTATTTATCGGTTTATATGGGGGCTACATATAATTATTGACCGATGTGGAGCAATTTTTGCATGGTCATTAGAGACCATATACTTACACCATGTACCAAATTTAAGTCGGATCGGATGAAATTTGCTTCTCTTAGAGGCTCCGCAAGTCAAATCGGGGGATCGGTTTATATGGGGGCTATATGTAATTATGGACCGATGTGAACCAATGTTTGCATGGTCATTAGAGACTATATACCAAATTTCAGCCGGATCGGATGAAATTTGCTTCTCTTAGAGGCTCCGCAAGCCAAATCGGGGGATCGGTTTGTATGGGGGCTATATATAATTATAGACCGATGTGAACCAATTTTTGCATGGTCATTAGAGACCATATACTTACACCATGTACCAAATTTAAGTCGGATCGGATGAAATTTGCTTCTCTTAGAGGCTCCGCAAGCCAAATCGGGGGTTCGGTTTATATGGGGGCTATACGTAAAAGTGGATCGATATGGCCCATTTGCATTACCATCCGACCTACATCAATAACAACTACTTGTGCCAAGTTTCATGTCGATAGCTTGTTTCGTTCGGAAGTTAGCGTGATTTCAACAGACGGACGGACGGAAAACGGACGGACATGCTCAAATCGACTCAGAATTTCACCACGACCCAGAATATATATACTTTATGGGGTCTTAGAGCAATATTTCGATGTGTTACAAACGGAATGACAAAGTTAATATACCCCCATCTTACGGTGGAGGGTATAAAAATTGAATTAAAAGAACTTTCTGTGTGGTTAATATAAAGAACATCTTTGGGAGGACATTTTGGAAGTGCTTTTAAAGTTGTGCCTTTAGAAGAACTTCTAAATTTTTTTGCTGGGATTTTATGGTGGTGGGTATAAAAATGCAATTAGCCAGTATAGGTTGTTTTTATACCCTGCGCCACACTGTGGAACAGGGTATTATAAGTTAGTGCATATGTTTTGAGTTTGTCTTTATGAAATTGATGACCTTTACTGATTTTGTTTGGTCCATTTGCCATAGGATAAGCTTTGCTTCAGCCGCACTTAACGCTTATACTTCATGCGATTTAGTATTTCTACATAATGACAACTTAAGGCTTCCTTATATTCTTAAATACTCCAGGAAATGTGTTTTTTATCAATAATCCTTAAGAAATTATAATACGATATTACCCTCTCCATAGCAACTTACTATGTCGGAAATCGCAATAGCAAAACCAACACCAACAAAGAAAATCAGAAAATTCAACAATAATCATATAACCCATGGAAATAACAAATGCTCGTACACATTACGTTCCATCAGTAATAATTGGAGTGTAACAAAAATATATGCGAAATGTGAAAGAATAAAAAAAACAACAGAAACTTACCAATATCGAATGCCAGCACAGTGCCAGTTGTTGAATTCCAGATGCCACTCAATAAAATCAAAGTCAATGTCAGCCAACATAAAGTTTTATGGTTATTAACACTACCATGACGACGACGGCGATGACGACATCGAGAACGCTTCAGTTGTTTAATGGGGTAATAATTTTTAACGTAATTTGTTGCCCTTGTTGTAAAATATTTAAAATGAGCGAATAAAATCCAAAAGTATATTGCCCAAGTATACGAAGATGAAGGCATAGAACAGTTTAAGCGGAAACGGAAATAGGAGCTCAATTGGTGAGGGCGGTGAAGAGGTATGAAGTGTGAAGAGACATCTTCATGTTGATTAAATATACAATGATTGTTGTTATTTTTGTTATTGCAATTATTAAACAATTCCAGGCAATTGTTTGAAACACCACTGTTTGCCTTCCCATCCAGTTGCAAATTCTCTACAGGCACTTCCTTTTGACATGGGCGCTGCTCCTGCTGCTGGTAATGCCTTCTTAGTCTTAGTGTTAACTTTATAGCAGACATTTTATTGGTGAACATTTTCATCAGCTTGCCAACTGCAGCGAAATTTCTGAATTTAATTTCAAATAGTGGCAATAAAAGTTTGTAAACAATTTCGCGCTTTTGCTGACACTGACATGGCCCACATGGGTGATAAGGTGAAGGCGGGGAATCGAAAGTTTTTCCGGTTTTTTTTTTGTTTTCCACTACGACAAACAAACACGATAACGACAATGTCAAAGGCAACGGCGACGACAACGACAACGACGACTACGCGAACTGCACGACACCACAATGTTAGTTTGTAAGGCGTAACGAAATGTTAACCGAAAACCGCACTAAATTTAAGGGCCCATTAAGACCAAATTTGGTTGATGGGTGGGCCAAGTGGCGTGGGAGGGTGGTAGATGGTTAAACGAAATTTTCACACCTACACCCTATTCAGTGTAAACCGAAACGACCCGCTTGTTTGTCGCAAGTTTTACGGATGTGTCTACGCGATTTTAAGAGTTTTTAATTTCTCCACGGGATTCACTTCCTGCCACTGAGACACCAACAACACACGAGCACACACAGCCAAAGAACCCTTTGAGTTTAAAGTTTCAAAAGCATAAAATTTCTTTTTGTTATTGGTGTCACACACACACAAAATACGAGGTAATATCTTTTATTCTCTCACTCTCACTCTCACTCTCCCTGCTTCTCAAACTCTCACACGCACACACAAGCTTCAACAATATGGTAAATCTTCAAGCTGTTGTCTGCCTTCTTTACGGCTTTGCCTCACTGCCTGTGCTTCCTGTTCATTCTCCAAAAAGAGTTCAACGTAAAACTTCCGTTATTCGTTGACATTAAAATATTTCTCTTTGCTGAAGAATCCATACAGCTCCTTGCTTATAACATGGGGCACTATAATGTCTGTCTATTTGGCGTCTAGTTGCATCCCCCCACCATACTTGTCCTCCTGGGATATGGCTGTATTTGTAAACTCAATTTTACGGTATTATAACAATGCGTAACGTAACGTAATGCGGCATATAAAACGATGTGTATATATGTGGATGTGTGTGAATTGTTTTTGGCGCCTCTTATCCCTCCCCAAATCAAAGCAACAGCGTATTTTGCCAATGTTCAGGGTGCTGATGATGATGACAACAACAACAACAGCGCGTACGATTACGACGACAACGCGGTTTGCAAAGGCGACATAATGTTAATAGATGTCATTTAGTTTGAAATTATTTTCCATGCTCGAACACACTAATTTTATTTTATTTTTTTTTGTGTTTGTTTATGTAGCTTTAAAGATTTTTATTCGTTTTATTTGGAAAATTTATTTTTAATTCGCAATAGGGAATTTCGTCGACATCTGGAATAAACGGAAAACCATATGTGAGTTAATTTTTTTTTTTTTGGCGTATGGGATAAATGAAAATAGGAATATGGTGTAATAAAATACTTTGTAAAATTCAAAAGAAAAATTGTGCATTTTATTTTTAAAATATATATGATTTGAAGTAAATTAATAATTTACACTGAAAAAAAAGCATACTCGGTTCCAAAGATTTTGTCTTTACTTTAAAAAATTTGGTATTGATTCCGAGCCAAAGAAGCGGAGAATACAAGTAAGGATACTTTTAAGACACAATTCTCTTTTAAATTTAGGTTTTGTGTACTTGCTTCTAGGAAGCAAATTTTAATTTTTCGCTTTCTCAGCTTTTTTTCTTCATATGCTATCAAAGTCCTTTAAAAACGAGCTAACCGCAACTTTATTTTCCAAATTAGGACTCGACTTCCAGTAGAAATTATGCTATGTTTGAAGTAAAAAACTTCTTTAAAATAAAGTTTTGAAAAACATGTCCTATATTTGAACGATTTTTTGCTTTGTAGTCAAGATGCAAAAAGACAACAAATTTAAAGACACTTTCATTAAATTTAAAGAATTTTTCTGAGTTATTAAAGTCGAGTTGACCTTAGCCTATAAATTTTTTCTTTCATGTTAAGATACCCATTTTTAAGTCAAATCACTTAATTATAAGGCCAATACGACTTCATTGAAAAGTTTATCGACTTTTGGACAAGGAAAGTAACTTTATTTTAGAGAAATGCGTCTTCTATGCTAAGCAAAATTTGTATTCGTATTTTAAAGACATGAAATCTTTGACCTCACGACAATATTTTTTTCAGTGTATCAACCCATCAAAAAGAGTGTAAACAAAAAACAAGTAAGAAAAGTCTAAAGTCGGGCGGGGCCGACTATATTATACCCTTCACCACTTTGTAGATCTATCACATCCGTCAAATTTGTTGGGGGCTATATATAAAGGTTTGTCCCAAATAAAGGGTGATACGGTCAAAATTTGGTCAATATAAACTTGACGTATTTCTTTCAATTTTGCATTTAAAAAACCTGAACACCCCTCATTTTGAAGGTGTGTGTGTGTAGAATGTTGCTCCTATTTTGATTTTGGAATTCACTCTTCAGTTATCAAAATGCCGTCCAAGCAAGAAGAGCAGCGTATCAAAATTTTGCTCGCGCATCGCGAAAATCCGAGCTACTCGCACGCAAAGCTGGCAAAATCGCTAAAAGTTGCCAAATCAACCGTTACAAATGTAATTAAAGTGTTTGGGGAAAGTTTGTGGACAGCCAGGAAGTCTGGATCGGGGGAAAATCGAAAACCGGAAGCCGCTGAGACGACAAAGAGAGTTTCCGGTAGTTTCAAGCGGAACCCTAACCTCTTTCTCCGAGATGCCGCAAATAAGCTGGGTGTATCGTCTACAACCGTGCATCGAGCCAAAAAACGAGCCGGACTATCGACTTACAAGAAGGTAGTGACTCCAAATCGCGATGATAAACAAAATACGACGGCCAAAGCGCGATCCCGGAGGCTGTACACGACGATGCTGACGAAGTTTGACTGCGTGGTAATGGACGACGAAACCTACGTCAAAGCCGACTACAAGCAGCTTCCGGGACAGTAGTTTTTATACGGCAAAAGGAAGGGGAAAGGTAGCAGATATTTTCAAGCACATAAAACTGTAAAAGTTCGCAAAGAAATATCTGGTTTGGCAAGCCATCTGTACCTGTGGCTTGAAAAGCAGCATTTTCATAGCTTCCGGGACTGTCAACCAAGAAATTTACGTGAAAGAGTGTTTGAATAAACGTCTGCTGCCTTTCCTGAAGAAACACGGTTGCTCCGTACTGTTTTGGCCGGATTTGGCATCTTTCCATTACGGTAAAAAGGCCATGGAGTGGTACGCCGCCAACAACGTGCAGGTGGTTCCCAAGGACAAGAACCCTCCCAACACGCCAGAGCTCCGCCCAATTGAGAAATACTGGGCTATTGTCAAGCGGAACCTAAAGAAGACCAAAAAAACTGCTAAGGACGAGCAGCAGTTCAAGGCAAACTGGCTTTCTGCGGCGAAGAAGGTGGACAAGGTGGCTGTACAAAATCTGATGGCAGGTGACAAGCGTGAGGCCCGGCAATTCGGATTTGGAAAAGCGAAAGCCTAAGTGAATATTTTTCCTGAATTTTATACTAATTGAACTTGAAAAAGAAATTTAATTTGATTTTTTAAATAAACGATTTCACCGATTTACACGCGTTTTCCTTTGACCAAATTTTGACCGTATCACCCTTTACATACAATTAAATATCACTCGATCTGGACAGAATTTTATAGACTTCTACCAAATCTTTAGACTCAAAATTTAAGTCGCCTAATGCACTAGGGTGGAACACAATGTTAGTAAACAAATATGTGAAACATTTAAATCTGAAGCAAATTTAAGGAAACTTCGCAAAAGTTTATTTATGATTTATCGCTCGATATATATGTATTAGCAGTTTAGGAAAATTAGAGTCATTTTTACAACTTTTCGACTAAGCAGTGGCGATTTTACAACGAAAATTTTGGTATTTTGACCATTTTTGTCGAAATCAGAAAAACATATATATGGGAGCTATATCTAAATCTGAACCGATTTCAACCAAATTTGGCACGCATAGCTACAACGCTAATTCTACTCCCTGTGCAAAATTTCAACTAAATCGGAGTTACAAATTGGCCTCTGTGGTCATGTGAGTGTAAATCGGGCGAAAGCTATATATGGGAGCTATATCTAAATCTGAACCGATTTCAATCAAATTTGGCACGCATAGCTACAATGCTAAATCTACTCCTTGTGCAAAATTTCAATTAAATCGGAGTAAAAGATTGGCCACTGTGGTATTATGAGTGTAAATCGGGCGAAAGCTATATATGGGAGCTATATATAAATCTGAACCGATTTCAATCAAATTTGGCACGCATAGCTACAATGCTAATTCAACTCCCTGTGCAAAATTTCAACCAAATTGGACTAAAACTCTGGCTATTAGAACCATATTAGTCCGTATCGGGCGAAAGATATATATGGGAGCTATATCTAAATCTGAACCGATTTCTTCCGAAATCAATAAGGTTCTATTCTGACTTAAAATAGGAACATGTGCCAAATTTGAAGGCGATTGGACTTAAATTGCGACCTAGACTTTGATCACAAAAATGTGTTCACAGACAGACGGACGGACAGACGGACATGGTTATATCGACTCAGGGACCCACCCTGAGTATTATTGCCAAAGACACAATGTGTCTATCTCGTCTCCTTCTGGGTGTTGCAAACATATGCACTAACTTATAATACCCTGCTCCACAGTGTGGCGCAGGGTATAATAAAAGAAAATTTTCTTCTTGCATCTGGAAGCATTGAGGAATTGGGGAGAAAGTTATCTTTTTAAGCAAATTTTCGATACCAAATCATATCCATCAAATGTGTAGGGCGCAATATATAAAGGTTTTCTTCCTGTATACGTTAATTTAAATCTAACCCGATCTGGACAAATTTTGTTAGACTTCTATAAAATCTATAGACGTAAAATTTAAGTCTGCTAATGTCCTGGGGTGGAACACAATGTTACTGAAAAAAAAAAAAAAAACAAGTATATAACAGGTTGGCTGATAAGTCTTACAAAGAAAAACACATTTTTTTGTCAAAATTCGTTTTTATTATTCAACATAGTTCCCTTCAAGAGCGATACAACGATTATAACGACCTTCCAATTTTTTTATACCATTTTGGTAGTACTCCTTCGGTTATGCCTTAAAATAGGCCTCAGTTTCGGCGATCACCTCTTCATTGCAGCCAAATTTTTTCCCTGCGAGCATCCTTTTGATGCCTGAGAACAAGAAAAAGTCGCTGGGGGCCAGATCTGGAGAATACGGTGGGAAGCAATTCGAAGCCAAATTCATGAATTTTTGCCATCGTTCTTAATGACTTGTGGCACGGTGCGTTGTCTTGGTGGAACAACACTTTTTATCCTCCACCATAGGATGGGGGTATATTAACTTTGTCATTCCGTTTGTAACACATCGAAATATTGCTCTAAGACCCCATAAAGTGTATATATTCTGGGTCATGGTAAAATTCTGAGTCGATCTGAGCATGTCCGTCCGTCCGACCGTCTGTTGAAATTACGCTAACTTCCAACGTATAGCCCCCATATAAACGGACCCCCAAATTTGGCTTGCGAATCCTCTAAGAGAAACAAATTTCATCATATCCGGTTGAAATTTGGTACATAGTGTTAGTATATGGTCTATAACAACCATGCCAAAATTGGTCCACATCGGTCTATAATTATATATAGCCCCATATAAACCGATCCCCAGATTTGGCTTTCGGAGCCTCTAAGAGAAGCAAATTTCATCCGATCCGGCTGAAATTTGGTACATGATGTTAGTATATGGTCTCTAACAACCGTGCAAAACTTGGTCCACATCGGTCCATAATTATATATAGCCCCCATATAAACCGATCACCAGATTTGGCCTCCGGAGCCTCTTGGAAGACCAAAATTCATCTGATTCAGTTCAAATTTGGTACGTGGTGTTAATATATGGCCTCAAACACCCATGCAAAAATTGGTCGAAATCGGTCCATAATTATACATAGGCCTCATGTAAACCGATCCCCATATTTGACCTACGGAGCCCCTTGGAAGAGCAAAATTCATCCGATTCGGTTGAAATTTGGTACGTGATGTTAGTATATTGTATCCAACAACCATGCAGGAATTGGTTTATATCAGTCCATAATTATATATAGCTCCCATATACACCGATCCCCAGATTTGACCTCCGGTGCCTTATGGAGAAGCAAAATTCATCCGATCTGGTTGAAATTTGGTACGTGGTGGTAGTATATGATATTTAACAACCATGCCAAAAGTGGTCCATATCAGTCCATAATCATGTAAACCGATTCCGAGATTTGGTTTTGGAGCCTCTTGGAGTAAATCTCATCCGAGTCAGTTGAAATTTGGTACATTTTGCTAGTATATGTCCGTTAACAACCATGCCTAACTAGGTCCATATCGGTCTATAGTTATATATAGCCCTCAGATAAATCGATGCCCAATCACACAAAAATTGGTCCATATCAAGTTCATAATTGTATATAGCCCCCACATAAGCGATCCCCATATTACAATTCTGGTAGAAGTTTCTATGCAATCCATGGTGGAGGGTACATAAGATTCGGCTTGGTCGAACTTACAGTCGTATATACTTGTTTCTTCTTCACATGGGGCAGTTTTGCCGCGATTTCGACCCTTCTCAAGATAATCGATAAAAATTATTCCATGCGCATCCCAAAAAACAAAGGCCATTACTTTGCCAGCGGACTTTTGAGTCTTTCCACGCTTCGGAGACGGTTCACCGGTCGCTGTCCACTCAGCCGACTGTCGATTGGACTCAGGAGTGTAGTGATGGAGCCATTTTTCATCCATTGTCGCATATCGACGGAAAAACTCGGGTGTATTACGAGTTAACTGCTGCAAACACCGCTCAGAAACATCAACACGTTGTTGTTTTTGGTCAAATGTGAGCTCGCGCTGCACCCATTTTGCACAGAGCTTCCGCATATCCAAATATTAATAAATGATATGACCAACACGTTCCTTTGATATCTTTAAGGCCTCTGCTATCTCGATCAACTTCATTTTACGGTCATTCAAAATCATTTTGTGGATTTTTTTTTATGTTTTCGTGGGTAACCACCTCTTTCGGGCATCCACTGCGTTCACCGTCCTCCGTGCTCATTTCACCACGCTTGAATTTTGCATACCAATCAATTATTGTTGATTTCCCTGGGGCAGAGTCCGGAAACTCATTATCAAGCCAAGTTTTTGCTTCCACCGTATTTTTTCCCTTCAGAAAACAGTATTTTATCAAAACACGAAATTCCTTTTTTCCATTTTTTCACAATAACAAAAGTTGCTTCACAAAAGACGCTCTCAAACTAATTGACTTATAGACGTCAAATTTTGACACGAATCATTTGAAGGTTGGTACTATATAAAAATTATATGCATTTAATACTAGCGACGCCATCTATGCGTCAGACCGGGGACTTATCAGCCAACCTGTTATCTAAATCTGGTTTGGTACACTTACCGATACTATTAAGCGTACTCCTTTTGCGAAATTTAAAGCAAGTCAGGGCATAACTCTGGCTTTTGAGGCCATATAAGTCCAAATCGGACGAAAGATATATGGCAGCTACGTCTAAATCTGATTTTAACCAAATACATAACACACATAACGACACCGTTAAACGTACCTCTCGTGCAAAATTTTAAGGGCAAAACTCTGGCTGTTGAGGACATATAAGTTCAAATCGGACGAAAGATATATATGGAAGCTATATCTAAATCTGAACCGATTTCAATCAAATTTACCAAGCATTGTTAGGATGTCAATTCTACTCTCTATGCAAAATTTCACGAAAATCGGTAGTAAACTTTGGCCTATGTGGTCATATGAGTCTATATCGGACGAAAGATCTATAAGGGAACTATATCTAAATCTGAAGCGATTTGGCTGATATTTTGCACATTTTTCGAGACTCATAAAATATTCGGATGTACGGATTTTGAAGAACATCGTTTATAAACACGTCAATTATAACCAGATCGGGGATAAATATATATGGCAGCTGTATCAAAATATGAACCGATATTTTCCAAAATCAATAGAGATTGTCTTTGTCCCAAGAAACAACCCTATGCCAAATTTGAGGACGATCGGACTTAAACTGTATGCTGTACTTTGCACACAAAATTACATATACAGACAGACAGACAGACGGCCATCTCTAAATCGACTTAGAATTTAATTATGAGACGATCGGTATGCTAAAGGATGGGTTTCAGACTTTTCCTTCTTGGCGTTACATACAAATGCACAAACTTATTATATCCTGTACCACAGTAGTGGTGAAGGGTATACAAATAAGGAAAAACTTCAATAAATATTTTTTCTGGATTTTTTTCCACTTCTACACTATCTACATAGAAGCATTTGGGATAATGGATGGGTACATCCTTCAAAAAAAAATCCAAGTGTCCATTATCTCCTCTGTGAGAAAATTGGAATTCACTGGAAAAACTATGTAAAACAAAGCAGTTTTATGTATCACCTCCAAAAGCTTCTTATAAAGGCAAAATTAACTCCAGCTCTAGACGATCATTTTTATACCCAACACCATAGAATGGATATAAAAAGATTATCATTCCGTTTGTAACTTATCGAAATATCGATTTCAGATTATATAAACTATATTCTCTACACGATCAATAGTGGCGCTATCGTATGTATTGGTCCCTGTTTTTTGGCATAGCCCCCATGTAGACCGATCTAACGATTTAATGCCTTGTGGTCCTGGAAATCGTAGATTTTTGTTGAAATTGTTTGCGAAAAATGTCAAAATGCTCTGATATACTTTAGTATACTTTTCAATAATCTCAAAAGTCAATTAAAATAAATGAATCCAACTTTGGGAAAAGTCGAGTTTTTGATTCATTAGAATTCCTACAAAATTTTTTGTTATATGGAATTCCCGTCCAAGCGAATTTGGATATCTAAGAAATCAAACCGTGTGTTGTCTTACATCAATGTCGCTTGGTGGGACCACCTTTATCTAACCATCTATCAACGCCCAACTATTTGCCAAAACAAATAATTAGCAAATTTAAATTTGCCCATTAATAAACAAAAAAAAAAAAAAAAATAACAAATTAATGGCCTCATGCTGATTGATAGTAACGAGATTTTAAATTTCGATTTAAATTCAATTAAATCTCATAAACGGAAGTGTCACAATTGGCACCCGTCCATTTATTCATTTGCCGGTAACTGGACGCAAGACAACCAAGCAGTGAGCCAACAAATTTCAATTAGGCTTCCGGTGAAAAGTGAAACGATTTCAATACTCCCCCGCTTTTGGCATTCTCATAGAACATGAACGAGTTACTCGTGCCTGAAGTGACAATAAAATCGACAACAATGGAAAATTACAACAAACTCCAATAGCCCCTTAAAGTGGCGTTTATTTCCGATCTGATCATCATCATCATCATAGGCGTCAAGCAAATGGAATGAAGCCTCGCCATCACATCGCGATTCATATGAAGAGACACCTACTCAAGGAAGACGTATTCGAATGAGCGATGTAACAAAATACTCTACGGCAACATGCAACAGTCATCCAGCATGGCAAGCAGCCAGTCATCCATGAAACTATTGGAACAGAGCAGCAACTAAAATTAATTAAAGGAAACGTTGCAGACTATAAGGCCGCCTTGTCATACAATTTGCAACTATTTTGAGAGTAAACGAAAAAAATGCATCTCTTGAGAAAAAAACAATAACGACTGAAATGAAGAGGATGAACATTTTAATGGATTTGGAATGATACGAAGTCATGATACCCTAGAATGAGAAAGAGCATAAAAAATGAAGTGGTAAGTTTATATACATATAAACTTAAGAAATAAAATTTTGAAAAAAATTTCTATAGAAATAAAATTTTGACAAGAGTTTATGTCCATAAAAAATTTGGTCAACATTTAATTTCCATAGAAAATTTTGTCAAAATTTTATTTCTATAGAAAATTTTGTAAAAATTTTATTTCTATAGAAAATTTTGTCAAAATTTTATTTCTATAGAAAATTTTGTCAAAATTTTATTTCTATAGAAAATTTTGTCAAAATTTTATTCTATAGAAAATTTTGTTAACATTTTATTTCTATAGAAAATTTTGTTAAAATTTTATTTCTATAGAAATTTTGTTAAAATTGTATTACTATAGAAAATTTTGTTAAAATTTTATTTCTATAGAAAATTTTGTTAAAATTTTATTTCTATAGAAAATTTTGTTAAAATTTTATTTCTATAGAAAATTTTGTTAAAATTTTATTTCTATAGAAAATTATGTCAAAATTTTATTTCTATAAAAAATTTTGTCATTATTTTATTTCTATAGAAATTTTTCTCCGAATTTTATTCCTATAGAAAATTTTGTCAACATTTTATTTCTATAGAAAATTTTGTCAAAATTTTTTTTCTATAGAAAATTTTGTCAAAATTGTATTTCTATAGAAAGTTTTGTCAAAATTTTATTTCTATAGAAAATTTTGTCAAAATTTTATTTCTATAGAAAATTTTGTCAAATTTTTATTTCTAAAGAGAATTTTGTTTTAATTTTATTTCTATAGAAAATTTTGTTTTAATTTTATTTCTATAGAAAATTTTGTTTTAACTTTATTTCTATAGAAAATTTTGTCAAAATTTTATTTCTATAGAAAATTATGTCAAAATTTTATTTCTCAATAGTTTTTTCTAAATTTTATTCTTAGAATTTTTTTTGGAAAATTTTATTTCTATACAAAATTTTGTCAAAATTTTATTTCTATAGAAAATTCTGTCAAAATTTTATTTCTATAGACAATTTTGTCAAAATTTTGTAAAATTTTTTTATAGAAAATCTTGTCAAAATTTTATTTCTATAGAACATTTGGTCAAAATTTTATTTCTCAATAGTTTCTTCTAAATTTTATTCTTATAATTTTTTTTGGAAAATTTTATTTTATTTCTATAGAAAATTTTGTCAAAATTTTATTTGTATAAAAAATTATGGCAAAATATTATTTCTATAGAAAATTTTGTCAAATTTTTATTTCTATAGAAAATTTTTCAAAATATTATTTCTCTATAATTTTTTTTAAATTTTATTTCTAAAACTTTCTTTTTTAAATTTTATTTCTATAGAAAATTTTGTCAAAATTTTATTTCTATAGAAAATTTTGTCAAAATTTTAATTCTATAGAAATTTTGGCAACAATTTTATTTCAATGGAAAATTTTATCAAATTTTTATTGCTATAAAAAATGTTGTCCAAATTTTATTTCTATAGAAAATTTTGTCAACATTTTATTTCTGTAGAAAATTTTGTCAAAATTTTATTTATATAGAAAATTTTTTAAAAATTTTATTTCTATAGAAAATTTTGTCAAAATTTTATTTCTATAGAAAATTTTGTCAAAATTGTATTTCTATAGAAAATTGTGTCAAAATTTTATTTCTATAGAAAATTTTGGCAAATTTTTATTTCTCTATAGTTTTTCTAAATTTTATTCCTGTAATTTTTTTTTTTAAATTTTATTTCTATAGAAAACTTTTTCAAAACTTTTTTTTATAGAAAATTTTATCAAAATTTTATTTTGTTAGAAAATTTTATCAAAATTTTACTTCTATAGAAAACTTTGTCAAAATTTTATTTGTATAGAAATTTTGGCAACAATTTTATTCCAATGGAAAATTTTATCAAAATTTTTATTCTATAGAAAATTTTGTTAAAAGTTTATTTCTATAGAAAAGCTTGTCAAAATTTTATTTCTATAGAAAATTTTGTCAAAATTTTAATTCTATAGAAATTTTGGCAACAATTTTATTTCAATGGAAAATTTTGGCAAAATTTTATTTTTATAGAAAATTTTGTTAAAATTTTATTTCTATAGAAAATTTTGTCAAAATGTTTATTCTATAGAAAGTTTTGTCAAAATTTTATTTCTATAGAAAATTTTCTAAAAATTTTTTTTCTATAGAAAATTTTGTCAAAATTTTATTTCTATAGAAAATTTTGTCAAAATTTTATTTCTATAGAAAATTTTGTCAAAATTTTATTTCTATAGAAAATTTTGTCAAAATGTTATTTCTCTAGAAAATTTTGTCAAAATTTAATTTCTATAGAAAATTTTGTCAAAATTTAATTTCTATAGAAAATTTTGTCAAAAGTTTATTTCTATAGAAAATTTTGTCAAAAGTTTATTTCTATAGAAAATATTGTCAAAATTGTATTTCTATAGAAAATTTAGTCAAAATTTTCTTTCTATAGAAAATGTTGTCAAAATTTAATTTCTATAGAAATTTTGGCAACAATTTTATTTCAATGGAAAATTTAGTCAAATTTTTATTTCTATAGAAAATTTTGTCAAAATTTTATTTCTATAGAAAATTTAGTCAAAATTTAATTTCTATAGAAATTGTGGCAACAATTTTATTTCAATGGAAAATTTAGTCAAATTTTTATTTCTATAGAAAACTTTGTCAAAATTTTATTTCAATAGAAAATTTTGTCAAAATTTTATTTCTATAGAAAATGTTGTCAAAATTTTATTTCTATAGGAAATTTTGTCAAATTTTTATTTCTATAGAAAATTTTGTCAAATTTTTATTTCTATAGAAAATTTTGTCAAAATTTTATTTCTATAGAAAATTTTGTCAAAATTTTATTTCTATAGAAAATTTTGTCAAAATTTTATTTCTATAGAAAATTTTGTCAAAATTTTATTTCATTAGAAAATTTTGTCAAAATTATATTTCTATAAAAAATTTTGTCAAAATTGTATCTCTATAGAAAATTTTGACAAAATTGTATTTCAGCTGTTAGTCTATGCGTTTTTTCTTAATGTTACAAACATTTAACATTTATCTCAATACCTAAATAAATCGATATAGTATACTCGAAGCTATAAAAACTTGTTGACACCCAAACACTAAAGCAAATGCTGCAAGTGGAGAATAGAGTGTGCCAAAATTTCTATTAAAGCAGAGAAAGAACAAGCGAATATGCAACAGCATAAACATAAAAACCAAAGCATTCAGCCTCCTAAGCAGCACATATGGAAATTTAGCTATTATCAGTTCATGGCAAAATGATACGACCCTCATGAAATAGCTGGTCCAACACCTAGAACTTGACTTTGTGATTAAAGTATACTAGATTCTCATCAAGCCACGGCTATGCTGGATGGCTGACATGTATTGCAACCATCTTCAGATTGCGAACATTTCTGAATCACTCGTCTGGCACTTGACAGATTTATTGCAGTGAAAGATGATTTTATTGTTTAGAAGATTACAAAAGCATTTTGACCTACTGCATTCAGAAGAAGAGTTTTTCGCGGTGGTATTTAAGTGTGGTAATATGATTTTTTTATATTTACACGGAAAACTACAAGTGGCTATCGGTAGAGCCTTTCAGCATTTATATATGAATAAATCAATTGCATCGTTCAAAAAATTGCACTAAAAAAGGGGTAAGAACACCACACATGATAAGGAAACTGAGGCCAGATTTGATCGAAATCCCCACCTCTATGGTAGAAAACTTACCCGCGAGGAGAATATATTGCGAGAATGAGTGTAACACATATTGAAAAAGGAGCTTAGACTAAAGCCATTGAAATTCCAAAATGTCCAAGACTTGAGCTATGAACATTTTTGTGAGGAAACAGTGCGTCTATATCGGCACACTGTTGAGCAATGGTTAGCATGCCCACATGGTCGTGGGTTCGAACTCAGTTCGACCTAATACCAAAAAGTTTTCAGCGGTGGATTATACTCTCTCAGTACTGCTAGTGACATATCTGAGTATTACAAAGCTTCTCTAAGTGGTTTCACCACAATAAGAGACGCCGTTAGGACTCGGCTATAAAAATGAGGTCCCATGTTATTGAGCTAAACATAGAATCGGGCAGCATTCAGTGACAAGAGAGAAGTTCACCACTGTGGTATCACAATGGACTGAATAGTCTACGTGAGCCTGAAATATCGGGCTGTCATTATACCTAACCAAACCTAACAGTATCAGCCACTGTTGTCTTCATAATTCAGCCCCGATATTAATTGAAGCCGATGATTTTGAACAGTCACTACCGCCTAACCAAACATCGATGACACAGTAATTGGGCTACAGTATGTTCAACCGCCAACGTTGACAAACCCCACCCAACACGTCAAGGGGTGACAGGAATTGCGTCAGAATTGGCTCTGGTTAACTGGCCCATTAACGCTTGCGCGACTTCAGATAGACCGATTTTACAGTGGCCCTTTCGTCCACATTGATTTGGCCCGAATTCCTAGTGGCTTGGTTTCATATATCGGCCTACCCTACTGATCATATATCAGCCTACCCCACTGACCTACCTAACCTACTAGAAAAGTGGTGCCGTCAGTGGAACACTGGGAACATCTACCTTGTCACTGAGAAATACTGTACTTAACCTAGTCAACTTATTGTATCCTCAATAAACACGCACTACAAAATTTTTCTGTGACGGACCCAGCCCCGTGAGTTATACCTTATAGCCTATGGGGCAAAACCTATCCTTACAGTTCGACTGCAAAGAGCCAAGGAGTTCGTTCGCTTGTACAAAAGTGGCCAGTTTGGTTTTCTCCGATGAGAAATCATTCCTAACAATGAACAGTTTCTGAACAAAAACGATCAGATTCAGTTGCCAAAGAGGTCAAGTGAAAATTTAACCCTTCAATTTGAAACCAGGACTCCAGCTCCACCGATGTTAACAGTGGATGATGGTAACTCCCCGCTCGTATTTATAGCACGATTGCCACTCGTGCCAAAAATAATCTACCAAAATTTGAAGAAAATTTTACCACAAATCTACCAAATTATTTTTTTTTTTTTAAGTTGTTGATCAAATTTTTGTACTTAGTACAAAAAAAGTGTTTTTTTTTATTCGAAAGAAACGTTTCAATTTGAATTTATAGATCAGTTTCTTTTTCTATAATTTTATCAAAATTTTAATTCTATTGAAAATTGTGTCAAAATAGTATTCCTGTAGAAATTTTTGTCAATATTTTATTTCTATAGAAAATTTTTTCAAATTTTATTTCGGAAGAAAATTTAGTCAAAATTTTATTTTTGAACAAAATTTTGTCAAAATTTTATTTCAATGAAAAATTTTGTCAAAATTTTATTTCTATAGAAATTTTTTCAAATTTTATTTCGGAAGAAAATTTTGTCAAAATTTTATTTCTGAAGAAAATTTTATCAAATTTCTTTTGCTATGAAAACTTTGTCAAATTTATGAAAAATTTGTCAATTTTTTTCTATAGAATATTTTGTCAAAATTTTACTTCTATAAAATATTTTGTCAAAATTTTATTTCTGAAGAAAATTTAGTCGAATTTATTTTTCTATAGAAAATTTTGTCAAAATTTTATTTCTGAAGAAAATTTAGTCGAATTTTGTCAAAATTTTATTTGTGAAGAAAATTAGGTCGAATTTTGTGAAAATTTTATTTCTATAAAAATTTTGGTCTACGTTTTATTTCTATAGAAAATTTTGGTAAAAATTTTATTTCTATAGAAAATTTTTTCAAATTTAATTTCGGAAGAAAATTTTGTAAAAGTTTTATTTTTGAAGGAAATTTTGTCAAAATTTTATTTCTACAGAAATTTTTTTCTAATTTTATTTCTATAGAAAATTTTTTCAAATTTTATTTCGGAAGAAAATTTTGTCAATTTTTTATTTTTGAAGAAAATTTTGTCAAAATATTATTTCTACAGAACATTTTTTCAAATTTTATTTCGGATGAAAATTTTGTCAAATTTTTATTTTTGAAGGAAATTTTATCAAAATTCTATTTCTATAGAAAATTTTTTCAAGTTTTATTTCGGAAGAAAATTTTGTCAAATTTTTATTTCTGAAGTAAATTTTATCAAATTTCTTTTGCTATGAAAACTTTGTCAAATTTATGAAAAATTTGTCAATTTTTTTCTATAGAATATTTTGGCAAAATTTTACTTCTATAAAATATTTTGTCAAAATTTTATTTCTGAAGAAAATTTAGTCGAATTTTGTCAAAATTTTATTTCTGAAGAAAATTAGGTCGAATTTTGTCAAAATTTTATTTCTATAAAAATTTTGGTCTACGTTTTATTTCTATAGAAAATTTTGGTAAAAATTTTATTTCTATAGAAATTTTTTTCAAATTTAATTTCGGAAGAAAATTTTGTAAAAGTTTTATTTTTGAAGGAAATTTTGTCAAAATTTTATTTCTATAGAAAATTTTTTCAAATTTTATTTCGGAAGAAATTTTTGTCAAATTTTTATTTTTGAAGAAAATTTTGTCAAAATTTTATTTCTGTGGAAAATTTTGTCAAAATTTTATTTCTATAGAAATTTTTTCAAATTTTATTTCGGAAGAAAATTTTGTCAAAATTTTATTTCTGTGGAAAATTTTGTCAACATTTTATTTCTATAGAAAATTTTTATCAAATTTCTTATAATATGAAAAATTTTTCAAATTTATTTTTTTTATGAAAAATTTGTCAAATTTTTTTCTATAGAATATTATGTAAAAATTTTATTTCTATAAAATATTTTGTCAAAATTTTATTTCTGAAGAAAATTTAGTCAAATTTATTTCTCTATAGAAAATTATGTCAAAATTTTATTTCTATGGAAAATTTTGATCAACATTTTATTTCTATAGAGAATTTTGGTAAAAATTTTGTTTCTATAAAAATTTTATTTCGGATGAAAATTTTGTCAAAATTTTATTTCTACCGAAAATTTTGGTAAAAATTTTATTTCTATAGAAAATTTTTTCAAATTTTATTTCGGAAGAAAATTTTGTAAAATTTTTATTATTGAAGGAAATTTTGTCAAAATTTTATTTCTAGAAAATTTTTTCAAATTTTATTTCGGAAGAAATTTTTGTCAAATTTTTATTTTTGAAGAAAATTTTTTCAAAATTTTATCTCTATAGAAAATTTTTTCAAATTTTATCTCTATAGAAAATTTTTTCAAATTTTATTTCGGAAAAAAATTTTGTCAAAATTTTATTTCTGAAGAAAATTTTATCATTTTTTGTCAAATTTTTTTCTATAGAATATTTTGTAAAAATTTTATTTCTATAAAATATTTTGTCAAAATTTTATTTCTGAAGAAAATTTAGAGAAATTTATTTCTCTATAGAAAATTATGTCAAAATTTTATTTCTATAGAAAATTTTGGTCAACATTTTATTTCTATAGAGAATTTTGGTAAAAAGTTTGTTTCTATAAAACTTTTTTTAAAATTTTTTTTCGGATGAAAATTTTGTCAAATTTTTATTTTAAATTTTGTCAAAATTTTATATCTACAGAAAATTTTTGCAAATTTTATTTCTACAGAAAATGTTTTCAAATTTTATTTCGGACGAAAATTTTGTCAATTTTTTTTTTTGAAGAAAATTTTGTCAAAATTTTATTTGTACAGAGAATTTTATTCAAATTTTATTTCGGAAGAAAATTTTGTAAAATATTTATTTTTGAAGGAAATTTTTGTCAAAATTTTATTTCTATAGAAAATTTTTTTCACATTTTATTTCGGAAGAAAATTTTGTAACATTTTTATTTTTGAAGAAAATTTTGTCAAAATTTTATTTCTATAGAAAATTTTGTCACATTTTATTTCGGAAGAAAATTTTGTAAAATTTTTATTTCTGAAGAAAATTTTATCAAATTTCTTTTGATATGAAAACTTTTTCAAATTTATTTTTTTTATAAAAAATTTGTGAAATTTTTTTCTATAGAATATTTTGTCAAAATTTTACTTCTATAAAATATTTTGTCAACATTTTATTTCTGAAGAAAATTTAGTCGAATTTATTTTTCTATAGAAAATTTTGTCAAAATTTTATTTCTGAAGAAAATAAGGTCGAATTTTGTCAACATTTTATTTCGATAAAAATTTTGGTCAACGTTTTATTTCTATAGAAAATTTTGGTAAACATTTTATTTCTATAGAAAATTTTTTCAAATTTTATTTCGGATGAAAATTTTGTCAAATTTTTATTTTTGAAGAAAATTTTGTAAAAATTTTATTTCTATAGAAAATTTTTTCAAATTTTATTTCGGAAGAAAATTTTGTCAAATTTTTATTTTTGAAGAAAATTTTGTCAAAATTTTATTTCTACAGAAAATTTTTTCAAATTTTATTTCAATAGAAAATTTTTTCCAATTTTATTTCGGAAGAAAATTTTGTCAAAATTTTATTTTTGAAGAATATTTTGTCAAAATGTTATTTCTACAGAAATTTTTTTTTTCAAATTTTATTTCGGAAGAAAATTTTGTAAAATTTTTATTTTTTTAAAAAATTGTTGTCAAAATTTTATTTCTACAAAAAAAATTTTCAAATTTTATTTCGGAAGAAAATTTTGTAAAGTTTTTATTTTTGAAGGAAATTTTGTCAAAATTTTATTTCTGAAGAAAATTTTATCAAATTTCTTTTGATATGAAAACTTTTTCAAATTTATTTTTTTTATGAAAAATTTGTCAAATTTTTTTCTATAGAATATTTTGTAAAAATTTTACTTCTATAAAATATTTTGTCAAAATTTTATTTCTGAAGACAATTTAGTCGAATTTTGTCAAAATTTTATTTCTATAGAAAATTTTGGTCAAAATTTTATTTCTGTAGAAAATTTTGGTCAAAAATTTGTTTCTATAAAAAATAGAAAATTTTGTCAAATTTTTATTTGTTTAGAAAATTTGAAGAGTATTATTTTGCAAACTTTACCAAAACATCAAGAATTCTACCAATCTAACAAACAGTAAAAAATCTACCATTTTTGCTAGAATTCTACAAACTGTGTTAACCGTGATTCATAGTCCATGGGTTCAAAATAAGTGCTGAATATTAATTGGAAAATTTCCTAAGCACAGTATTGAAACCCTGGGCAAAAATTTGACCGCAGACCTTGGAATTTCCAACATGACCCAGCATCCACTCAGCACGCGGTAACCAAAAATGGCTGAAAGGGGAGGTTCCCCTTTCATACCCTCCATTAAATGTTATATACCAATCTTATCATTCTTCCTATGCTGGCGACGATAAAGACTTGGTCAAATTTGTTAATCACAAATCTTCTTATTTCATTTTGTCACTCTATCTCTCTCTCGGAGAGTTTTAAAGTAATTTGGAATTTTTAAAATATCTTCAAAAATGTTTACTTCAATAGTTGCAAACAATTCACCCTTGATGTCATATTAAAGTATGAATGAATTTTGTTTTCCTAGAAAAAAGCGTGGGAGAAGAAAGCGGGAGAGAGAGAAAAAGAGAAAACGACAACAACAAATTCACAACTAAAATTAATTTGGCTTAAAGGCATTTTGTGCTTGCCTGACTGCCATTGTTGATCATAGTACAAGTTCGACTCGTGGATTTTATTTCATATTTTTTGTATGCGTTTTTTGTTTCTTTTGGAAAAACTAACAACCTTATGGGCTTTGGCTAACAGTCGTCGTCGTCGTCGTCTAGTCAAATAAACCAACAAGCCAGGAGCAATACCAAGACAGACTTCTCGTTTAAGCAAATACCAACCGGAGAATTTGTAACCATCCGCTTGGTCATATGATTCGCTTGTTATTTGCCTGTTAAATGCATTTATGACGCCGCTAAGCCGTTGACTCCAGCAACGGCTATATTTGCTTTTACTTTGAGACTGAAGTTAAGGTAGAGAAGGCGAAGGAGACACAAAGCAGTTACTAGGTTGCAGGAAATCAACCCACTGCAACGACAAACAATTTCAAATGGTCTTTTACATTCTCATTGGATTGAATTCAACCAACAGGCTGAGAGACCAGTCGACGACCGGTAGGTGGCTGATGCTTTATGGCCCTGATGTGTTTACCGGGTTTGTATCGCGCCGCAGTTGGAAGTCTGGAAAATTTACATCTGTTTTTCCATAAACGTATCGTCAGAAAGACCAGGTTGATATTTGCATGTTTCTAGTGCATGTCTCTTTTTTTAGTTTTGAAGATGCTTCATGCTACAGCTGGTGTAGAACTGGTGCACTGGTGGGACCATATTAACCGTGTACGAATGCTTCCTCCTTGGTATGCGGCAAAGCTGTTTGCTTTTTGTTTGCTCTGTTGGGTGCTATATTGTCGTGGGATGTCTAATAAATATGCGTTGATAGGAGAGCTGAATTTTATGCGAGTCCATAAGAGGAGAGATTTTGAGAGACCAAATAGTCACAGTGGTTTCAATGGCAATTCCTGCAATTTAACCACTGCGATCTTGACAGTTCATCCTCTAGTCTACAGCGTAACCATTAAGATTTTGGGACTTGCAGTTCAAGTACTAAGATCCTATGGGCTACAATATGTTAGGTTAGGTGGCAGCCCGATGTATCAGGCTCACGTAGACTATTCAGTCCATTGTGATACCACATTGGTGAACTTCTCTCTTATCACTGAGTGCTGCCCGATTCCATGTTAAGCTCAATGACAAGGGGCCTGATTTTTATAGCCGATTCCGAACGGCGTTCCACATTGCAGTGAAACCACTTAGAGAAGCTTTGAAAACCCTCAGAAATGTCACCAGCATTACTGAGGTGGGATAATCCACCGCTGAAAAACTTTTTGGTGTTCGGTCGAAGCAGGAATCGAACTTACGACCTTGTGTATGCTAGGCGGGCATGCTAACCATTGCACCACGGTGGTATGGACTACAATACAAGAACTAATTTTTTCGGTTCTGTTGTTCAATCGCTGAGGTCTTCAAGCCGGCAGTTCTAGCGCTAAATCTTCAGAGTGCAGTTCAATCATCGAGCACTTCGGGACGGCAGTTCAGACACTGATATTTTGGGCTGGCAGTTCAATCACGGAGATTTTCGTATTTGCAATTCATCCACTGAAATCTTCGAATTAGCAATTCTGAGATCTTCTGGTCTGCAGTTTACACACTAAGATCTTCGAGTCTTTTGTTCAATCACGTAGTTCTCTGGATGCGAAATTCAATTACTGAGGTCTTTGGGACTTCATTTCTTTGAGTCGGTATTTCAATCATTGAGGTCTGTGAGTCTATAGTTGATCCACTGAAGTTTCCTGATCAATGGGGCTACAGTACAAGCTCTAAAATCTTTGGATCATCTGTTCAACCACTGAGGTATTTAGGCCGGCCCTTCTAGCGTTAACATCTTCGGATGGGCAGTTCAATCATTGAGTACTTCGGGACTTCAGTTCATGCACTGAAATGTTGGACTTGCAGTTCATTCATTGAAACCTTCGTGTTTACAATTCATCCAATGTGATCTGCGGTTTAGCAATTCTAAGATCATCGGATCCGCAGATCTTAGGGCGTAAGATCTTCGAATAGTTTATTCAATCACTGAGGTCTTCGAATCCGAAATGCAATAGGGAACTTCTCTTCGCTTCTTCGGGTCGGTATATCAATCATTGAGATCTGTGAGTCTACAATTTATTCGTTGAGGTTTCCTCATATACATTGAGATTTTGGGTTTGCAGTTCAATCACTGATGCTACAACACAAGCATTAAAATCAAGCACTAAAATCTGGTGTTCAATCATTGAAATGCATTTCAATCACTGAGGTTTTCAGGCCGGAATTTCTAGCACTAACATCTTCGGGTGTGCAGTTCAATTATCGAGTACTTCGGGACTGCAGTTCAAGAGATCTTCGTGTTTACAATTCACCCACTGAAATCTTCAGGTCTGCAGTTTACTCCGTAAGATCTTCGAATCTTTTGTCCCGTTACTGAGGTTTTCGGATCCGCGATTTTATTACTGAGATCTTCGAAACCTCACTTAACTTCGCTTCTTCGGGTCTGTAGTTCAATAATCGAGTTCTTCTAGTTTGCAGTGGCTCAACCACTGAGATTTCCTGACCTACCGTAAGTTCTTCGGACTTGCAGTTCAATCACTGAGATCCTGGTGTTTGTACTTCATCCACTGAAATCTTCGGGTCAGCAGATTACACCCTAGAATCTTCGAATCTTTCGCTCAATCCCTGAGGTCTTCGGATCCGCAATTCAATTAGTGAGGTCTTTGGGAAGTCAGTTCACTTCTTCGGATCTGTGTTCAATCATTGAGCTCTTTGAGCCTACAGCTGATCCACTGAGATTTTCATATCTACATTGAGATTTTGTGCTTGCAGTTCAATCACTGAGATGTTCATGTTTCAATTCATCCACTGAGATCTTCGGATCTCTCCTTAAGATCTTCGAATCTTTGGTCCAATCACTGAGCTCTTCAGATCTGTAATGCATTTATTGAGGTCTTCCGAACTTCACATCACTTATTCGAGTCTGCAGTTTTATCGTGGAGATTTGCGAGTTGATCCACTGAGATTACCTGATTTCCATTTGCATTTAATCTACTGAGACCTTCGTATTTCCAATTTATCAACGGAGATCTTTGTGTCTGCAGTTTCCACCCTATGATCTTCGAATCTTTTGTTCAACCACTGAGATCTTCGGATCCGTAATTTAATTACTGAAGTCTTCAGATCTTCACTTTGGGTCTGTAGTTCAATCACTGTGGGCATGGGATTTGCATTCCAGTCATTGTATGCACTTCACTTCGCTTCTTCGGGTCTGTAGTTCAATAATCGAGTTCTTCTAGTCTGCAGTGGCTCAACCACTGAGATTTCTTGACCTACTGTGAGCTCTTCGAACTTGCAGTTCAATCACTTCATCCGCTGAAATCTCCCTGTTCAGCAGTTTATATCCTAGAATCTTCGAATCGTTCGCTCAATCCCTGAGGTCTTCGGATCCGCAATTCAATTACTGAGGTCTTTGGGAAGTCAGTTCACTTCTTCAATCATTGAGATCTTTGAGCCTACAGCTGATCCACTGAGATTTTCTGATCTACATTGAGATTTTGGGCTTGCAGTTCAATCACTGAGATGTTCATGTTTGCGAATCATCCACTGAGATCTTTGGATCTACAATTTATTCCCTGAGATCTTCGAATTTTTGGTCCAATCACTGAGCTCTTCAGATCCGTAATGCATTTATTGAGGCCTTCGGAACTTCACATCATGAAATGAAATGAAATTCCCTGATTTCCATTGAGATTTTTGGCTTGCAGTTCAATCACTGAGATCTTCGTGTTTGCATTTAATCTACTGAGACCTTCGTATTTCCAATTTATCAACGGAGATGTTCGTGTCTGTAGTTTACACCCTATGATCTTCGAATCTTTTGTTCAACCACTGAGATCTTCGGATCCGTAATTTAATTACTGAAGTCCTCAGATCTTCACTTTACTTCTTTGGGTCTGTAGTTCAATCACTGTGGGCATGGGATTTGCATTCCAATCATTTTATGCACTTCACTTCGCTACTTCGGGTCTGTAGTTCAATAATCGAGTTCTTCTAGTCTGCAGTGGCTCTACCACTGAGATTTCCTGGCCTACTGTGAGTTCTTCGGACTTGAAGTCAATCACTTCATCCGCTGAAATCTTCCTGGCCAGCAGTTTACACCCTAGAATCTTCGAATCTTTCGTTCAATCCCTGAGGTCTTCGGATCCGCAATTCAATTACTGAGGTCTTTGGGAAGTCAGTTCACTTCTTCAATCATTGAGATCTTTGAGCCTACAGCAGATCCACTGAGATTTTCTGATCTCCATTGAGGTTTTGGGCTTGCAGTTCAATCGCAGAGATGTTCATGTTTGCGAATCATTCACAGAGATCTTTGGATCTACAATTTATTCCCTGAGATCTTCGAATCTTTGGTCCAATCACTGAGCTCTTCAGATCCGTAATGCATTTATTGAGGTCTTCGGAACTTCACATCACTTCTTCGAGTCTGTAGTTTTATCGTGGAGATTTGCGAGTCTACAGTTGATCCACTGAAATTCCCTGATTTCCATTGAGATATTGGGCTTGCAGTTCAATCACTGAGATCTTCATGTTTGCATTTAATCTACTGAGACCTTCGTATTTCCAATTTATCAACGGAGATCTTCGTGTCTGCAGTTTCCACCCTATGATCTTCGAATCTTTTGTTCAACCACTGAGGTCTTCGGATCCGTAATTTAATTACTGAAGTCTTCAGATCTTCACTTTACTTCTTTGGGTCTGTAGTTCAATCACTGTGGGCATGGGATTTGCATTCCAATCATTGTATGCACTTCACTTCGCTACTTCGGGTCTGTAGTTCAATAATCGAGTTCTTCTAGTCAGCAGTGGCTCTACCACTGAGATTTCCTGACCTACCGTGAGTTCTTCGGACTTGCAGTTCAATCACTTCATCCGCTGAAATCTTCCTGGCCAGCAGTTTACACCCTAGAATCTTCGAATCTTTCGTTCAATCCCAATTTACCCACGGAGATCTTCGTGTCTGAAGTTTGCACCCTATGATCTTCGAATCTTATTCGACCACTGAGGTCTTCAGATCCGTAATTTAATTACTGAAGTCTTCAGATCTTCACTTCTTTGGGTCTGTAGTTCAATCACTGTGGGCATGGGAATCTTTCGTTCTTTCCCTGAAGTCTTCGGATCCGCACATCAAGTACTGAGGTCTTTGGGACTTCAGTTCACTTCTTCGGATCCGTGTTCAATCATTGAGATCTTTGAGCCTACAGCTGATCCACTGATATTTTCTGATCTACATTGAGATTTTGGTCTTGCAGTTCAATCACTGAGATGTTCATGTTTGCGAATCATCCACTGAGATCTTTGGATCTGCAATTTATTCCCTGAGATCTTCGAATCTTTGGTCCAATCACTGAGCTCTTCAGATCCGTAATGCATTTATTGAGGTCTTCGGAACTTCACATCACTTCTTCGAGTCTGTAGTTTTATCGTGGAGATTTGCGAGTCTACAGTTGATCCACTGAAATTCCCTGATTTCCATTGAGATATTGGGCTTGGTGTCTGCAGCACCCCTATGATCTTCGAATCTTTTGTTCAACCACTGAGGTCTTCGGATCCGTAATTTAAATACTGAAGTCTTCAGATCTTACCTTTACTTCTTTGGGTCTGTAGTTCAATCACTGTGGGCATGGGATGTGCATTCCAATCATTGTCTGCAATGTAGCCATTGAGATTTCTTGATCTACACTGAAATTTTAGGGTTTGCAGTTCAATTTCTGCAGCTCAGTCACTTAATTCTTCGGGTCTGCTACTGAGATCTTAGAGTCGCAAAAATACACAACTGCAGTTTAATCATCGTGTACTTCAGGATTGCAGTTTAAAAACTGAGATTTTGAATTTGCAGTTCGATGACTGTTATCTTCGAGTTTGATCTTCCACTAAGTTCTTCGGGTGTGCAGTTTACACCCTAAGATATTCGAATCTTTTGTTCGAGCACTGAGATCTTCGAAACTTCACTTCAATAACAATTATCTTCTGATCTGTTCTTTAATCACTGATCTTCGGATCTGTAGTTCAATCATTACTGTATTTGGACTTTCATTTCGTCCCTCATATCTTTGAGTCTGGAGCCCCTGAGATTTCCTGAACTACACCGAGGTCTTCGGGCTTGCAATTCAATCCCTTTGGTCATCGATTCTCCACAATGACTGCTGCTGAGATTTGTTCCCTGCAAGACTGAAAAAAATTTCAGATGTTCTGCATTACAAGGACATAAATCTTCGGGTCTCCTATGCAATCACTGAGATCTCCGAGAGGCAAAAAAGGCACAGTGTTTTCAATAGCAATTCCTTGTTACAACGTAAATAATGATTACCCAGTTTTACAAATCAGTGCTGCAGCTAAATGAGTTAAGTCTTCGGGCCTACAACAGGCTGAGATCTTCGAGAGACAAAAAAAAATCACAGTGGTTCCAATGGAAATTCCTTGATCCATTGAAGGGAAATATTACCCAGAGACCATTAATTAAAATTTGTTTATTTTAAAGAAATTTGTCCTTAGTATTGGATAAATTTTGTATTTTTTTAGGTTGCAAAATCTTTCATATTTTTGTCATCGTCGCTTAAATTATATTGTATATCTTTTCATCGCAACCCAAAGTTCTTCCATTTTAAATTTATTATTACTTTTATTAGTATTTCTCTGGCAAAATGTTGTCCCTTAAACTCCAGTGTGATATACAAAAACTGCTACAATGGAAATGAGCTTTATGGTGATAACCATGAAGTAGATTTTTTATATGCCACACTACGTTCCGGTAGTGGTCGATTGTCGGTGGGTCTGTTATTCCATGACTGCTTTGCCATTTGTGTTCAGTGTTTTTTCTTGTTTTTTTCTTGCTAACTGGTGGCAAGTAGTTAAATGGTTTTCAAGTCTATAGTGAGCATTTAATAACCATTTGGTCTGGTTTGAATTTCTCATAGACATGGATTTCCTTTCGCTTAGTCCGTCCGGGCCTGTGCTTTATATTGCATATGCCGGACTCATTGCATTCGTATACAAATTTTGGGTTGTTTGTTGACCATGTTACTGCTGCCGGGTGTTTTTGGTAGAAGCATAGAAATCCCAATGCTTTCTTAGCCCAATATTCTTTGCCGTTGTTTTGGTATGAGGATGTTATTAATTGCTTAGGAAAAACTATGAATATAAATTGCATGGCCATTTTTTGTTGTTTCATCCAGCTTTACAGAGGGAGTAGTGCATACAATACTGAAATCTTAGTACAGTAAAGTCATTGGACTGAATGGAATAGTGCTTTTTAATTAAGACATTGTTTTGAAAGATTTCAAATCCTTTGGCAGTCATTACTATTGCTGGGCTAGTGTTTGTAATGTGTTTGGTTTGTTAAAGGATTCGCAGCTTGAAAGGAATTCCCATTTCTGTAGCCGGCAGATAAATGGGAGTAGGGTTTTCATATTATAACAGATGTGCAACCCTGGAATTGAATATTTTGTGCAGGGAAAGGAAACGTAATCAGAATAAAGAAAATTATTTTTTTGTATTTTGGTCTGAGAAATTCGATCTATCCAAGGTCCATCCGTCATATGCCCTACTATTGAAGATATGCTAACGTTCGAACGAATTGAGATATCTGCTTTAAACTTGGCACAACGAATTCCTATTGTTATTTGGTATTGATTGGGGGCATGTCGGACTATATATTCGTATTGGTATCTGCGTTTAATCTCTAAAATTTTCGGATCTCCAGTTCAATCACTAAGAGTTTTGGATGTGCAACCACTGAAATATGCAGCTCAATAACTGAGATCATCGGTTCTGCCTTACGATGACTTAAATCTTGGGATCTGTTGTTTAACAACTGAGATCTTCGGAGTTCATCCTCAAGTGTTCAGCTTAACCATTGAGATGTTTGGATCCACAATTCAAACACTGCGTTCTATGGGATCCCTTTCAAGAACTAAGATCTTCGTATCTGCTGTTCCATGACTGGGATGCATTTCAACTTTTGACGTCTTCGGGCTGATATAATCGGGAGAGCAGTTCAAACACAGAGTTCTTCAGGGAAAGGAGAGTTTTGTGCAGGGAAAGGAAACGTAATCAGAATAAAGAAAATTATTTTTTTGTATTTTGGTCTGAGAAATTCGATCTATCCAAGGTCCATCCGTCATATGCCCTACTATTGAAGATATGCTAACGTTCGAACGAATTGAGATATCTGCTTTAAACTTGGCACAACGAATTCCTATTATTATTCGGTATTGATTGGGGGCATGTCGGACTATATATTCGTATTGGTATCTGCGTTTAATCTCTAAAATTTTCGGATCTCCATTTCAATCCTTAAGAGTTTTGGATTTGCAACCACTGAAATATGCAGCTTAATAACTGAGATCATCGGTTCTGCCTTACGATCACTTAAATCTTGGGATGATTTTTGGTCAACAACTGAGATCTTCGGAGTTCATCCTCAAGTGTTCAGCTTAACCATTGAGATTTTTGGATCCACAATTCAAACACTGCGTTCTATGGGATCCCTTTCAAGAACTAAGATCTTCGTATCTGCTGTTCCATAACTGAGATGGATTTCAACTTTTGACGTCTTCGGGCTGATATAATCGGAAGAGCAGTTCAAACACAGAGTTCTTCAGGTAGTTCAACCTCCGAGATTTTCATGTTCACAGTTCATCCACAGTTCTTTAATTTATATCATGAGAACTTCGAGTCTGCAGTTACTTCACTGCGGATTCGAAATTGAATCACTGTGGTCTTCGGACATTCACTTCAACGCCGAACTATTACTGGTTCATCACTGAGATCTTCAAAAGATTTTCTTTAGTTCAATGACAATGGGTTTTGCATTTGTATTTCAATCATTGAGATCGTCGGGGCTGCAGTTGAGCCACTGAGAATTTAATAGGTTCAACCACTGTGGTCATCGGTTCAGCAGCACAATGATTGGATTCTGCTACACAATCACCGAGATCTAGGCAGTTCATCATCGAGTTTTAACCATTGAGATTTTTGGATCTGCAATCTTCTGGGGTGCAGTTAAAGCGTTAAAATCTTCGAATCTGCTGTTAAATCACTAAGATGCATTCGAATCACGGAGTTATTTTGCGCTGGCAGTTTTCAAACATGAAGTACTTCGAGTCTGCAGTTCAAACAGTGTTCTATTTCCGGACAATGGTCTGAATAGTCTAACTAAGCCTGAAACTAAATTGAGCTGCGACTTTAACCTTTTACCAACTTCTGATTTCGATTTCAACAACTGAGATTTCCGCGTATGCAATTGTTTCATTGAGATTTTCTGATTTACAGTAAGTTCTTCAATCTTGGAGTTCAATCCCTATGGTTATCGGATCTGCAGCACAACGACTTAAATCTTCGGGTCTGCTATTTAACCACTGAAATCTTAGCAGTTTATTCTTAACTATTGAGCCTTTCGATCTGGGGTCTGTAGTTCATTCACTGAGATGCATCTCAGTAATTGTTGTAGTCTGAGAACACTGAGATCTTCTGGTCTAAATTTAAGCAAGTAAGTTTTTCGGATCTTCTGTGATCTGCAGTCCCACTTCGAATCTGCAGCTTAACCATGGAGATTTTTGGATCTGCAATATTTGGAATTTGTTGTTCAATCACTGAGATGCATTTTGTTCACTGAGGTGTTTTGTCGAGCAATTCGAGGGCTAACATCTTTGCATTTAAGCCTCTAAGATTTTCAGTGACCGTAGTCCCAATTCGAGTATGCAACTTAATCATGGTGATATGTGGATCTACAATATTCGGAATTACTTGTCAATCACTGGGATGCATTTTTTCGTTCGCTGAGGTCTTCCCCGAGCAATTCTAGCGCTAAATTCTTTGGAAGAGCAGTGGAATCATCGAGTACTTTGGATCTGGGAGCCACCGTGGTACAATGGTTAGCATGGCTGCCTTGTATACACAAAGTCGTGGGTTCGATCCCTGCTTCGACCGAAGTTTTTTGGCGGTGGATGGCGCCCTTACCGCAAATGCAGTTAATTAGCCGAACATCCCCACACTGTAAATCATACGACAAGAAGCCATAGAGAAGTCTTCTATGCTCATCATCTGATCTAGGATCAATGAGGCTATGGTCGAGTATTCGGAGTCTCTTACACCCCAAACGAAAAATTTAGATCTAAGAGTTAACTGCGAAAGATAATACCGTTACGGCGAATGCCTCTAAAGTCAATTGGTCGAACACTCCCAGAGTGTAAATAATGCGAGCATATGGTTGAGAGAAATCTTTCCTATCCTGAGATCGCACAGCCCTCACTTATACTCCCGGTCATAAGGGCACCTAATGCTATGGCTAGAGCTGCCTCCAATTTTAGGCAAATGGTTCAATAAATGCATACAGGATAAAATTCATCTTGCTTTTAGGATCCGGAGTATAACCAAGAAGATCCTTCAATTGAAGGTGGTCCAAGATCTCGAGCCACCGTGGTGCAATGGTTAGCGTGCCCGCTTTGCATACACAAGGTCGTGGCTTCGATTCCTGCTTCGACCGAACACCACAAAGTTTTGCAGCGGTGGATTATCCCACCTCAGTAATGCTGGTGACATTTCTGAGGGTTTCAAAGCTTCTCTAAGTGGTTTCACTGCAATGTGGAACGCCGTTAGGACTCGGCTATAAAAAGGAGGTCCCTTGTCATTGAGCTTAACATGGAATCGGGCAGTACTCAGTGATAAGAGAAAAGTTCACCAATGTGGTATCACAATGGACTGAATAGTCTAAGTGAGCCTGATACATTGGCCTGCCACCTAACCTAACCTAACTTTGGATTTGAAGTTAAGGTGTGCCGTTGGTTCACTGAGATTTTGTGGTCTACAAAAAGTTTTGCGGGCTTGCAGTTCAATGACTGAGATCTTCCTGTATGAAATTTATCCACTGAAATCGTCGGGTTTGCTGTTTCCTCCGAAAATCTTCGGATTCGAAATTCAATCTCTGTGGTCTTCGAACCTTCACTTCAGTGAAAAAGATTTTCTGGTCTGCTGTTCAATCGCTGAGATCTTCGGCATAGCAGTTCTAACGCTAACACCTCCAGGAAATCTTGGCATTTGCCGTACAGTCATTGAGATCTTGGGCTCTTTAGTTCAATCACTAAGAGTATTTCAATGAGTGAGATCCTTGGGTCTGCAGTACAGCCACTGAGATTTCCCGATTTGCTATGAATTCTTCGGACTTGCACTTCAATCACTGAGATCTTTGGGTTTGCAATTCATCCACTGAGATCTTAGCGACTGCAGTTTATACTCTAAAATCTTCGAATCTGTAGTTAAATCACTGAGGTCTTTGGACATCCAGATTAATCACCGAGGTATTCGTGGCTTTTCTTCAATCACAAATATCTTCTGGTGTGCTGTTTAATCGCTGAGAGCTTTGGATGAATTCCCGATCCAAAGCTCTCAGCGATTAAACTTAGAACTTGGATCTGATCTGAAGTGAGTACTTCAGATGTGGAGATCAATCACTGAGATCTTCGTGTTTGCAATGCATCCATTGAGATCTTCAATTCAATCACTTAGATTCTCTACATCAACCACGAAGATCACGGCCTGAATTTCATTGAATTTCATTCGTAAAATCTTTTTAGTTTCGTTTTGTTGCAGTTTTATAGGCTTTTTTTTTAGTTCTTAATTAAATTAAGCTATGTTGCTCTCAAAATAGGAAATATATGACATACTCAAATCTACGTGGGGATAAAATCCCATTATTATAGACCATGAAGGACCATGTCTTCTAAAATATTTGAATTTTCCTTCGAATCTCAATCTCCATGAAAGTGAACCATTAATCTATTTCACTACTGCATTTAACCTAAATGAGAATATGTGGCACCCAAGGCTGACACTTGTCACAAAGTTAAAAGAAAAAAATCAAAAACCTAAAACCTAAAAAAATATGTACAATTTATTTAACCTTACTTTCATTGGATAACCTTCATATGAAATGGCACTGCATGAAGCACTACGATTTTTCACTAAAAACAAAACGAAAGCCTGTAGAATCGTACAGTAGGAAATCTCACATACGCATACCCATACACACAGTCATACCTCACATAAGGATTTAAATATGAAAAAAGTGAAACTAACAGTTTATCCTTTCTCTACCTCTTGATTCTCATAAACCGCATGAGATGCATTTCAAATGACATCATCTTTGAGCTAAAAAATGGAGAACAAAAAACGACAGAAACGACAACGTAGTTAATGGTATTCACAGTTTTTTTTTTTTTGTTTTTCTTATTTTCCGCCCATTCTTAAAGCCTGAAAGACTTCTAAGGCACCTTTCATACCTTGTGACAGGCATTTCTTCAGATTGCTTGCATGGTGAAAATATGAATAGCTTTGGAAAAAAAAAAGATTTTTGCCTTTCGTGATGCTTCTTTGTCATGGGAAAAGCGGGTGGGCGCATAGGAAACTCACATAGGAATTTCTCTCGGTTTTGTTTTAGGGGTATGCATTCATGCTACCGGCATTGAGTTTTTCTAGTAACCTTCATTCGAGGAATGCTGAGATTTCATATTGGGTAGGCATCTCCCATTGAAAACTGAATTGCATCGAGACATGTGAGTCGCAAGTTGCATTGCATTGTTGAAGTGAACTTAATAGTAAACTTTGAAATGGTACAAAAAAGCAAGTCATAGAGACTTAAAATCGGGTATAGGACGACCATATGACAAATCTACAAAAATTTTATTTCTATAGAAAATTTTTTCAAAATTTTATTTCTATAGAAAATTTATTAAAAATTTTATTTCTATAGAAAATTGTGTCAAAATTTTATTTCTATAGAAAATTTTGTCAAAACTTTATTTTTATAGAAAATTTTGTCCAAATTTTATTTCAATAGAAATAAAATTATAAACAAATTCAATTCCTAAACAAAAAAAAATTATAACAAAATTTTATTTCTATAGAAAATTTTGTCAAAAATTTTATTTCTATAGAAAATTTTGTCAAAATTTTATTTCTATAGAAAATTTTGTCAAAATTTTATTTCTATAGAAAATTTTGTCAAAATTTTATTTCTATAGAAAATTTTTTCAAAATTTTATTTCTATAGAAAATTTTTTCAAAATTTTATTTCTATAGAAAATTTTTTCAAAATTTTATTTCTTACGAAAATTTTGTCACAATTTCTATTGAAAATTTTATCCAAATTTTATTTCTATAGAAATTTTTGTCAACATTTTATTTCTATAGAAATTTTTGTCAACATTTTATTTCTATAGAAAATTTTGTCAAAATTCGATTTCTATAGAAAATTTTGTAAACATTTTATTTCTATCAAAAATTTTGTCAAAATTTTATTGCTATAGAAAATTTTGTCAACATTTAATTTCTATTGAAAATCTTGCTAAAAGTCTGTTTCTATAGAGAATTTTATCAACATTTTATTTCTATAGCAAATTTTGTCAATATTTTATTTCCCTAGAAAATTTTGTCAAAATTTTAATTCTATAGAAAATTTTGTAAAGTTTTTTTATAGAAAATTTTGTCAAAATTTTATTTTTATAGAAATTTTTGTCCAAATTTTATTTCTAAAGAAAATTTTACTTTTCTAGAACATTTTGTTTTTTACTTTTCTAGAACATTTTGTCAAAATTTTATTTTTACAGAAAATTTTTTCAAAACTTTATACCTGTAGACAATTTTCAAAAAATTTTATTTCTAGAGAACATTTTGTCAAAATTTTAATTTTGTCAACATTTTATTTCTACAAAAAAATTCGTCAAAATTTTATATCTATAGCAAATGTTGTCAATATTTTATTTCTATAGAAAATTTTGTCAACATTTTATTTCTATCAATAATTTTATTTCTATAGGAAATTTTGTCAAAATTTTAATTTTATAGAAAATTTTGTTAATTTTTTTATAGAAAATTTTAATTCTATAGAAAATTTTGTCCAGATATTATTTGTATAGAAATTTTTGTCCAAATTTTATTTCAATAGAAAATGTTTGTCAAAATTTTAATTCTATAGAAAATTTTGTTCACATATTATTTGTATAGAAATTGTTCTCCAGATTTTAATTCAATAGAAAATTTTTGTCAAAATTGTATTTCTATAGAAAATTTTGTCAAAATTGTATTTCTATAGAAAATTTTGTCAAAATTGTATTTCTATAGAAAATTTTGTCAAAATTTTATTTCTATAGAAAATTTTGTAAAATTTTATTTCTATAGAAAATTTTGTCCAAATTTTATTTCTATAGAAAATTGTGTTAAAATTTTAATTCTATAGAAAATTTTGTCAAAATTTTATTCCTGTCGAAAATTTTGTCAAAATTTTATTTCTATAGACATTTTTGTCAAAATGTTATTTCTACAGAAAACCTTCTCAAAATTTTCTTTCTGTAGAAAATGTTGTCAACATTTTATTTTTATAGAATATTTTGTCAAAATTTTAGTTCTATAGAAAATTTAGTAAATTTTTTTTATAGAAAATTTTGTCAAAATTTTATTTTTACAGAAAATTTTTTCAAAACATTATATCTGAAGACAATTTTCTAAAAAAATTATTTCTGTAGAAAATTCTGTAAAAATTTTAATTTTGTCAAAATTTTATATCTATAGCAAATTTTGTCAATATTTTATTTCTATAGAAAATTTTGTCAACATTTTATTTCTATCGATAATTTTATTTCTATTGAAAATTTTGTCAAAATTATAATTCTATATAAAATTTTGTCTAAATTTTAATTCTATAAAATTTTTTGTCAAAATTTTAATTCTATAGAAACTTTTGTTAATTTCTATAGAAAATTTTGTCCAAATTTTACTTCTAAAGAAAATTTTGTCAAAATTTTACTTTTCTAGAACATTTTGAATTTTCTAGAACATTTTGCCAAAATTTTATTTCTACAGAAAATTTTGTCAAAATTTTATATCTGAAGAAAATGTTTTTAAATTTTATTTCTATAGAAAATTTTGCCAAAATTTTATTTCTATAGAAAATTTTGTCAAAACTTTATTTTTATTAAAAATTTTGTTCAAATTTTATTTCAATAGAAATAAAATTATAACCAAATTTTATTCCTATACAAAAAAAATTATAACAAAATTTTATTTTTATAGAAAATTTTGTCGAAATTTTAGTTCTATAGAAAATTTTGTCAACATTTTATTTCTATCGAAAATTTTGTCAAAATTTTATTGCTATAGAAAATTTTGTCAAGATTTTAATTCTATAGAAAATTTTGTAATTTTTTGTTATAGAAAATTTTTTCAAAATTTTATTTCTGAAGAAAATTTTGTTCAGATATTATTTGTATAGAAATTGTTGTCCAGATTTTAATTCAATAGAACATTTTTGTCAAAATTTTATTTCTATAGAAAATTTTGTGAAAATTTGATTTCTATAGAAAATTGTGTTAAAATTTTATTTCTATAGAAAATTTTGGCAAAATTTTATTCCTATCGAAAATTTTGTCAAAATTTTATTTCTATGGAAATTTTTGTCAAAATGTTATTTCTACAGAAAACTTTCTCAAAATTTTATTTCTGTAGAAAATTTTGTCAAAATTTTATTTCTAAAGAAATTTTTGTCAAAATGTTATTTCTACAGAAAATTTTCTCAAAATTTAATTTTGTAGAAAATTTTGTCAACATTTTATTTCTATAGAATATTTTCTCAAAATTTTAATTCTATAGAAAATTTTGTAATTTTTTTTTTAGAAAATTTTGTCAAAATTTTACTTCTCAAAATTTTATTTTTACAGAAAATTTTTTCAAAACATTATATCTGTAGACAATTTTCTAAAAAATTTATTTCTGTAGAAAATTCTGTCAATATTTTAATTTCTATAGAAAATTTTGTCAACATTTTATTTCTATCGATAATTTTATTTCTATAGAAAATTTTGTCAAAATTTTAATTCTATAAAAACGTTTGTCAAATTTTTAAATCTATAGAAAATTTTGTTAATTTTTTTATAGAAAATTTTATCAAAATTTTATTTTTATAGAAAATTTTGTCCAAATTTTATTTCTAAAGAAAACTTTGTCAAAATTTTACTTTTCTAGAACGTTTTGTTTTTTACTTTTCTAGAGCATTTGGTCAAAATTTTATTTCTACAGAAAATTTTGTCAAAATTTTATATCTGAAGAAAATATTTTTAAATTTTTTTTATAGAAAATTTTGTCAAAATTTTAATTCTATAGAAAAATTTGTCCACATATTATTTGTATAGAAATTTTTGTCCAGATTTTATTTCAAAAGAAAATTTTTGTCAAAATTATATTTCTATAGAAAATTTTGTAAAATTTTATTTCTATAGAAAATTTTGTGAAGCTTTTATTTCTATAGAAAATTGTGTTAAAATTGTATTTCTATAAAAAATTTTGTCAAAATTTTATTTCTATAGAAATTTTTGTCAAAATGTTTTTTCTAAGAAAGGTTAGGTTAGGTTAGGTTATGTGGCAGCCCGATGTATCAGGTTCACTTAGACTATTCAGTCCATTGTGATACCACAGTGGTGAACTTCTCTCTTATCACTGAGTGCTGCCCGATTCCATGTTAAGCTCAATGACAAGGGACCTCCTTTTTATAGCCGAGTCCGAACGGCGTTCCACATTGCAGTGAAACCACTTAAAGAAGCTTTGAAACCCTCAGAAATGTCACCAGCATTACTGAGGTGGGATAAGCCACCGCTGAAATACTTTTTGGTGTTTGGTCGTAGCAGGAATCGAACCCAAGACCTTGTGTATGCAAGGCGGGCATGCTAACCATTGCACCACGGTGGCTCCCTATTTCTAAGAAAACTTTCTCAAAATTTTATTTCTATAGAAAATTTTGTGAAAACTGTAATTCTGTAGAAAAAATGTCAACATTTTATTTAGCAAATTTTGTCAATATTTTATTTCTATAGAAAATTTTGTCCAAATTTTATTTCTAAAGAAAATAAAATTTGGACACATATTATTTGTATAGTCCACATATTATTTGTATAGAAATTTTTGTCTAGATTTTATTTCAATAGAAAATTTTTGTCAAAATTGTATTTCTATAGAAAAATTTTATTTTTATAGTAAATTGTGTTAAAATTTTATTTCTATAGAAAATTTTGTCACAATTTTATTCCTATCGAAAATTTTGTCAAAATTTTATTTCTATAGAAATTTTTGTCAAATTATTATTTCTACAGAAAACTTTCTCAAAATTTTATTTCTATAGAATTTTTGTCAGTATTGTATTTCTATAGAAAATTTTGTCAAAACTTTAATTCTATAGAAAAAATGTCAACATTTTATTTCTATAAATAATTTTGTCAAAATTTTATTTCTATAGAAATTTTTGTCAAAATGTTATTTCTATAGAGAACTTTCTCAATATTGTATTTCTATAGAAAATTTTGTCAAAACTTTAATTCTATAGAAAAAAATGTCAACATTTTATTTCTATAAAAAATTTTGTCAACATTTTATTTCTATCGATAATTTTGTTTCTATTGAAAATTTTGTCGAAATTTTATTTCTATAGACAATTTTGTCAAAATGTCATTTCTATATAAAATTTACTCCAAATTTTATTTCTATAGAAAAATTTGTCAAAGTCCTATTTCTATAGAATTTTTTTTTCAAAATTTTATTTCTATAGACAATTTTGCCAAAATTTTATTTCTATAGGAAATTTTTTCAAAATTTTATTTCTAGAGAAAATTTTGTCAAAAGTTTGTTTTCGTTGAAAATTTTGTAAAAAAAAATTGGCAAAATTTTATTTCTATAGAAAATTTTATAAAAAAAAAAACACTTTTTTAATCAATCTTGGTTGACGGATGTAGAGTGCATTGATTCCATGTTGACGGCCTACTCCATTACCTTCGGCTTGAGTTCTGATAATCCGAAATTAAAAAATCTCAGTAAGTTCTCGTTATTTTAACAATGCATTATGGAACTATAAAAAATGGAATAAAATTTAGTTCAATTTTCGTACGAGGTAGTTCATTCTTAAAATAAAACAATTCACTTTTTTCTGTGTAGCGGTTAAGACAAGCCTCTCTTCGAAGCCGAAGTTGATTGCAATACTGTAGAGGAGGCTTTTCACTTAAAAATGTATCTTGTTTTAAATATGCTTCATAAAAGTATGTTATTGAAATGTGTGTGTGGTAGCCAAGGCAAAAGGCCATCTTTTTGTGTTTCATTAATAATAAAATTGCAGCCAAAGAAAGTTCACAAAAAAGCCCGAAAATTTTACAAGTTGTAATTTTTCTTTTAAAATATTTTTAAAAATGCAAAGTATGGACTATTACAGCAGCACTAGGGCTCATATATTGGACAAGGAAATATGAACCAAACTAAAGGACATCAACTTAAATATGTAAAATATGCTGCAGTATATGCATTATGGACCATTACCTCACCATCCTCACCATCATCATCACTTCGTACATGGCTTTCAAATGCAACTGTGTGTTTTGCTGTCAGGATATAATCCTCTTTAGCGTTGCTTCTTCTTTTCCTCTCATTTTTCCCCACATCTCTCTCATTGTCCCTGTGTGGAGCAAGTGTGCAGCTGGCAGTTACATTAAAAATAAAGTCATATCATGACAGCTGGTAATGGTTGTTAAGACAAAAGGTAATATCGTTTTTTTAAATGTTTGCCTCTCAGCCGTTTTTTTTCTCTATACTGCGTGCACTGTGCTTTATTTTATTTGATTGCTTTGCTGCAAGTGAAAGCTTCACAATTGTGTGATATGCATGATAGGGAAAAAGGATGTAATGCGGATGGGTAACAGAATATTAAATAGGGTCAAATTGGTTTGATGTATCCAACACGTCAAAGCTCTGTAATGAACTAATATCGTATATAGGCCATAAGGTAGTAAATGGGAACTTTAAAAGCGGATTTGAAAAATAACTACTTTACTACAAAATAAGTATTTACGGACTTACGTTCGGCTGGGCCGGGTGGTGGATTTGTAACCCACCGTCGTCGTCGTAGCGGGTTGCTTGAAAGTATATAGAAGAATTTCAGGTGGATTTGATGACATATACTCTGTTAAGCAAACATATATACCAGATCATGAACCGCCTAATCAGGATTTCGATCTATATGGGAGCTTTACCAAAACATGGACCGATTCACACCATACTCGCCAAACCTGTCTAGACGCTCAAGAGATCAAATCGGAAGATCCGTCTATATGTGGGAGATACCAAAACATGAACCGATACACGGCATATTCGGCACAATTATGTGTGGACCAAAAATACCACTAGATTTCTGATTTCAAGCAAATCGGATGAAAATTACGGTATCCAGTATACCAAGAGGTCAAATCAGTAGATCGAGTTATATGGAGCCGATATAGACCGAATCACACTATATTCGGTACACTTATTTATGCACCCAATCTACTTCTAGATTTGAATTTCAGGCAACTCGGATGAAATATGCGATACCTAGATACTCAACCCCCCAAAAAGGGGGGGTCGGCTCGCATGGGATATATATCAAAAGTTGGAACAATATAGGTCATATTCGAAGTTGAGCTGTCTGCAGACAAAAGACAAGTGCGTGCACAACTTCAACACGACAGCTTCATTATTGAAGGCTGTAGCGCGATTACAGACAGACGGATATAGTAACGTTGTCTTAGAATTTCTCCCTGATCAACAATATAACTACGCAGCAAAAAAAGCGTAGCCAAAAAGTAATGAAAATGTTCTTTTTGGGCCCGGAAATTGACGAAGAAGCGGTGAATTTAACATGCGCTTGTCACAGGACAGAAGTCTTCCATTTCAACAGCCGTTGCACTGAATTTGCATCACTTCTTTAGGTGTGATCCGAATTCAATGTTTTGGATGTAAATTAAAAAATTCATGATATTTTGTCAAATAAATAATTTTTATAATTTTGTATAATTTTTAATGGATTCTAATGCTTGTCGGAAAGGCTTGGCCTCAAATATTTTCAAAAATTCAAAATTTTTCAGATTGGATTTAGAATTTTTTTTCAGCAAAATTTAAATGATTTGTACCATTTTATGAATTCTTACTCTGTTTTTAACCTATTTGAAACAAAAAAAATTAAAATTACCCATTAAAAGTATGAAAAAAACCATGTTATAAAAAATTGAATTAAAAGAACTTCATGGGTAGTTAAAATAAAGAACATCATTGGGAGTGCATCTTCTGGAAGTGCTTTTAAAGTTGTGCCTTTGGAAGAACTTCCAAATATTTTTGCTGGGTATTTATGTAGCCGGAAATCTATACTTTGATCGATACTTCAGCCCGATGGGACAAAGTTTGGTCTTCCAACAGGCTCCGGAAGACAAATCTGTTTGTATGGGGTCTCTATGGCCCATTTGCAATACCAATGTTACCAAGGTTACCACAGTTGGTAGATTTCTAAATAAAATGGTAGATTTTTTACAGCTCGGTAGATTGGTAGAATCCTTGATGTATTGGTAAATTTTCTATAATATTCTTCTCCGCAAATTTTCTATACAAAAATATTTAAAAAATTTTCTCTAGGAATAAAATGTTGACAACATTTTTTATAGAAATAAAATTTTGGCGAAATTTTTTATAGAAATAAAATTTTGCCAAAATTTTCTATAGGAATAAATTGTTGACAAAATTTTCTATAGTAATAATATTTTGCCAAAATTTTCTATAAGATAAAATTTTGACAAAATTTCCTCTGGGAATAAAATTTGACAAAATTTTCTATAGGATAAAATTTTTACAAAATTTTTATAGGAATCAAATTTTGACAAAATTTTCTATAGGAATAAAATGTTGACAAAATTTTCTCTGGGAGTAAAATTTGACAAAATTTTCTCAGTTGACAAAATTTTCTATAGGAATAACATTTTTACAAAATTTTGTATAGGATAACATTTTTATAGCAATCAAATTTTGACAAAATTTTCTATAGAAATAAAAATTTTACAAAATTTTCTCTGGGAATAAAATATTGGCAAAATCTTCTCTATAATAAAATGTTGACAAAATTTTGTAGAGAAATAAAATTATATTTATTTAGTTTGGCTTGAGGTCATGTAAATAGAAATAGATGTTGTTGTTTTATTGAGTTGTAATTTATATTTGAAAATATCCAATATTTCGAGCCATCTCCGATGCTTGTCTTCAGGGAAATTAATTTAAATTGAAAAAACAGTTAACTTGTTCAGAAGATAGTATATTTAAATAAAATGTTGAGAAAGTTTTCTATAGAAATAAAATGTTGAGAAAAATTTTTATAGAAAAAAAAATTTTGGACAAAATTTTCTCCAGAAATAAAATATTAAGAATATTTCCCTTAGCAATAAAATTTTGACAAAAATTCCTATATAAAAAAAAATTGGCAAAATTTGCTAAAGGATAAAATTTTGACAAAATTTTCTATAGGAATAAAATTTTGACAAAATCTTTTATAAAAATAAAAATTTGGCAAAATTTTTTATAAGATTCAAATTTTGACAAAAATTTTCTCTAGTAGATTTTTTATTGCTCGGTAGATTGGTAGAATCCTTAACGTTTTGGTAGATTTTGCATAATATTCCTCTCCACAAATTTTGTATACAAAAAAATCACAAAATTTTCTCTAGGAACAAAATGTTGGCAAAAATTTTAATAAAAATAAAATTTTGCCAAAATTGTTTATAGAAATAAAATTTTGGCAAAATTGTCTATAGGAATAAAATGTTGACAGAACTTTCTATAGAAATAAAATTTTGACAAAATTTTCTTCGGGAATAAAATTTGATAAAATTTTCTCTAGGAATAATATTTTTACAAAATTTTGTATAGGATAAAATTTTTATAGCAATTAAATTTTGACAATATTTTCTATAGAAATACAAATTCTACAAAATTTTCTCTAGGAATAAAATGTTGACAAAATCTTCTCTAAGATAAAATTTTGACAAAATTTTGTAGAGGAATAAAATGTTGAGAAAGTTTTCTATAGAAATAAAATTTGGACAAAATTTTCTATAGAAATAAAATTTTATTAATATTTCCCTTAGCAATAAAATTTTGACAAAATTTCCTATATGAAAAAAATTTTGGCAATATTTGCTATAAAATAAAATTTTGACAAAATTTTCTATAGGAATAAAATTTTGACAAAATCTTTTATAAAAATAAAATTTTGACAAAATTTTTTATAAGAATCATATTTTATTTATTTGTTTAAGTCTATGGAAATACAACATTCCTTTCAAAATTTTAATAAAAATAAAATTTTGGCAAAATTTTTAATAGAAATAAAATTTTGGCAAAATTGTCTATAGGAATAAAATGTTGACAGAATTTTCTATAGAAATAAAATTTTGATAAAATTTTCTATAGCAATAAAATGTTGACACAATTTTCTTTGGGAATAACATTTGACAAAATTTTCTCTTGGAATAACATTTGACAAAATTTTCTATAGGAATAACATTTTTACAAAATTTTGTATAGGATAAAATTTTTATAGCAATTAAATTTTGACAAAATTTTCTATAGAAATACAAATTTTACAAAATTTTCTCTAGGAATAAAATGTTGACAAAATCTTCTCTAAAATAAAATTTTGACAAAATTTTGTAGAGAAATAAAATGTTGAGAAAGTTTTCTATAGAAATAAAATGTTGAGAAAGTTTTCTATAGAAATATAATAGCAATAAAGATTTGACAAAATTTCCTATATGAAAAAAATTTTGGCAAAATTTGCTATAGGATAAAATTTTGACAAAATTTTCTATAGGAATAAAATTTTGACAAAATCTTTTATAAAAATAAAATTTTGACAAAATTTTTTATAAGATTCGAATTTTGACAAAATTTTTTCTGGTAGATTTTTATTGCTCGGTAGATTGGTAGAATCCTTAATGTTTTGGTTAGGTTAGGTTAGGTGGTAGCCCGATGTATCAGGCTCACTTAGACTATTCAGTCCATTGTGATACCACAGTGGTGAACTTCTCTCTTATCACTGAGTGCTGCCCGATTCCATGTTAAGCTCAATGACAAGGGACCTCCTTTTTATAGCCGAGTCCGAACGGCTTTCCACATTGCAGTGAAACCACTTAGAGAAGCTTTGAAACCCTCAGAAATGTCACCAGCATTACTGAGGTGGGTAATCCACCGCTGAAAAACTTTTGGTGTTCGGTCGAAGCAGGAATTGAACCCACGACCTTATGTATGCAAGGCGGGCATGCTAACCATTGCACCACGGTGGTAGATTTTGCATAATATGCCTCTCCACAAATTTTGTATAAAAAAAATCACAAAATTTTCTCTATAGAAATTAAATTTTGGCAAAATTGTCTATAGGAATAAAATGTAGACTGAATTTTGTATAGAAATAAAATTTTGACAAAATTTTCTCTGGGAATAAAATTTGACACAATTTTCCCTTGGAGTAAAATTTTTAAAAATTTTTTATAGAAATAAAATTTTGACACAATTTTCTATAGGATAAAATGTTGACAAAATTTTCTATAGCAATAAAATGTTGACAAAATTTTCTTTGGGAATAAAATTTGACAAAATTTTCTCTTGGAATAACATTTGACAAAATTTTCTATACGAATAACATTTTTACAAAATTTTGTATAGGATAAAATTTTATAGCAATTAAATTTTGACAAAATTTTCTATAGAAATACAAATTTTACAAAATTTTCTCTAGGAATAAAATGTTGACAAAATCTTCTCTAAGATAAAATTTTGACAAAATTTTGTAGAGAAATAAAATGTTGAGAAAGCTTTCTATAGAAATAAAATGTCGGGAAAATGTTCAATAGAAATAAAATTTGGACAAAATTTTCTACGGAAATAAAATTTGTAAAATATTTTCCTTAGCATTAAAATTTTGACAAAATTTCCTATATGAAAACAATTTTGGCAAAATTTGCTATAAGATAAAATATTGACGAAATTTCCTACAGGAATAAAATTTTGACAAAATCTTTTATAAAAATAAAATTTTAACAAAATTTTTTATAAGAATCAAATTTTATTTATTTATTTGTTTAAGTCTATGGAAATACAACATTCCTTACAAAATTTTAATAAAAATAAAATTTTGGCTAAATTTTTTATAGAAATAAAATTTTGGCTAAATTTTTTATAGAAATAAAATTTTGGCAAAATTGTCTAAAATAATAAAATGTTGACAGAATTTTCTATAGAAATAAAATTTTGACAAAATTTTCTCTGGGAATAAAATTTGACACAATTTTCTCTTGGAATAAAATTTTTAAAAATTTTTTATAGAAAAAAATTTTGACACAATTTTCTATAGGATAAAATTTCTAATTATACAATTATTTTTCGAGCTTTATGGACAGATAGATTAAGGAACAAAATTTTTATAGGAATACAATGTTGACAAAATTTTCTTTGGGAATAAAATTTTGACAAAATCTGTTATAAAAATAAAATTTGGACAAAATTTTTTATAAGAATAAAATTTTATTTATTTATTTGTTTAAGTCTATATAAATACAACATTCCTTACACACTACTTAAAACTAAAAATATATTAAATGTAGAATAAAAATTTTGTTAATATTTTCTCTTAAAATAAAATGTTGACAAAATCTTCTCCAAAACAATATTTTGACAAAATTTTCTGTAGGATAAATTGTTGACAAAATCTTTTATAGAAATAAAATTTGGCAAAATTTTCTCTTGGAATAAAATGTTGACAAAATCTTCTCTAAGATAAAATTTTCTCTAGGAACAAAATTTTGTTTAGAAATAAACTTTTAAGAAAGTTTTCTATAGAAATAAAATTTTGACAAAAGTTTCTATAGAAATAAAATTTCAAGAATATTTCACTTAGCAATAAAATTTTGACAAATTTTCCTATATGAAAAAATTTTTGGCAAAATTTACTATATGAAAAAAATTTTGCCAAAATTTGCTATATGATAAAAAAATTGGAAAAATTTTCTATATGAAAAAAATGTTGACAAAACTTTCTGTAGGGAAAAATAAAAAGAAAATTTTGACAAAATTTGACATAATTTTCTATAGAAAGAAAATTTTGACAAAAGTTTCAATAGAAATCAAAAACTTTAAATTTTACCATTACCCGGAATATAAATACTTTATTGGGTCTAAGACCAATATTTCAATGTGTTACGGATTGACAAAGTTAGTATACCCCCTTCCTATGATTGAGAATATAAAAATTTCTCATATTGGTATAATTTTAATTCAAACATAATAATTTATATGAACTCAAATAAAGTTCAATTGGTTTTACACCAAGGTAAGGAATATGAGGACCTCCTAGAGCAAAATGTAATTTCTAGATGGTGAATATGTAACACGTTTCTCGCAACCATATAATTTTCTCGGACATTAAGTATCTGATTTCAACAACCATTTTTGTGACAAAAATGTTTATTATTCACATTTAAAAATAACATTTTTCTCTAGGAGGAGATTTCTTGTCTGCTTGCAATGCCCTGACTGAAAAATTTAGTTTCTCAAAAAGGAAAACTCTTCTTTTAGTGTAGATTTAACATCTTCAACGTCCTAAAAACATCTGAGCAGATTGCAATATTAGATCTATACAACCTTCATGTTTTAGAACATTTTTACATTTTCATTTTTGGTGGCAATTTTATCCTTTAAATAATAAACCACCGGACTACAGACCGGAATATCCTGTGCAGTTAGAGTTGTTTTTCTTCCTTTATGCCCACTAAAGTTTAACACAATTTGCACTTGGCTGGTCAATGAGAAATTATTCGCATGTCTTAGCAATTTTCCAGAAACATAAATAATTTTTTTTGGTGCTTGGAAACTGGCTCTCAGGGTTCCCCAAAGTGTTGAAACAATTGCATTCTTTAGAAAAAATAACAAACTCTAGGCAAGGCCTAGAGTCCTTTAGATTTTAACTCATACATAGTATTTGTCACTGTCCACTTCTGGAAGCAGCCATAGTTATCCAAGTAAGATCATGTTGACAGCCAAATATATGTGCTTTTTTCGTTACTATATTGTGTTTTTTTGCGAACATTTTTCGCCACTGAAAAATAGTTGTCGGTTGGTTGTATTTTTAGAATCATTTATTTCTTTTCTTTTTTTGATTTTCACTTAAAAATATTCGTTTAAGTTTTTGTAACTTTTATAAAGGAATTGTGGCCAAGAAGCCTAACTATTCGGCTTGGGAGATTTTTTGTTCACAATTCCACAAGTCATGGCGAGCGATGGAAAAAGGTTAAGGTTAGGGTGCAGTATGTCTGACCTAACACCCATACAGTGCTTAAAAGAGTGATAGGTAAAACAGACTAAGTCAAAAAAAATGTTTTTTGTTTCAATTTACCTAAATTGTGTCCTCCTTGAACTCAGTTTGGTTTTGAAGATAATTTTATAAATTTATTGTGTAATCTACCTCTGAAGTCTGCAGGTATTTACATAGGCTTTGACTATAAAAGGTCTCTCACCCAAACGATTTATGTCACTTTAGCTTTTATCTATCAATATATCCTCCACACTAGGCATGTGTGCCCACTAGTGTATAGTTCTCTTTGTTTGCTGTTTATTCGCTTTATTTTGTTAACCTCTTAAAATAGTTTTTGTTTGGCAGTTTAGTTTTGAATGTGCTTTATTTGATTTCTTTTTTTTTTGCAGTGAAATTGTTGAACCGTAAACGAGAGGGAAAACAATTCACAATTTTGAATGTTTTTTGTTTTACCTTTTTTTTGGGGTTTGTTTTGATGTGAGTTCACATATACGAATGACTCAAGTTTATAATTGCAATAAATGTCCAGACATTTGTATACAATGGTCACACATTCAGTGCCAGACGACAGCCACCATAGTCATCACCATCATCATCCAAAACATGGTTAAAATGAAAGGGCGGAATGCGCTAAGCCAAAAAAAGAAAAAATACTCAAAAAATAATTTCCAAACAATTATGCAGTTGACTACCAACAGTACAAGGATAAGCAATGGGATATGGTCAGAATACAATGTGGAAAAGTCGAATTTCAGATACACTATTTGGTAATCGGAGATATATGTTTTTAAAATTGAATACAGTTTTAAATAGCGATTGTACAGCAATCGGAACAGGAAACCAGTGGCCACCAAGTGGTCATCCAGTCGTCTATCCAGTATGGATATAATTTTGGTTCATGGCTATTTCGAATGTACCTACGGTCCATTTACATAGAGCCTAATAGTTGGCAGTTATCTCTACCTAAGGTGATCTGCTTAGAAAATCAGATCTTTTTTGATTCACAATCGAGTCTAATGGGTTCCCCAATACTATTCCCTGCTTTTCTTCCAATATTCATATGCGAACTCAAGAGCCCAATTGAGGCGTTTTCTACTGATGTTACCAATTCGGGAAATTACCAAGAGATAAGCCTTATTAGTCGACCTGTAGTCGCGTCGAGAGACTAACAGGTAGGCTGATACGTCCCCGGTCTAACAAAGAAAAACACATTTTTTTTTGTCAAAATTCGTTTTTATTCCTTCCCTTCAAGAGCGATACAACGATTAAAACGACCAATTTTTCGATACCATTTTGGTAGTACTCCTTCGGTTTTGCCTCAAAATAGGCCTCAGTTTCGGCGATCACCTCTTCATTGCAGCCAAATTTTTTCCCTGCGAGCATCCTTTTGAGGTCTGAGGAACAAGAAAAAGTCGCTGGGGCCAGATCTGGAGAATACGGTGGGTGGAGAAGCAATTCAAAGCCCGATTCATTAATTTTTGCAATCGTTCTTAATGACTTGCGGCACGGTGCGTTGTCTTGGCGGAACAACACTTTTTTCTTCTTCATATGGGGCCGTTTTGCCGCGATTTCGACCTTCAAACGCTCCAATAACGCCATATAATAATCGCTATTGATGGTTTTTCCCTTCTCAAGATAATCGATAAAAATTATTCCATGCGCTTCCCAAAAAACAGAGGCCATTACTTTGCCAGCGGACTTTTGAGTCTTTCCACGCTTCGGAGACGGTTCACCGGTCGCTGTCCACTCAGCCGACTGTCGATTGGACTCAGGAGTGTAGTGATGGAGCCATGTTTCATCCATTGTCACATATCGACGGAAAAACTCGGGTGTATTACGAGTTAACAGCTGCAAACACCGCTCAGAATCATCAACACGTTGTTGTTTTTGGTCAAATGTGAGTTCGCGCGGCACCCATTTTGCACAGAGCTTCCGCATATCGAAATGTTGATGAATGATATGACCAACACGTTCCTTTGATATCTTTAAGGCCTCTGCTATCTCGATCAACTTCATTTTACGGTCATTCAAAATCATTTTGTGGATTTTTTTGATGTTTTCGTCGGTAACCACCTCTTTCGGGCGTCCACTGCGTTCACCGACCTCCGTGCTCATTTCACCACGCTTGAATTTTGCATACCAATCAATTATTGTTGATTTCCCTGGCGCAGAGTCCGGAAACTCATTATCAAGCCAAGTTTTTGCTTCCACCGTATTTTTCCCTTCAGAAAACAGTATTTTATCAAAACACGAAAAATTCCTTTTTTCCATTTTTTTCACAATAACAAAAGTTGCTTCACAAAAGACGTTCTATCTCACAAACTAATTGACTTACAGACGTCAAATTTTAACACGAATCATTTGAAGGTTGGTACTATATAAAAATAATATGCATTTAATACTAGCGACGCCATCTATGTGTCAGACCGGGGACTTATCAGCCAACCTGTTACACCACCTCTTTGGCTAGTCAAACTTTTCCAAAACTAACGACATCTTTAGGTGGATTCACATTCGGCTCCAAGGTTTTATTTCGTTCATAGGCACTGCCGTTCTGAGAGTCATATGCCAATTTCAGGGCCCAATGGACGGGTTCCAACTGATGATTCCAAGCTTTAAACCATATAGTAGACCCGTAGATCCGCAACCCTTCATTGGGAGTTAGAACTTTTCCAATCCCAACGATATCAAAAGGTGGATTGACATATGCGTCCAAGATTCTTCCCATTCATATGCCCCGCCATTCTTTAGAGAGTATGCCAAAGGGGAATTAAATTGCCAAGGGATTTCCCATTCATATTCCTTGCCGTTCTGTGGAGTAATATGCCAACTTCAGGGGCCCAATGGACGGGTTTTTCCCCAGGTTACAAATTTGGCCAATGACCAAGACAGAAACCTCATTAGTCCACCTGTATACTCGGTGAGAGATTGCGACACCTTTTTGGCAAGTCAAACCATTCCAAAGCCAACGACATCACATTGGAGTCGAAGGGTTTACACATTCATATTCAATCGCCGGGTTTCTACCGAAGTTACAAATTTTGCAATGGCCAAGAGTTAAACCTTATGTGTCAACCAAGGTAGATTAACTTTCCGTGGGATTTTCCATTCATATTCCCTTCCAGTCTTTGGAGATTCGTATGCCAACTTCAGCGGCTCAATTGAGGAGTTTTTTTTTCTGAAGTTACAAATTTGGGCAATGACCAAGACAGAAGCCTCATTAGTCGACCTGTAGACTTGTCGACAGACTGCGACACCTCTTTGGCAAGTGAGATCTTTTCAAAGTAGGCGACATGAAAAGGTGGATTTACATTCGGCGGCTCAATTGACGAGTTTTTTTCATCTTTGGCAAGTGAGACCTCTTCAAAGTAGGCGACATGAAAAGGTGGATTTACATTCGGCGGCTCAATTGACGAGTTTTTTTCTGAAGTTACAAATTTGGGCAATGACAAAGATAGAAGCCTTATTAGTCGACCTGTAGACTCATCGACAGACTGTACCACCTCAAAAGGTGGGTTCACATTCGAGACCCAAGTTTTTCACAATTCATATTCCCTACCGTTGTTTTAGAGATTCATATGCCAACTTCAGGGGACCATGGACGGTTATCTACTGATGTTTCCAATTTAGGAAATTACCAAAAGCTAAACCTTATGTGTCGACTTGTATAACAGTCGACAGACTGCGACACTTCATTGGCAAGTAGAAAGTTTCCAAAGCCAACGATATCAAAAGGTGGATTCACATTTGGGTCCATTGGATAAACTTTCCAAGGGATTCCCATTCATATTCCTTTCCTTTGGAGAGTCATATGTCAACTTCCGGGTCCAATGGACGGATTTTGCCTGAAGATACAAATGTAGGCAATGACCAAGACAGAAGCCTTATTAATCAACCAGTAGACTCGTCGACAGACTGCAACACTTCATTGGTAAATATAACTTTGATGAATTCACATTTAGGTCCAATATTTTTCCCTCTCAAATGCCCTGCAGTTGTTAAGAGAGTCATTTGCCAAAGGTGGATTAACTTTCCATGGAATTTCGCATTCATATTCCCTTTCGATCTTTGGAGAGTCATATGGCAACTTAAGCGGCCCAATGGACAAGTTTCCCTTAAGTTCAAATTTGGTCAATGATCAAGGCAGAAGCCTTATTAGACAACCTGTAGACAATACGTCAGACTTCATCTCTTCTTTGGCAAGTGGATTAACCTTCGGGTCCACGGGTTTTCACCATTCGTATTCCCTTCCAGTCTTTGTAGATTCGTAGGTCAAATTTAGCGGCTCAATTCACGAGTTTTTGTGATGTTACAAATTTGGGCAATGACCAAAACATTTCAAAGGCCTTTTCAAAGTGGGTTAGGTTAGGTGGCAGCCCGATGTATCCGGCTCACTTAGACTATTCAGTCCATTGTGATACCACATTGGTGAACTTCTCTCTTATCACAGAGTGCTGATTCCATGTTAAACCCAACGACAAGGTACCCTCTTTTTATAGCCGAGTCCGAACGGCGTTCCACGTTGCAGTGAAACCACTTAGAGAAGCTTTGAAACCTCCAGGAATGTCACCAGCATTACTAAGGTGGGATAATCCTCAGCGGTGGATTATCCCACCTTAGTAATGCTGGTGTCCGGTCGAAGCAGGAATCGAACCCACGAAATTGTGTATGCAAGGCGGGCATGCTAACCATTGCACCACGGTGGCTCCCTAAAGTAAGCGACATGAAAAGGTGGATTTACATTCGGGTTCAAGGTTTTTCCCATTCATATTCCCTGCCGCTCCATCGTTAGTCTTATGCCAACTACAGAGCCCAGTGGAGGGGTTTTTACGGAAGTTACAGATTTCGGCAATAACCAAGGCAGAATTCTTAGTAGTCGACCATAGATAGTCTTGTAGACAGACTACGACACCATTCAAATACTCTGCTATACCTTAGGGTGACTCCCTAAGATGAATTAACTTTCCAAGGGGTTTCACATTCATATTCCCTTGTGATCTTTGGGAGTCCTATGCCAACTTCAGCGGACCAACAGACGAGTTTTTCAAATTTGGGCAATGACCAAGACAGAAGTCTTATTAGTTGACCTGTCGTCGCGTCGAGTGAGTACGCTACCTCTAAAGGTGGATTCACATTCGATACCAAGGTTTTTTCCATTCATATTCCCTACCGTTTTTAGAGTGTCATATACCATGTTCAGGGGGATTAGCCGACCTGTAGTGGCGTCGAGAGAATACGCCACCTCAATAAGCGGATTCACATTCGATACCCAAGTTTTTCCCATTAATATTCCCTACCGTTCTTTAGAGTGTCATATACCGACTTCAGGGGACCATGGACGGGTTTCTATTGAAGTTACCATGGGAGCCATCGTGGTGTAATGGTTAGCATGCCCGCCTTGCATACACAAGGTCGTGGGTTCGATTCCTGCTACGACCGAACACCAAAAAGTTTTTCAGCGGTGGATTATCCCACCTCAGTAATGCTGGTGACATTTCTGAGGGTTTCAAAGATTCCCTTGTCATTGAGCTTAACATGGAATCGGGCAGCACTCAGTGATAAGAGAGAAGTTCACCACTGTGGTATCACAATGGGCTGAATAGTCTAAGTGAGCCTGATACATCGGGCTGCTACATAACCTAACCTAACATAACCAATGTGCGAAATTACCAAGAGTTAAACCTTATTTGTCGACCTGTATATCCGTCCATAGTCTGCGACACTTCATTGGCAAGTATAACATTTCCAAAGGATTCACATTTGGGTCCATTGGATTAACTTACCAAGGGATTCCCATTCGTATTCCCTTCCGTTTCCGATCATATTCCTTGTGGTTCTTTAGAGAGTCATGTGCCAACTTAAGGGGACCAGGTGATGGGTTTCTACTGACGTTACCTATTAGGCAATGACCAACAGTTAAGACTTATTAATCGACCTGTAGACCCGTCGACAGACTGCGCAACCTCATTGTGCATGTCGAACCTTTCCAAAAGCCAACGACATCAAAAGCTGGTAATCCTTCAAGAAAGAAGGATCAAAGATCGGGCAAATGCTTTTCCAATTCAACGTCCTTTCCATTCATATATTCTGCGGTTCTTTGGAAAGTCATATGCCAACCTTAAGGGCTAGTGGACGAGTTTCTACCGAAGTTACTAACTTGGACAATGACCGAGACTGAAGCCCTATTAGTAGACAAGTGGAACCTTTCCAAAGCAAACGACATCAAAAAGTGGTAAACCCTCAGGAAGAGGTTTTAAGGAACGAGGGAATTCTTTGCTTATCCAAGGTTTTTTCCATTCACTAGTAGACGGAATTCGACCGAAGTTACTGATTTGGACAATGTCCTGTATACACGTCGACAGATTGCGTCATCTCTTGGGCTAGTTAAGCCCAAGAGATGACGCAACGAAATCAAAAAATGTTGTAATCCTCCAAGCCAACGAAATCAAAATGTTGTAATCCTCCAAGAAAAAGTTTTAAGGAACGAAGGAATCCTTTTGTTAGCTTCAAGGAATTCTTGAAGCTGACAAAAGGAAATGATAGCAAAGCATCTAAAAAGGATCACAAAAGATCGACGATATGGTTCCAAAGCCCAGATGGGGAGAAATTGGGAATACAATATCTGAAGTCTACTCACAGATACAAGAAAAGCTTCACTATACAAGACCTCGACGCAAAAATACTAGACTATTCAGTCTATTAGATACCATGAATGGACTGAATATTCTAAGTGAGCCTGAAACATCGGGTTGCCACCTAACCTAACCTATATATTATCTTTCTCCTCTATCTATTGTCTACTACTATGATCTATTTCCTCCCAAGATCTCACAATATTCACTACATCTTAAGATGTTACAAACCCCTCGAATAACTCAAAATATATCCCTGACTAAAATGACATGGAGAATAAAACATAAAAAGCGAATGCAATGAGTGCTACCATGTCCAGCATGTGAAAGACACTCCACAATAAATTAGAAGTTATTCGTCCGATTGTTCCAAGTTTTTAGACTAAAATAGCAATGCTATTATTTGTGTTTTCCGCATGAGGGAGGAAATTAGTATGGTATGACATTTACCATGATTAATTGAGTCTGGAAGTAGGGAAACAAACAACTACAACTGCCGAGATAACATGTTGCAGTCATTGTTTGGAAGTGGACAACAAGAATATGACCGGAAACCCAAGGGTGCAGATAAATGGCAATATTTATCAAAATTACATCTAATCATAAGTTACTCACGATATACTCTGGAGACGTTAGAGCTACGAGAAGATTGGAAGAAAAATATAAATTTTTAAGATTGTCTAAAACACGGACTACAATTTAGAGAAATGGGTTTTGCTATAAAGTGTTTGAAATATTGAAAGATATGAGATATTTTATTTCTATAGAAAATTTTCTAAAAATTTTATTTCTATAGAAAATGATCTCAAAATTATGTTTCTATGGAACATGTTCTCAAAATGTTCCACAAAAATTTTTTTAAGGTTTTTCTGTAGAATTTTTTTTATTGTTATTTCTATAAAAAAATTGTTAACATTTTATTTCTATAGAAAATTTTGTCAAAATGTTATTTCTATAGAAAATTTTCTCAAAATTTTATTTCTATAGGAATTTTAGTTAAAATTTTATTTTTATAAAAAAATGTTATCAAATTTTTATTTCTATAGAAAATCATCTCAAAATTTTATTTCTATAGAAAATTTTCTCAAAATTTTGTTTCTATAGAAAATTTTGTCGAAGTTTTACTTCTATCAAAACTTTGCTCAAAATTTTATTTCTATAAAAAATTTCGTCAGTGTACGGTGGCTTGCAGAACGATCAACAGCACATGAACTCATCTACAAAATACCAGAAGATAGTTAGTGGCACTAACCGAAATATTGGGAATAAATATAAAAACAAATCAATAATCGATTGTTTATATGACCTTAAGCCGAACAAAATTAATAATCAAATTTTATTTCTTTATGAAAACTTCTCCAAATTATGTTTCTATGGAAAATTTTCTTAAAATGTTTTAAAATTTTCCATAGACAAAAATTTTTTTTATGGTTTTCTGTATATTTATATTTTAAAATTTTCCACAGAAACATTTTCTTTTAAATGTTTTTCTGTAGAATTTTTTTATTGTTATTTTTATAAAAAAAATTATCAACGAGCAACAGCACACGAACTCACATACAAAATACCAGAAGATGGTTAGTGGCACTAACCGAAATATTGGAAATTAATATAAAAACAAACCAAAAATCGATTGTTTATATGACCTTAAGCCGAAAAAATTAATTATCAAATTTTATTTCTTTATAAAAACTTCTCCAAATTATGTTTCTATGGAAAATTTTCTTAAAATGTTTTAAAACTTTCCATAAAAAAAAAAACATTTTTTATAGTTTTCTGTAGAATTTTTTATTGTTATTTTTATAAAAAAAATTGTCAACATTTTATTTCTATAGAACATTTTGTCAAAATTGTATTTCTATAGAAAATTTTGTCAAAATTTTATTTCTGTAGAAAATGTTGTTACCATTTTATAAAAATTTTGCAAAAAATTCTCCACTTTTTCTTATAGAAAATTTTCTCAAAATTTATCTCTATTGAAAATTTTCACAAAATTTTATTTCTATAGAAAATTTTCTCAAAATTTATTTCCATGGAAAATTTTCTCTTTTATTTCTATCGGAAATTTGTCTAAATTTTATTTCTATAGTAATTTTTATATCCTTCACAACTACTGTGGTACAGGGTATAATAAGTTTGTGCATTTGTATGTAACGCCAAGAAGGAGTAATCATAGACCAACCTTTTAGTATACGGATCGGCTTAGAATTAAATTCTGAGTCGATTTAGCGATGTCCGTCTGTCTGTCTGTCTGTCTGTCCGTCTGTCTGTCTGTTGATGTATTTTTGTGTGCAAAGTACAGCTCGCAGTTTTAGTCCGATTGTCCTAAAATTTGGTATAGGGTCCTGTTTCGGCTCAAAGACGATCCCTATTGATTTTGGAAAAAATCGGTTCAGATTTAGATATAGCTGCCATATATATTTTTCACCGATCTGGTCATAATTGGCGTGTGTATCAACCGATCTTCCTCAAATTCCGTACATCCGAATATTTGATGGGTCTCGAAAAACTTGCAAAATATCAGCCAAATCGGTTCAGATTTAGGTATAGCTCCCATATATAGCTTTCGCCCGATTTACACTCATTTGCCCACAGAGGCCAATTTTTTTGCTCCGATTTAGTTGAAATTTTGCACAGGGAGTAGAATTAGCATTGTAGCTGTGCGTGCCAAATTTGGTTGAAATCGGTTCAGATTTAGATATAGCTCCCATATATAGCTTTCGCCCGATTTACACTCATATGACCACAGAGGCCAATTTTTTGCTCCGATTTAGTTGAAATTTTGCACAGGGAGTATAATTAGCATTGTAGCTATACGTGCCAAATTTGGCTGAAATCGGTTCAGATTTAGATATATCTCCCATATATAGCTTTCGCCCGATTTACACTCATATGACCACAGAGGCCAATTTTTAACTCCGATTTAGTTGAAATTTTGCACAAGGAGTAGAATTAGCATTGTAACTATGCGTGCCAAATTTGGTTGAAATCGGTTCAGATTTAGATATAGCTCCCATATATATGTTTTTCTGATTTCGACAAAAATGGTCAAAATACCAACATTTTCCTTGTAAAATCGCCACTTAGTCCAAAAAATGTAAAAATGACTCTAATTTTCCTAAACTTCTAATATATATATATATATATATATATATATATATATATATATATATATATATATATATATATATATATATATATATATATATATATATATATATATATATATATATATATATATATATATATATATATATATATATATATATATATATATATATATATATATATATATATATATATATATATATATATATATATCGAGCGATAAGTCATAAATAAACTTTTGCGAAGTTCCCTTAAAATTGCTTCAGATTTAAATGTTTCCCATATTTTTGTACTAACATTGTGTTCCGCCCTAGTGTATTAGCCGACTTAAATTTTGAGTCTATAGATTTTGGAGAAGTCCATCAAATTCTGTCCAGATCGAGTGATATTTAAATGTATGTATTTGGGACAAACCTTTATATATAGCCCCCAACAGATTTAACGGATGTGATATGGTATCGAAAATTTAGATCTACAAAGTGGTGCAGGGTATAATATAGTCGGCCCCGCCCGACTTTAGACTTTCCTTCCTTGTTTTAAAAATTTTATGTCTATAGAAAAATTTTTCAAAATTTTACTTCTATAAAAAATGTTCTCAAAATTTTATTTCTATAGAAAGTTTTCTCAAAATTTTAGTTCTATAGAAAATTTTCTCAAAATTTATTTCTTAACATTTTATTTCTTAGAAAATTTTCTCAAAATTTTATTTCTATAAAAACTTTTGTCAAAATTTAATTCCTGTAGAAAATTTTTTTAAAAATTTCATTTCTATAGAAAAATTTTGCAAAATTTTATTTCTATAGAAAATTTGTTGAAAGTTTATTTCCATGGACAATTTTCTCCAAACTTTATTTCTATAGAAAATGTTCTCCAAATTTTATTATTTTTATTTCTATAGAAAATGTTGTTAAAATTTTATTTTTGTAGAAAATTTTGTCAAAATTTTATTTCTATGAAAACTTTCGTCAGTGTACGGTGGGTTGCAGAACGAGCAACAGAAAACGAACTCACATACAAAATACCAGAAGATGGTTGGTGGCACTAACCGAAATATTGGAAATTAATGTAAAAACAAATCAATAACCGATTGTTTATATGACCTTAAGCCGAACAAAATAAATAATCAAATTTTATTTATTTATAAAAATTTCTCAAAATTATGTTTCCATGGAAAATTTTCTCAAAATGTCTTAAAATTTTCCATTAAAATTTTTTTTAAATGTTTTTCTGTAGAATTTTTTTAATGTTGTTTTTATAAAAAAATTGTCAACATTTTATTTCTATAGAAAATTTTGTCAAAATTTGATTTCTATAGAAAAGTTTTTCAAAATTTTAATTTTAGAGAAAATTTTTTCAAAATTTATTTTTACGGAAAATTTTCATAAAATTTTATTTCTATAGAAAATTTTCTCAAAATTTATTTCCATGGAAAATTTTATCTAAATTTTATTTCTATAGAAATTTTTTTAAAAATATTATGTCTATAGAAAAATTTTTCAAAATTTTACTTCTATAAAAAATTTTCCCAAAATTTTATTTCTGTAGAAAGTTTTCTCAAAATGTTAGTTCTATAGAAAATTTTCTCAAAATTTATTTCTTAAAATTTTATTTCTATACAAAATATTCTCAAAATTTTTTTCCATGGAAAGTTTTCACCCGAACCGAAACATGTACAGTCCAGGCGTGTATAGATTTGTATCTGGCGTTTTCTTTTCAATGGCTCTATTAACCATGTTCCTTAATCTATATCTGTCCATAAAGCTCGAAAAATAATTGTATAATTAGATATAATGCATTTGGACGTCAATTGCCTGTTTCGGTATCAGGCTAACATGAAATACAAATTTTTTTTCTATACAAATTTTGTTAAAATTCTATTTCTATAGAAAATTTTGTCAAAATTGTATTTCAATAGAAAATTTTTCAAAATTTAATTTCTGTAGAAAAATTTGTCAAAATTTTATTTTTATAGAAAATTGTGTCAAAATTGTATTTTTATAGAAAATGTTGTCAATTTTTTTTTTCTATAGAAAATTTTCTCAAAATTTTATTGTAGAAAATGTTCTCAAAATTTTAATGTAGAAAATTTTGTCAATTTTTTTTTTATACACAATTTTGTCAAAATTTTATTTCTATAGAAAATTTTCTCACAATTTTATTTCTACAGAAAATTTTCTCAAAATTTATTTCCATGGAGAATATTCTCAAAATGTTATTTCTATAGAAAATTTTCTCAAAATTTTATTTCTGTAGAAAATTTTTTCAAACTTTCATTTCTATAGAAAATTTTCTCAAAATTGTTTATCTATAGAAAATTTTGGCAAAATTTTATTTCTATAGTAAATTTTCTCAAAACTTTATTTCTATTAGCATTTTTAAAATTTTCTCTAAATTTTATTTCTATAGAAAAATTTGTCAAAATTTTATTTCTATAGAAATTTTTTTAAAAATATTATGTCTATAGAAAAATTTTTCAAAATTTTACTTCTATAAAAAATTTTCTCAAAATTTTATTTCTGTAGGAAGTTTTCTCAAAATTTTAGTTCTATAGAAGATTTTCTCAAAATTTATTTCTTAAAATTTTATTTCTATACAAAATTTTCTCAAAATTTATTTCCATGGAAAGTTTTCTCCGAATTTTGTTTTCTATACAAATTTTGTTAAAATTTTATTTCTATAGAAAATTTTGTCAAAATTTTATTTCTATAGAAAATTTTTTCAAAATTTAATTTCTGAAGAAAAATTTTTCAAAATTGTATTTCTATAGAAAATGTTGCCAAATTTTTTTTCTATAGAAAATTTTCTCAAAATTTTATTGTAGAATATTTTGTCAAAATTTTCTTTCTATAGGCAATTTTGGCAAAAATTTATTTCTATAGAAAATTTTCTCACATTTTTATTTCTATAGAAAATTTTCTCAAAATTTATTTCCATGGAGAATATTCTCAAAATTTTATTTCTATAGAAAATTTGGTCAAAATTTTATTTCTATAGAAAATTTTGTCAAAATTTTACTTCTGTAGAAAATTTTGTCAAAATTTCATTTCTATAAAAAAAGTTGTCAAAATTTTATTTCCTATAGACAATTTTGTCAAAATATTATTTCTATAGAAAATTTTCTAAAATGTTATTTCTTTTAGCATTTTTAAAAATACCCTATTTTTTAGCCCTGCAATTACGTATAACATATTGGAATTTACCATTATTTTACATATAATTTTAGATAAGAACTCCTCACATTTCGTCATAGGAAACTATTTGCATATGTTCCTAGTTTAATTACAACGCTTTCACTACTTCATAAAACTTCACGAGGCCAAAAAAAGTATTAACAGCAATTCCTTTTTATCACCAAACACTACTCCAGACAGCGACATGTGATGGCAGGCGGATCAGCAAATCAGTGATGCCAGAAACTGACAACAGTAAGTTTACCTCAAGACAAGTGCAGATGTAAAACATGTTGGTGGTGGGTGTTTACCATTAATCAAGGAGGATCTGCAATGGTGGGGCTCTTCATTTTAGGGCCTTGTCTAGCACCCATATTGGGCGAATTAGAGTTTCCATTTTTCTTTTTGTGTCGAAAATGAAATTCGCCTGAATATAACCTTCTTCGATTAGGAGATCTTGCAATATGTTGGCAATATATTTGAGACATGACCAATAAATGACGTAGTCAAGCCATTTCTCTTCAAGTCAAAGGCCCCAAAATAACCCTTCCCTCCGCCGCTATGAATCTAAACCCATTTTGCGTTGTCTTTTATTATCAAACGGAGGAGATGAACTTAACAAAAGTTTAACCCACACAACAAGTGCTTAAAAACGAAAAACTTCAACGATTGTCATGACCAAGTCATGGGGAAAAACTATTACTCGATTAAAAAAAAAAACAGAAACATTTTAAGATTTTGGAAAATGCCAAGACAAAACATCAAGCCATAGAAAATTTGCAAGACATAAGAAAAGTCGACATACCAGAGATCAGCATATGCATTGGTGAAAACTAAATGGGAGAAAATTGTAGCAGCCACTAAATTGAGTTATAAAAAACACTCTATGCCCAGAATGTTAATGGCCTGTAAACTGATGACGATGTTGCTGCTGCTGCTCCTGATGATGATGACAAACATTCAAATATCCAATAGAAATATCATAAAACCATATATACAAGCATAAGAGTGCAAGTACATGGTGAATTGCATTGGCAACTTCTAAACATGGAGTTGATGCTGAAAAGATTTAATTTTGTTTCGAATTTAAGTGCCACGATTTAATGCCTTTTCAAAATTATAAGCAACAATGCGATTGTTTGGAACTAATGATATGTGTAATTGTATTTCAAATCAATCAGAAGTCCAGTTAAAGTCTTTAAAAGCTTGGCAAGACCTAAGACGGTGAACAGTGAATTTCGTTTTCTCAGATAAGCAGCAAAATGATTGGATTTTATTGTCAACAACTTGAAACTTGACAGAGATAGTTGCTACTGCAAATGGGCCATATGTGACCCTTTTTAACGTATAACCTACATACAAACCCTGGGAGACGGTTTGACTTGCGGACACGGTTGCCACTGGAGCCAAAAAAAACTTTACCAAAATTTGTACAAAATTTTACCACAAAACTACCAAAGAAAAAAAATTATATTGCAAAATTTATAAAATAGAAAATTTTGTCAATTTTTTTTTTTTTTTTGTCAAAATTTTATATCTATAGAAAATTGTGTCAAAATTGTATTTCTATAAAAAAATTTTGTCAAAATTTTATCTCTATAAAAATTTTGTCAAAATTTGTATACAAAATTTTGTCAGTATTTTATTTCTATAAAAAATTTTGCCAACATTTTATTTCTATAGCAAATTTTGTCAAAACTTTATTTCTATAGAATATTTTTGTCGAAATTTTATTTTATAGAAACTTTTGTCCAAATTTTATTTCTATTAAAAATCTTGTCAATATTTTATTTCTATAGAAAATTTTGTCCAAATTTTATTTCTATAAACAATTTTTTCAAAATTGTATTTCTATAGAAAATTTTGTCACAAGTTTATAAAAAATTTTGTCAATATTTTTCTTCTATAGGAAATTTTGTCAAAATTTTATTTCTATAGAAAATTTTGTCAAAATTTTATTTCTATAGAAAATTTTGTCATATTTTTATTGCCATAGAAAATTTTGTCAAAATTTTATTTCTATAGAAATTTTTTCAAAATTTTATTTCTATAGAAACTTTTGTCAAATTTTTATTGCTACATAAAATTTTGTCGAAATATTCTTAAAATTTTATTTCTATTGAAAATATTTTTGAAGTTTTATTTCTATAGAAAATTTTGTCAAAATTTTATTTCTATAGTAAATTTTGTCAAAATTTTATTTCTATAGAAAATGTTGTCAAATTTTATTGCTATTGAAAATTTTGTCAAAATTTTCTTCTATAGAAAATCTTGTCAAAATTTTATTTCTATAAAAAATTCTTGTCAAAATTTTATTTTATAGAAAATTTTCTAAAAATTTTACTTCTATAAAAAATGTATTTTTATATATATATTTTTATAGAAAATTTTATCCAAATTTTATTTCTATAGAAAATTTTGTCAAAACTTTATTTCTATAGAAAATTTTTATCGAAATTTTATTTTATAGAAACTTTTGTCCAAATTTTATTTCTATTAAAAATCTTGTCAATATTTTATTTCTATAGAAAATTTTGTCCAAATTTTATTTCTATAAACAATTTTTTCAAAATTGTATTTCTATAGAAAATTTTGTCACAAGTTTATAAAAAATTTTGTCAATATTTTACTTCTATAGGAAATTTTGTCAAAATTTTATTTCTATAGAAAATTTTGTCAAAATGTTATTTCTATAGAAAATTTTGTCATATTTTTATTGCCATAGAAAATTTTGTCAAAATTTTATTTCTATAGAAATTTTTTCAAAATTTTATTTCTATAGAAACTTTTGTCAAATTTTTATTGCTACATAAAATTTTGTCGAAATATTCTTAAAATTTTATTTCTATTGAAAATATTTTTGAAGTTTTATTTCTATAGAAAATTTTGTCAAAATTTTATTTCTATAGTAAATTTTGTCAAAATGTTATTTCTATAGAAAATGTTGTCAAATTTTATTGCTATTGAAAATTTTGTCAAAATTTTCTTCTATAGAAAATCTTGTCAAAATTTTATTTCTATAAAAAAATCTTGTCAAAATTTTATTTCTATAGAAAATTTTATCAACATTTTATTTCTATAGAAAACTTTGCCAAAATTGTATTGCTATAGAAAATTTTGTCAACAAATTTTATTTCTATAGCAAATTTTGTTAAAATTGAAAATAGAAAATTTTTGTCGAAATTTTATTTTATAGAAACTTTTGTCCAAATTTTATTTCTATTAAAAATCTTGTCAATATTTTATTTCTATAGAAAATTTTGTCCAAATTTTATTTCTATAAACAATTTTTTCAAAATTGTATTTCTATAGAAAATTTTGTCACAAGTTTATAAAAAATTTTGTCAATATTTTACTTCTATAGGAAATTTTGTCAAAAGTTTATTTCTATAGAAAATTTTGTCAAAATTTTATTTCTATAGAAAATTTTGTCATATTTTTATTGCCATAGAAAATTTTGTCAAAATTTTATTTCTATAGAAATTTTTCAAAATTTTATTTCTATAGAAACTTTTGTCAAATTTTTATTGCTACATAAAATTTTGTCGAAATATTCTTAAAATTTTATTTCTATTGAAAATATTTTGGAAGTTTTATTTCTATAGAAAATTTTGTCAAAATTTTATTTCTATAGTAAATTTTGTCAAAATTTTATTTCTATAGAAAATGTTGTCAAATTTTATTGCTATTGAAAATTTTGTCAAAATTTTCTTCTATAGAAAATCTTGTCAAAATTTTATTTCTATAAAAAATCTTGTCAAAATTTTATTTCTATAGAAAATTTTGTCAACATTTTATTTCTATAGAAAACTTTGCCAAAATTGTATTGCTATAGAAAATTTTGTCAACAAATTTTATTTCTATAGCAAATTTTGTTAAAATTGAAAATAGAAAGTGTTGTCAAATTTTATTTCTATAGAAAATTTTGTCCAATTTTTTTTCTGTAGAAAATTTTGTTAAAATTGTATTTCTGTAAAAAATTTTGTAAAATTTTATTCCTACAGAAAATTTTTTCAACATTTTATTTCTATAGAGAATTTTGCCAAAACCTTATTTCTTTAGAAGATTTTGCTATTTCTTAAAAATTTTGTTAATTTTTTCTATAGAAATTTTTGTCACAAATTTATTTCATTCGTTTTTCTGTATTATTGTTGGTGTGTACTTCAATCATATTTGTTGTTTTGATCTCAGCCTTAAAACCATTGCATTGACTAAACAACAAGTGTAGCTTAACCAACAGAGGGAAAGAATGTTTGTCAAATTTAAGATGGTTACATGGACGCACGTTTCCGAATTACCACATTCCACATCAGCATCCTCTACTTGCAGCAAAACTATTAACCAATTATCAGAATAAATTTGGATAGTTCACTAAACCCAAAGTGAACCACACTCGAACCTTCCGAAAAAAGGTTTATGATAGTTGGACTCTGCCTAAATAAATCTTTGTACAAACATTTATCTTTTCCTTTGCCACTGTCAAATCATCAATTTGAGTGCAGTTGGCAGGGTTTATTTTATTTCTTTAGAAAATGTTGTCTAAATTTTATTTCTATAGAAAATGTTGTCCAAAATTTATTTCTATAGAAAATTTTGTTAAAATTGTATTTCTATAGAAAATTTTGTAAAATTTTATTTCTACAGAAATTTTTTTAAAAATTTTTATTTCTATAGAAAATTTTGTAAACTTTTATTTCTACAGAAATTTTTTTCAACATTTTATTTCTATACAGATTTTGCCAAAATTTAATTTCTTTAGAAAATTTTGTCAAAATGTTATTTCTTAACAATTTTTTAAATTTGTTTCTATAGAAAATTTTGTCAAAATTTATTGTTGGTTTGTACTTCAATCATATTTGTGGTTTTGATCTCAGCTTTAAAACCATTGCGTTGACTAAACTACAAGAGTAGCTTAACCAACAGAGGAAAGAATATTTGTCAAATTTATTTTGGCAAAGCCCTATAGACTGCAAGATTGTTGGATGTACACACATTTCGGAATTACCACATTCCTCATCAGCATCCTTTACATGCAGCAAAACTATCAACCAATTATCACAATAAATTCGGTTAGTTCACTAAACCCAAAGTGAACCACACTCGAATCTTCCGAAAAAAAAGTTTATGATAGTTGCCACTGTCAAATCATCAATTTGAGTGCAGTTGGCAGGGTTTATATTATTTCTTTAGAAAATTTTGTCAAAATTTTATTTCTTTAGAAAATTTTGTAAAAATTTTATGTCCATAGAAAATTTCCTCAAAATTTTATTTCTATAGAAAAATTTTTAAAAAATTTATTTCTATAGAATATTTTGTCAAACTTTATAGAAATAAAGTAGAAAGTTTTGTTAACATTGTACTTCTAAAGAAAATTTTGTCAAATTTTATTTCTATAGAAAATTTTGTCAACATTTTATTTCTATAGAGAATTTTGTCAAAATGTTATTTCTACAGAAAGTTTTGTCAAAATTTTATTTCTACACAAAATTTTGTCAACATTTTATTTCTATAGAGAATTTTGTCCAAATTTTATTTCTATAGAAAATTTTGTCAAAATGTTATTTCTACAGAAAGTTTTGTCAAAATTTTATTTCTACACAAAATTTTGTCAACATTTTATTTCTATAGAGAATTTTGTCCAAATTTTATTTCTATAGAAAATTTTGTCAAAACTTTATTTCTATAGAAAATTTTTGTCGAAATTTTATTTCTATAGAAAATTTTGTCAAAATATTATATATTTAGAAAATTTTGTCAAAATTTTATTTCTATAGAAAATTTTGTTAAGATTTTTCGGGAGGTTCAAGTGTAGTTCACGTTGGGTTGAGTGAATTACCCGAATTTATTCTGATAATTGGTTGATAGATTTGCTGCAAGTAGAGGATGCTGATGAGGAATGTGGTAATTCCGAAACAGCTGTACATCCAACCATCTTGCAGTCTATAGGGCTTTGCCCAAATAAATTTGACAAGCATACTTTTCCTCTATTGGTTAAGCTACACTTGTAGTTTAGTCAATGCATGGCTTTAAGCTGAGATCAAAAAAAAAAAAAAAAAAAAAAAAAACAAGTATATACGGCCGTAAGTTCGGCCAGGCCGAAGCTTATGTACCCTCCATCATGGATTGCGTAAAAACTTCTTCTAAACACTGCCATCCACAATCGTATTACTTAAGTTGCGGTAACGCTTGCCGATGGCAAGGTATCTTAAAACCTCCTAACACCATCTTCTAAATTGTATGTAAGCCCATACGTGGTATATATTAAATCAAAAAAGATCGATCCAATACGTATATAATTCAGTTTGACAAAGTAGACATAACATTTTGACAAAATTTTCTACAGAAATAAAATTTTAACAAAATTTTCTATAGAAATAAAATTTTCACAAAATTTTTTTATAGAAATAAAAATCTTGACAAAATTTTCTATAGAAAGAAAATTTTGACAAAAATTTCTACAGAAATAAAATTTGAACAAAATTTTCTATAGAAATAAACTTTTGACAAAATTTTCTATAGAAACAAAATTTTGACAATGATGAAAATTTTATTATGAACCGAATAAAATTTTAACAAAATTTTCTCTAGAAATAAAATTTTGACAAAATTTTCTATAGAAATAAAATTTTGGTAGATTATTTTTGGCTCTAGTGGCAACCATGATTATGAACCGATATGGACCAATTTTTGTGTGATTGGACCAATTTTGGTATGGTTGTTAGCGACCATATACTAACACCACGTTCCTAATTTGAACCGGATTGGATGAATTTTGCACCTCCAAGAGGCTCCGGAGGTCAAATCTGGAGAATGTTTTATATGGGGGCTATATTTAATTATGGACCGATATGGACCAATTCTGGCACGGTTGTTAAAGATCATATACTAACACCATGTTCCAAATAACAACCGGATTGGATGAAATTTGCTTCTCTTGGAGACTTCGCAAGCCAAATCTGGGGATCGGTTTATATGGGGGCTATATATAATTATGAACCGATGTGGACCAATTTTTGCATGGTTGTTAGAGACCATATACCAATATAATGTACCAAATTTCAGGCGGATCGGATAAAATTTGCTTCTCTTTGAGGCTCCGCAAGCCAAATCTGGGGATCGGTTTATATGGGGGCTCTATATAATTATGAACCGATGTGGACCAATTTTTGCACGGTTGTTAGAGACCATATACAAATATCATGTACCAAATTTCAGGCGGATCGGATCAAATTTGCTTCTCTTTGAGGCTCCGCAACCCAAATCTGGGGATCGGTTTATATGGGCGCTATATATAATTATGGACCGATGTGGACCAATTTTTGCACGGTTGTTAGAGACCATATACCAACATCATGTACCAAATTTCAGCGGGATCGGATGAAATTTGCTTCTCTTGTAGGCTCCGCAAGCCAAATCTGGGGATCGGTTTATATGGGGGCTATATATAATTATGGACCGATGTGAACCAATTTTTGCATGGTTGTCAGAGACCATATACCAACACCATATACCAAATTTCAGCCGGATCGGATGAAATATGCTTCTGTTAGAGGCTCCACAAGCCAAATCTGGGGATCGGTTTATATGGGGGCTATATATAATTATGGACCGATGTGAACCAATTTTTGCATGGTTGTTAGAGACCATATACCAACACCATATACCAAATTTCAGACGGATCGGATGAAATATGCTTCTTTTAGAGGCTCCACAAGCCAAATCTGAGGGTCCGTTTATATGGGGGCTATACGTAAAAGTGGACCGATATGACCCATTTTCAATACCATCCGACCTACATTGATAACAACTACTTGTGCCAAGTTTCAAGTCGATAGCTTGTTTCGTTCGGAAGTTAGCGTGATTTCAACAGACGGACGGACGGACGGACGGACGGACGGACGGACGGACATGCTTAGATCGACTCAGAATTTCACCACGACCCAGAATATATATACTTTATGGGGTCTTAGAGCAATATTTCGATGTGTTACAAACGGAATGACAAAGTTAATATACCCCCATCCTATGATGGAGGGTATAAAAAAACAATAACGATTGAAGAGAAGCCAACAATAACAAACAAAACGAGTTAAGATTTTATTTCTGTAGAAAAATTTATCAAAATTTTATTGCTATAGAAAATTTTGTCAACAAATTTTATTTCTATAGAAAATTTTGTCAAAATTTTATTTCTACAGAAAATTTTGTCAACATTTTGTTTCTATAGAGAATTTTGTCAAAATTTTATTTCTATAGAAAATTTTGTCAACATTTGATTTCTATAGAGAATTGTGTCAAAATTTTATTTCTACAGTAAATTTTGTCAACATTTTATTTCTATAGAGAATTTTGCCAAGATTTTATTTCTTTAGAAAATTTTGTCAACATTTTATTTCTATAGAAAATTTTGTCAAAATTTTATTTCTATACATATTTTAAATATTTGTAGCATTTCACAAAAATTAGGTATTTATTCTAAAGCTACACTTTTAAAAGCACCACAAATGTCCTCCCAAAGATAGTATTTATTGTAACTACACAGGAAGTTCTTTTAATTCAATTTTTTATGACTCTTTTTTCATATTTTTAATGTATTTTGCCTTTTGTTAAATCGGTTAACAACTGTGTAGGATTTAATAAAATGGTAAAAATTATTTGAGTTTTGCCGAAAAAAAATGCTAAATACATTCAATAAAAATTGCGAATTTTTGGAAATATTTGATGTCAAACATTTCAGACAAGCGTTCCCAGCAAATGTGGAAGTACTTCTATAGGCACAACTTTAAAAGCACTTCCAAAAATGTTCTCCCAAAGATGTTCTTTATTTTAACTACTCAATAAGTTCTTTTAATTCAATTTTTATAATTCGCTTTAGGGTAATTTTAACTTGTTTTTGTTTCAAAAATGTTAAAAACAGAGAAAGAGTTAATGAAATGATACAAATTATTGAAGTTTAGTCGAAAAAAATGCTAAATCCATTCTAGAAAAATTACGAATTTTTGAAAATATTTGAGGTCATACTTTTCAGACAAGCGTTAGAGTGCATTATAAATCATAAAATATTTTAAAAATTATTTATTTATCAAACTATTATATATTTTTGTAGTACACATCCAAAAATATGAATTCGTATCACACCTTAAAAAGTAATGTATACTCAGTACAATGGCTGTTGAAGAAGCCCATGTTAAATTCATCGCTTCTGCGTCAATTTTGCACCACTTCCGAATCCAAAAAGAACATTTACGCGACGCTTTTTATACCCTCCACCATAGGATGGGGGTATATTAACTTTGTCATTCCGTTTGTAACACATCGAAATATTGCTCTAAGACCCCATAAAGTATATATATTCTGGGTCGTGGTGAAATTCTGAGTCGATCTAAGCATGTCCGTCCGTCCGTCCGTCCGTCCGTCTGTCCGTCTGTCCGTCCGTCCGTCTGTCCGTCTGTCCGGCTGTCCGTCCGTCTGTGGAAATCACGCTAACTTCCGAACGAAACAAGCTATCGACTTGAAACTTGGCACAAGTAGTTGTTATTGATGTAGGTCGGATGGTATTGAAAATGGGCCATATCGGACCACGTTTACGTATAGCCCCCATATAAACCGATCCCCAAATTTGGCTTGGGGAGCCTCCCGGAGCAGCAAAATTAATCCGATCCGGTTGAAATTTGGTACGTGGTCTAAGTATACGGTCTCTAACAACCATGCAAAATTGGTCCATATCGGTCCATAATTATATATAGCCCCCATATAAACCGATCCCCAGATTTGACCTCCGGAGACTTTTGGAGGGGCAAAATTCATCCAATCCGGTTGAAATTTGGTACCTGATGTTAGTATACGGCCTCTAACAACCATGCAAAAATTGGTCCATATCGGTCCATAATTATATATAGCTCCCATATAAACCGATCCCCAGATTTGACCACCGGAGCCTCTTGGAGGAGCAAAATTCATCCGATCCGGTTGAAATTTAGTACGTGGTCTTAGTATACGGTTTTTAACAACCATGCAAAAATTGGTCCATATCGGTCCATAATTATATATAGCCCCCATATAAACCGATCCCCAGATTTGACCTCCGGAGCCTCTTGTAGGGGCAAAATTCATCCGATCCGGTTGAAATTTGGTACCTGATGTTAGTTTACGGCCTCTAATAACCATGCAAAAATTGGTCCATATCGGTCCATAATTATATATAGCCCCCATATAAACCGATCCCCAGATTTGACCTCCGGAGCCTCTTGTAGGGGCAAAATTCATCCGATCCAGTTGAAATTTGGTACATGGTGTTAGTATATGGTCTCTAACAGCCATGTAAAAATTGGTCCATATCGGTCCATAATTATATATAGTTCCCATATAAACCGTCCCCAGATTTGACGTCCGGAATCTCTTGGAGGAGCAAAAGTCATCCGATACGGTTGAAATTTGGTACATTTTGTCAATATATGGCCTCTAGCAGCCATGTAAAAATTGGTCCATATCGGTCTTTAGTTATATATATCCGATGACTTATTACACAAAAATTGGTCCATATCGCCAAAAATAATCTACCAAAACGTTATTTCCATAGAAAATTTTGTCAAATTTTATTACTGTAGAAAGTTCTGTCAAAATTTCATTTCTATAGAAAGTTTTGTCAAAAGTTTATTTCTATACAAATGTTTGTCAAAATTTTATTTCCATAGAAAATTTTGTCAAAATTTTATTTCTATAGAAAATTTTGTAATCTACCAAAACTTTATTTCCATAGAAAATTTTGTCAAATTTTATTACTATAGAAAGCTTGTTAAAATTTCATTTCTATAGAAAGTTTTGTCAAAAGTTTGTTCTATAGAAATGTTTGTCAAAATTTTATTTCTATAGAAAATTTTGTAAAAAATTTATTTCTGTAGAAAATTTTGTCAACATTTTATTTCTATACTAAGTTTTGTCAAAATTTCATTTCTATACAAAATTTTGTCAACATTTTATTTCTATAGAAATTTTTGTCAAAATTGTATTGCTATAGAAAATTTTGTCAACATGTTACTTCCATAGAAAATTTTGTCAACATTTTATTTCTATAGAAAATTTTGTCATGTTTTTATTTCTATAGAAAATTTTGTCAAATTTTTATTTCTATAGAAAATTTTGTCAAAATTTTATTTCTATAGAAAATTTTGTCAATGTTTCATTTCTATAGAAAATTTTGTCAAAATTTTATTTCTATAGAAAATTTTGTCAAACTAGATTATATACGTATTTAATCGGCCTTTTTTTGTTTAATATATACCCCGTATGGGCTATCTTACAATTTAGAAGACAGTGTTAAAAAGTTTTACGATACCTTGCCATCGGCAAGTGTTATCGCAACCCAAGTAATTCGATTGTGGATGACAGCCTTTAGTAGAAGTTCCTACGCAATCCATGGTGGAGGGTACATAAGATTCGGCCTGGCCGAACTTACGGCCGTATATACTTGTTATACCCTAAACCACATAGTGGTCAGGATATAATAAGTTTGATCGGCCAAAAAATGTGCCTACCAGAAATATTGATTTTAGACCCCATAAAATATATACCGATCGACTCAGAATCACCTCCTGAGTCGATCTAGCGCTTGGTGTCCGTCCGTCCGTCCGTCTGTCTGTCCATGTTTTGTTGTTCACAGGATTCCGGTCGCAATTATCAACCAATTTTGATGAAATTTGGTACAGGGAGTTTTTTGGGCACAAGGACGAACGCTATTGAATTTGGAAGAAATCGGATCAAATTTAGATATAGCTCCCATATATATGTATCGCCCGATTTCGACAAATGGGGTCACTTTGCGCTTTTTTCTAACGGATCGTGACCAAATTTGGTAAAAGCTAATCTTTTCCATCGCCCTTCAAGCCTGCAAAATTTCATCCAAATCGGTTCAGATTTAGATATAGCTCTCATATATATGTATCGCCCGATTTTTCTAAATTTGGCCATAAAACCCTTATTTATCAACCGATCTTACTCAAATTTGGCTAAATGTAGTCTTCTATAGCACTAACTATATGTGCAAAAAATCATCGAAATCGGTTCAGATTTAGCTATAGCTCCCATATATACCGTCCGTCCCATATGTACCGCCCGATTTTTCTAAATTTGGTCATAAAACCCTTATTTATCAACCGATCTTACTCAAGTTTGGCTAAATGTAGTCTTCTATAGCACTAACTATATGTGCAAAAAATCATCGAAATCGGTTCAGATTTAGATATAGCTCCCATATATATGTATTGCCCGATTTTCCCAAATTTGGCCATAGAACCCTTATTTATTAACCGATCTTACTAAAAGTTGGCTAGATCCAGTCCTCTATAGTACTAACTATATGTGCAAAATTTCTCGGTTCAGATGTAGATATAGCTCCCATATATATATCACCCGATTTTGAAAAATTCGCCCCCTAATAACCTTATGTTTGACCATACAGGCCTCATTTCTTAACTGATCTTACTCAAATCTTGCACAAGGTAACCTTTTGTGGTATTAATCAAACCCGCAAAATATTATGCAAATTGGTTCAGATTTAGATATAGCTTCCATATATATGCATCGCTCGATTTTCCCAAATTTGGCCATAGTACTCTTATTTATTAACCAATGTTACTCAAATTTTGATGTACTAGCCGATCGTACTTATACGTACTTGTAGCTCTTACATAAGAATATTGCTCGATTTTTACAAATTTGTATTTATTACCCACACTAATTTAACGATTTTCTCTTTTTTAATAATGGGCTCAATATTAGTGGCATACTAACTCCGTAGGCGCAATATCAACACAGCCAGTGTTGCTAGAAGTAGGGGAAATTCCCTATATGTAGGGTTTCTCTAATATTTAGCGTCTTGTAGGGACGTAGGGCCACAATGTAGGACATTTTCACTCAACACAATTTGTAATAATTTTTAAATTTTGGTGGCTCTAGAGGAGGAAATTAGAAGCCGGCTAGGCTTGATCTTTAACAATGTGTGGTAAACTTTATTCCTGTAGAAAATTTTGTCAACATTTTATTTATATAAAACATTTTGTCAAAATTGTATTTCTATAGAAATTTTTTTCAAAATATTATTTCTATAAAAAATTTTCTCAAAATTTTATTTCTATAGAATTTATTGTCAAAATTGTATTTCTATAGAAAAATTTCTCACAAAAATTTGTTTATAGAAACTTTTTCCAAGATTTTATTTTTATAGAGATTTAACAAAAAAGATTACAAATTTGGGTAGAATTCTACCAACTATGGCAACCGTAGTCGAAATACAAATTTATATTCTAAGTTATATACGTTGCATATTCATGTTTTGAGATAATAAAGTACTTAGAACCATTTTTGTTTTGTAAAATTTTTTAAATTTAACGAAAAATATAGTAGAGAAAATTGTTTGGGAATGTATAGGAAAGTAGGGAACTTTTTTTGTCCTTATAGGGTAAACCGAACATTTTCCCTGGCAACATTGACTATGGGCTATAGTCAGATTGACACAAAGCACCCATAGACATGAACCCCTTAATTTTCTTAAATATGCAACTGCGGTTTATCTCCCAGACCTATATGTTACCCAAAAAATGCTTATGATTACTAATTCTGTAATGGTGGTTTAGGGTATGATATAGTCGGCCCCGCCCGACTTTCTACTTTACTTACTTGTTTTTACTGGGTTAGAATGCATTAAAAATTATTTATTTGACAAAATATCACAAAATTTTTTCATTTACATCCAACACACTGAATTCGGATCACACCTTAAGAAGTGCTGCAAGCTCAGTGCAACGACTGTTGAAATGGTGGACATCCGTCCTATGACAAGCCCTTGTTAAATACATCGCATCTAAGCCAATTTTGCACCACTTCCGGATTCAAAAAAAAAAAAAAAAAAAAACATTTTCACTACTTTTGGTGGCAATGCTTTTTGCTGGGGAATTATTACCAACCTTGACCTATTTCGTACTCATCAAATTTTTCTTACCTTTAAGCATATTTGAAAATTGCAATTAAAAACCAAATTAGAAATTGTGCATGAAATGTTATGCCATCAAAAAGTATTGAACCGTAAAGGACCTCATACCCATAAAATGAATGGGAATGTACACATACACACATACATATGAGTACATATATAACGAAAAATATTGAATTTTGTTATACAGTCATTAGATCCTTTAGATGTCACAAATGTATGCTCTTCAAAAAACTTCTGATATACATATGTATCCTTGACATGTTGTATAAACGCGTGTATCCATGTGTCTGCCTCTGTGTGTATGTGTGATTGTAACATAAAATACTTAGTTTTAATAAAAATCAATTATGACAATTTTGCCCTTTCCATTCAATTATGTGGAACTAGAAAACCATATTGCAATATATGACAGAAAAATTAATTAAAATTCAATTTTAGCCTTTGGCCACTGAAGGTAACAGATGTTACATAGAACAGATCTATGGTGCCTAGAGGAGTTTTTGTGTGGAATAACAAATGGAAAGGTTACAATTTTGTTATAGAGAATTTTACTTCATTATTCTAGAGGGTATTTATTTTAAAAATTCCATATGAAGGAGAAATAAGAAACAGTAATCAGACACACTGGGAAAGACACATACTGCAAAAAGAATTACAGTACTTGAAGGTATGAATTCCCCCAGGTTGTAGGAGTAAAGTGTTTGCGTTGGGATATGGTCAGATTTCTCCTACATAATCGGTTAAATATTTGAGAGAGTTGAGGGCACTGATTAAAGGGTGATACGGTCAAAATTTGGTCAATAGAAACTTGACGTATTTCTTTCAATTTTGCATTTAAAAAACCTAAACACCCCTCATTTTGAAGGTGTGTGTGTGTGTGTAGAATGTTGCTCCTATTTTGATTTTGGAATTCACTCTTCACTTGTCAAAATGCCGTCCAAGCAAGAAGAGCAGCGTATCAAAATTTTGCTCGCGCATCGCGAAAATCCGAGCTACTCGCACGCAAAGCTGGCAAAATCGCTAAAAGTTGCCAAATCAACCGTTACAAATGTAATTAAAGTGTTTGGGGAACGTTTGTCGACAGCCAGGAAGTCTGGATCGGGGGGAAATCGAAAACCGGAAGCCCATGAGACGACAAAGAGAGTTGCCGGTAGTTTCAAGCGAAACCCTAACCTCTCTCTCCGAGATGCCTCAAATAAGCTGGGTGTATAGTCTACAACCGTGCATCGAGCCAAAAAACGAGCCGGACTATCGACTTACAAGAAGATAGTGACTCCAAATCGCGATGATAAACAAAATACGACGGCCAAAGCGCGATCCCGGACGCTGTACACGACGATACTGACGAAGTTTGACTGCGTGGTAATGGACGACGAAACCTACGTCAAAGCCGACTACAAGCAGCTTCCGGGACAGGAGTTTTATACGGCAAAAGGAAGGGCAAAGGTAGCAGATATTTTCAAGCACATAAAACTGTCAAAGTTCGCAAAGAAATATCTGGTTTAGCAAGCCATCTGTACCTGTGGCTTGAAAAGCAGCATTTTCATAGCTTCCGGGACTGTCAACCAAGAAATTTACGTGAAAGAGTGTTTGAATAAACGTCTGCTGCCTTTCCTGAAGAAACACGGTTGTTCCGTACTGTTTTGGCCGGATTTGGCATCTTGCCATTACGGTAAAAAGGCCATGGAGTGGTACGCCGCCAACAACGTGCAGGTGGTTCCCAAGGACAAGAACCCTCCCAACACGCCAGAGCTCCGCCCAATTGAGAAAAACTGGGCTATTGTCAAGCGGAACCTAAAGAAGACCAAAAAAACTGCTAAGGACGAGCAGCAGTTCAAGGCAAACTGGCTTTCTGCGGCGAAGAAGGTGGACAGGGTGGCTGTACAAAATCTGATGGCAGGTGTCAAGCGTTAGGCCCGGCAATTCGGATTTGGAAAAGCGAAAGCCTAACTGAATATTTTTCCTGAATTTTATACTAATTGAACTTGAAAAAGAAATTTAATTTGATTTTTTTAAATAAACGATTTCACCGATTTACACGCGTTTTTCCTTGACCAAATTTTGATCGTATCACCCTTTAATTAGGAGGCGTATAAAAAGGCATTGCTAGCCGGTAGGTACAGAATTGTCCTTGATGGAAGTCTCCTTGACATAAGTGAAGACTGGACAAAGTTGCCTAGAGAGACAAGATTGGTTGTATCTCGGCTCCGATTTGGTATCTTTAAATTCTTATGCAGCTATCTCTCGCTCCTGAACCCTGCAATTGAGTATAAATTGCCATAATGCGGACACTCGCCTCACTGGGAATCTCTTCTCATATTCTGCAATATTTCAGACTCAGACACCTGAATCCCTTGGAAGGCATATGGTCGAGGTAGCTCTCTCGCGTTCCTGAACCTTGGAATTGAAAATGAATGGTCAAGATGCGGACACGCGGTATTTCTTCGTATGTCCACCAATATTTCAGATTTAGACACCTGAATCCCTACGAAATCTTATGGTCGAGGCAGCTCTCTTCTTTAAACTCGACTTGAACTCACTCAATATGATTTCCATTGGTAATTTCTATTTGAGTCGTTCATGGGAAATGAGACATGACACCTGAATCCCTACGAAATCATATGGTCGAGGTAGCTCTCTCGCGTTCCTGAACCCTGGAATTGAATATGAATGACCAAGATGCGGACACGCGGAATTTCTTGGTATGTCCAGCAATATTTCAGATTCAGACACCTGATTCCCTACTGAATCTTATAGTCGTGGCAGCTCTCTTCTTTAAACTGGACTTGGACTCACTCAATATTTCCATTAGTAATTTCTATTTGAGTCGTTCATGGGAAATGAGTTTATCAACACCCCCACCTCTACTGGTGAAAAGATCAAAGATGTAAAGATTGTAAAATCTACATTCCGATAGGTCAATTGCCGACATCCGAACTTCTCTACAATTTCATAAAGTTTTGCCAACAAAAGAGATAAGATGTGGAGAGAAAATAAGGCCGATCCTAAGATCTAAAATCTCACCAAAGCGATTATCCCGGGAGCCACAAATAAATAACCAGAAAATGTGAAGAAGATTCTGATTTAGGATCCAAGAGGTATCGGCCGACTATTCGGAATATCTTAGGCCCAGATGAAAAGATAACATCTTCAACTTGTTTGAAAGCTAACTGCGAAAGATGGTGCTCCCTCAGACTTCAAATCATGCGATCAAGAGACAGAGGGAAACCTTCCATGTCATGAGATCGGACAGTCTTACCTGATTCATGAGTTAGGATGACGGAAAAATGTGGTGCCAGCATCTGGCAGAGTCCAATAATGGATCCAAGAGGCCATGATCGACTATTAGGAATGTTTCACATCCCAAACGAAAAGTTAGCATCTGCATTTTGCTTGCAAACGTATTCTAGTGAAAGGATCTTCAGGGTTGTAAAGATTATGCCAAATATTTATTCCACTATCCGAACTTCTCTATGGGTTCATAAAGCTTTGCTAACGAGGACTATGATATCTGAAGATAAAATCACGCTAACTCCCGAACGAAACAAGCTATCGACTTGAAACTTGGCACAAGTAGTTGTTATGGATGTAGGTCGGATGGTATTGCAAATGGGCTATATCGATCCACTTTTACGTATAGCCCCCATATAAACGGACCCTCAAATTTGGCTTGCGATGCCTCTAAGAGAAGCAAATTTCATCCGATCCGGCTGAAATTTGGTACATGGTGTTAGTATATGGTCTCTAACAACCATGCAAAAATTGGTTCACATCGGTCCATAATTATATATAGCCCCCATATAAACCGATCCCCAGATTTGGCTTGCGGAGCCTCTAAGAGAAGCAAAGTTTATCAGATCCGGCTGAAATTTGGTACATGGTGTTAGTATATGGTCTCTAACAATCATGCAAAAATTGGTCCATAGTTATATATAGCCCCCATATAAACCGATCTCCAGATTTGAACTCCGGAGCCTCTTGGAAGACCAAAATTCATCTGATTCAGTTGAAATTTAGTACGTGATGTTAATATATGGCCTCAAACACCCATGCAAAATTTGGTCGATATCGGTCCATAAATATGTATAGGCGCCATATAAACCGATCCCCAGATTTGACCTCCGAAGCACCTTGGAAGAGCAAAATTCTTCCCATTCGGTTGAAATTTGGTACGTGATGTTAGTATATGGTATCCAACAACCATGCAGGAATTGGTTCCTATCAGTTCATAATTATATATAGGCCCCATATAAACCGATCCCCAGATTTGACCTCCGGTGCCTTTTGGAGAAGCAAAATTCATCCGATCTGCTTGAAATCCAACAACCATGCAGGAATTGGTTCCTATCAGTTCATAATTATATATAGGGCCCATATAAACCGATCCCCAGATTTGACCTCCGGTGCCTTTTGGAGAAGTAAAATTCATCCGATCTGCTTGAAATTTGGTACGTGGTGGTAGTATGTGATATTTAACAACCATGTGAGTTGAAATTTGTGGATGACAGTCTTTCGTAGAAGTTTCTACGCAATCCATGGTGGAGGGTACATAAGATTCGGCCTGGCCGAACTTACGGCCGTATATACTTGTTGTCCTTTGAATAGTGCTGATGGATTTGTTTCTCTAAGTAATTTCATACAGGAAAAAGTCGACTCAATGAACTTTATACAGAATCGTTCAGCGCTCATTGATAATGTAGAGCGAGAAGTTCACTGCGCATGACATTACAATGATCTTTTTCCCTGTATCATTAACAACAGTCCTAAACTAACGTAACCCACATCACTATGGGCAACATAATGACCCACTCTATTGTAGCAGAACAATAGACCTGGATTAAGCTCACCTATAGATAGTGAGTCCAGGTATGAAAACAGGTGGTTTATGGTCAATCAAGGCAATTTATCTATTTGGCATTTTATGGTCATTTCTCTTCTGTTCTCTCTCTCTCTCTTTCCACATATGAAAGTTTTTGTTTTTTGCTATCCTTCCATTTAAGGGTAAACAAATAGCATGGACCACCTATCTATGTAGGTCGTTCTGATTGTTGAGGTTTTGCAAGAGAATGGAAAATACGTTTGTCATTGAACATTCAATAAATATTTGCCAAAAGACTCAGCAGGAATATTGGCATCGCCAATCCACAAGCAATGGGCCAACTATGAAACCATTGAGCCAGTAAACTGACCACTCATATGGTGAGGCAAGTTGTGCCAGGTGATAAAGGTAAAGTGCAAAACAGAAAGTGTCCTAATATCGAAGGCTAAGTGGATGAATGGATTTTACGTGCTTAGTGTTAGTCTTAGGTTTCCTTCGAAGTCTTCTGCTGTCTTCTTTTCGTTTCTTCTCCACACAAACACAGGCACTTCAATTTTGCGTGTGTCCATGGGTTTACAGGTAAATCCTGGGAAATGTTTCTTGTTTGTATTTGCTTAAGAGCCTTTTCATTTTATTTTGCAAGGATTTTTTCTTTCTAGTCTTTGTTATTTGTTCAATTTTAGGGAGTGTATAGGAGAGAGATACAGAGCGAGTATGGGCAAGTGACCAACGGTAATACTTTTAGCCGCTACAGGGAAAGGGATACTGTTGATAAATAGAGTAAAAAAGTTAGAATGAAATCCACTTTTGGGAAAGCCTATGGACAAAATTTAATTTAATATATTACATTTACTAGATTTTTTGATTTTGTTACAAAATTCTACAAATAATAGATATGAATAGAAATCCTTAAAAAAAAAATCAGGACTCAATGTTAGTCCCCACCGTCTAGCAATCAGTAGACCAAAAGAGGTCCATGATGATACACAGGTACATAAAATTTTGATCCATATTGGTTCAAAATACTACTACTTTCAATTAAGCACAGTGGGCTCTGCACACAAAATAATACGAAACACGTCTGTCTGTCCTTAAAAAAAATCAGGACTCAATGTTAGTCCCCACCGTCTAGCAATCAGTAGACCAAAAGAGGTCCATGGTGATGCACAGCTACATAAAATTTTGCCATATTGGTTCAAAATACTACTCACCAATTAAGCACAGTGGGCTCTGCATACAAAATAATACGAAACACGTTTGTCTGTCGATTAGTTTCTATGTGCCTTACCAATGTGATGGCAGAATAAAAAGGAGGCATTTTTAATAATAAAGCTACAAGCAACCAATATCAGAAGATTGCGTGTTATTTGCTTCTATGTTCAAAATGAAATTTTTCCTCCACACTCTGACATCTTCCTTTCCATATAGCGCAAGCAAAAAAAAACAACGAGAAAAATAATTTAACTCAATTTTTGTAGCATTGCAGGAAACTAACAACGCTTTCAACACTTTAAGCACATACTCATACTACAACCGGACATTGAAATGAATGTAGCTAAGGCACAACAAAAAAAAAGAAAAAAGAAAACACGGAAACGACAACGAAAAACCTAAGAAAAAGTGTAACACGAATTGAAGCGGAAATCCTTATTGATCTCTAACTAAATTTGACTCACACTCAAACTGACAACGTACCATGAAAGATGGCACCAGCACTATTGCCTCATATAAGATTTTGCACCATTTCCAATTTTTTTTTTTTGTATTCATTTCGTTATGTAGCATTTTTCTTCGACGACAGTCTGCACTTTTCTCTCTTTTTTGTTGTTGCACTCACACTTGGCTATGAACGTTAAATGGCAATGCGGGCAAATTGGCAAAATGTGAGTCCTTAATACAAACCAAATCAAGGACGATGTGGAAAGAAATTAAATGTCATTTTCGATAAGTGTGTCGCATGGGTTTGTCCCTGTACAATGGGATGGGGTAGATTAAAAATAAGGTATTCTATTCAAAATTTCATTTCTATAGGAAATTTTCTTAAAATTTCATTTTTATAGGAAATTTTCTTAAAATTTCATTTTTATAGGAAATTTTCTTAAAATTTCTTTGCTATAGGAAATTTTTTCACAATTTCATTACTATAGGAAATTTTGTCAAAATATCATCGCTATAGAAAATTTTGCCAAAATGTCATTCCTATAAGAAATTTTGTCAAAATTTCTTTGCTATGGGAAATTTTGACAAAATTTCTTTGCTATAGGAAATATGTCAAAACTTTTTTCCTATAGAAAATTTTGTCATAATTTCATTCCAATAGGAAAATTTGCTAAAATTTCATTCCTATAGGAAAATTTGCTAAAATTTCATTCCTATAGGAAATTTTGTCAAAATTTCTTTTCTATAAACAATTTTGTCAAAATTTATTTCCTGTATAAAATTTTGTCAAATTTTTTCACCTATTGGACATTTTCTCACAATTTTATTTCTATAGGGAATTTTCTCAAAATTTCTTTTCTATAGAAAATATTTTTTCACAATTTTATTTCTCCCGGAAATTTTCTTCAAATTTCATTTCTTTAGGAAACCTTGTCAAAATTTTATTTTTATCGGAATTTTTTTCAAAATTTCATTTCTCTAGGAAATTTTGTCAAAAGTTTCATTTTTATAGCACATTTTTCCAAAATTTTATGTCCTTAGAAAATTTTCTCAAAATTTCATTTCGATAAAAAATTTCGTCAAAATTGCATCGCTTTAGGAAATTTTGTTAAAATTTCGTTGTTTTATAAAATTTTCTCAAAAATTTTTTGCTTTAGGAAATTTAGTCATAATTTCATTTTTATAACAAATTTTGTCAAAATTTCTTTTCTATACAAAATTTTATCAAAAGTTCTTTGCTATAGGAAATTTTGTTAAAATTTCATCGCTATATAGGAAATTTTGTCGAATTTCATAGCTATAGGAAATTGTGTCAACATTTCATTTCTATGGGAAATTTGATTAAAATTGAAATTTTATAGCAAAATTTTGTCAAAATATCTTTGTTATAGGAAATTTTGTCAAAACTTCTTTGACGTAGGAAATTTTTTGCTATAGGAAATTTTCTCAAAATTTCTCTAAGAAACTTTGTCTAAAATTTTAAAATTTTGTCAAAATCTCTTTGCAATAGGAAATTTTCTCAAAATTTCATTTCTGCAAGAAATTTTCTTAAAATTTCTTTGCTATAAGAAATTTTGTCAAAAAATCTTTGTTATATGAAATTTTTTCAAAATTTCATTTGTATAGGAAATTTTGTCAAATTTTCATTAATGTAAGAAATTTTATCAAAACTAAATTTCCTTGCTGAAGAAAATTTCGTCAGAATTGAATTACAATAGGAAATTTTCTCAAAATGTCTTTGTTATACAACTTTATTAAAATTAAATTTTTATATGAAATTTTTAAGAAACTTTGTCTAAATTTTTTTGTTATAGGAAATTTTGTCAAAATTACTTTGCAACAGGAAATTTTCTCCACATTTCTTTTCTAGTGGAAATTTTGTCAAAAATTCTTTGCTATAGGAAATTTTCTCAAAATTTCTTTGTTGAGGGAAATTTTGTCAAAATTTCATTTCTATAGGAAATTTTCTCAAAATATCATTTCTCCATGAAATTTTCCTAAAAATTTTGTCAAAAATTCTTTGTTCTACGAATTTTTTTCAAAAATTCTTTGTTCTACGAATTTTTTTCAAAATTTCATTTGTATACGAAATTTTGTCAAATTTTCCTTACTGTAAGAAATTTTCTCAAAACTAATTTTCCTTGCTGAAGAAAATTTCGTCAGAATTAATTTCAATAGGAAATTTTCTTAAAATGTCTTTGCTATACAATTTTATTAAAATTTAATTTTTATATGAAATTTTTGTCAAAATTTTATTTTGATAGAAAAAATTCTCAAAATTTAATTTCAATAGGAACTTTTGTCAAAATTTCATGTCTATAGCAAATTTTGTAAAAATTTCTTGGCTATAAAATATTTTATAAAAATTTCTTTGCTATAGGAAATTTGGTCAGAATTTCTTTGTTAAAGGAATTTTGGCGAAAACTTAATTTCAATAGGAAATTTTGTCAAAATTTCTTTGCTATTGAAAATTTTATCCAAATTTTCTTTGCCATAGGAAATTTTATCAAAAAATTCACATCTATAAGAAAATTTTGTCAATATTTCAACGCTATGAGAAATTTTATCAAAAATTTCACAGCTATAAGAAAATTTCATCGCTGTAGGAAATTTTATCAAAAATTTAATCGCTATAGGAAATTTTGTCAAAATTTCATCGCTAAAGGAAATGTTCTCAAAATTTCATCGCTATAGGAAATTTTGACAAAATTTTTCATAGGTATAAAAATTTTATTGCTTTTTTTCAAAATTTAATTTGTATAGGAAATTTTGCTCTAAATTTCATTTCTATAGAAAATTTTCTCGAAATTTAGCTTCTATAGGAAATTTTCAAAATTTCTATGCTGTAGGAAATTTTGTCAAAATTCTTTTGATATGTGAAACATTGTCAAAATTTCTTTGTTCCAGAAAATTTTGTCAAAGCTTAGTTCCTACAGAAAAATTTATCAACATGGCGATAGGATATTTTGTCAAAATTTCATTTCTCTAAAAAACTTTGTCTAAAATTTTTTCGTTATAGGAAATTTTGTCAAAATTACTTTGCAACAGGAAATTTTCTCCACATTTCTTTTCTAGTGGAAATTTTGTCAAAATTTCTTTGCTATAGGAAATTTTGTCAAAATTAAATGCTATAGGAAATTTTGTCAAAATTTCTTTGCTTTAGGAAATTTTACCAAAATTTCTTTGCAATAGGAAATTGTCTCAAAATTTCATATCTATAGGAAATTTTCTCAAAATATCATTTCTGCAAGAAATTTGCTTAAAATTTCTTTGCTATAAGAAATTTTGTCAAAAATTCTTTGTTATATGAAATTTTTTCAAAATATCGTTTGTATAGGAAATTTTGTCAAATTTTCCTTACTGTAAGAAATTTTCTCAAAACTAAATTTCCTTGCTGAAGAAAATTTCGTCAGAATTGAATTTCAATAGGAAATTTTCTCAAAATGTCTTTGCTATACAATTTTATTAAAATTTAATTTTTATATGAAATTTTTGTCAAAATTTTCTTTTTATAGAAAAAATTCTCAAAATTTAATTTCAATAGGAACTTTTGTCAAAATTTCGTGTCTATAGCAAATTTTCTCACAATTTCTTCACTATAAACTATTTTATCAAAATTTCTTTGCTATAAGAAATTTGGTCAGAATTTCTTTGTTATAGGAATTTTGGCGAAAATTTAATTTCAATAGGAAATTTTGTCAAAATTTCTTTGCTATAGAAAATTTTATCCAAATTTTCTTTGCTATAGGAAATTTTATCAAAAATTTCACAGCTATAAGAAAATTTTGTCAATATTTCAACGCTATGGGAAATTTTATCAAAAATTTAATCGCTTTAGGAAATTTTGTCAAAATTTCATCGCTATAGGAAATGTTATCAAAAATTTAATCGCAATGGGAAATTTTGTCAAAATTTCATCGATAAAATTTTGAGAAAATTTCCTTTAGCGGTGAAGTTTTGACAAAATATCCTATTTAATAGCTATAAAACATTTTGTCAAATTTTTATTGTTTTTTTTTTAATTTAATTTGTATAGGAAATTTTTCTAAATTGTCCTAAATATCACTTCTATAAAACATTTTCTCGAAATTTTGTTTCTAGAGGAAATTTTCAAAATTTCTTTGCTGTAGGAAATTTTGTCAAAATCCTTTAGATATGTGAAACATTGTCAAAATTTCATTGTTCTAGAAAATTTTGTTAAACCTTAGTTCCTACAGGAAAATTTATCAAAAATTTCATGGCGATATGAGATTTTTCAAAATTTTATTTCTATAGAATATTTTGTCAATATTTTATTTCTATAGAAAGTTTTGTCAAAATTTTATTTCTATAGAAAATTTTGTCAGAATTTCATGTGTGTAGGAAATTTTGTAAAAATTTTATTTCTATAGAAAATTTTGTCAAAATTTCATTTCTATAGAAAAATTTTGTCAAAATTTTATTTCTGTAGAAAATTTTGTAAACATTTTATTTCTATAGAAAATGTTGTCAAAATTTTATTTCTATAGAAAATTTTATTTCTATAGAAAATTACGTCAAAATTTTGTTTCTATAGAAAATTTTGTCAAAATTTTATTTCTATAAATTTTTATTCTATAATTTTAAAAATTTTATTTCTATTGAAAATTTTGTCAAAATTTTATTTCTATAGAAAATTTTGTCAAAATTTTATTTCCATGGGAAATTTTGTCACAATTTCATTTTTATATGAAATTTCGTAAAATTTAATTTCAATAGGAAATTTTCTCAAAATTTCGTTGCTATAAAAAAATTGACAAAATTTCATTTCTATAGAAAATTTGGACAGAATTTCATTCCTATACAAATTTCATTTGTATAGGAAATTTTGCCAAAATTTCATTTGTATAGGAAATTTTGCCAAAATTTCATTTGTATAGGAAATTTTGTCAAAATGTCATTTCTATAGGAAATTCTGCCAAAATTTCCTTTTGTATAAAAAAAATTCTCAAAATTTTTTTGCAATACGATATTTTCTGCAAATTTCAACTTTTTAGGAAATTTTGTTAAAATTTCATTTCTATTGGAAATTTTTACAAAATTTCATTTTTATAGGAAATTTTGTCTTTCTTTATTATGGGAAATTGTGTCAAAATGTCTTTGCTATAGGAAATTTTGTCAAAATTGCACTTCTATGGGAAAGTTTGTCAAAATTTCGTTGCTATAGGAAATTTTGGCAAAAATTTCCTTTCAACAGGAAATGTTGTCAAAATTTCTTTGCTAAAATTTCTTTGATATAGGAAAATGTGGCCAAATTTTTTTATTATAAGAAATTTTGTTAAAATTTCTTTGCTATGGTAAATTTTGTCAAGATTTTTTTGACATTGGAAATTTTGTCACAATATCTTTGCTATAGAAAAAAAATTTCCAATTTTTCCTGATATAGGAAACTTTCTCAAAATTTCTTTTCTATAGAATTTTTGTTTTCAATTTTATTTCTATCGGATATTTTCTTAAAATTTAATTTTTTTAGGAAACTTTGTCAAAATTTTATATTTTCTAGAAAGTTTCACTTCATAGGACATTTTTCCAAAATTTTTTTCTCAACATTTAATTTCTATTTATCGTCAATATTGCATCGGTATTGGAAATTTTGTTAAAATTTCGCTGTTTTAGAAAATTTTCTCAAAATTTCTTTGCTTTAGGAAATTTTGTCAACATCTCATTTGTATGGGAAATTTTGTCAAAATTTTAGTTGTATGGGAAATTTTATCAGAATTTAATTTCTATAAGAAATTTTGTTAAAATTTATTTTTTATAAAAAATTTTTCAAAATTTCATTTCTATAAGAAATTTGTCAAAATTTCATTTTATTTATCTAGAAAATTTTCTCAAAATTTTGTTTTTATTTTATTTATCTAGAAAATTTTCTCAAAATTTTATTTTTTTAGGGAATTTAGTCAAAATTTCATTTTATTTCTCTACAAAATTTTCTCAAAATTTTATTTTTATAGGGAATTTTGTCAAAATTTCTTTGCTGTAGGAAATTTTTATAAAAATTTCTTTGCTGTAGGAAATTTTGTCAACATTTGATTTGTATAAGAAATTTCATCAAAATTTCATTGCTTTGGGAAATTTTGTTGAAATTTTATTTCTATAGAAAAATTTATCAAAATTTCGGTGCTATAGAAAATTTCCTGTAAGAAATTTTGTCAAAATTTCATTTCTATAGGAGATTTTCCACAATTTAATTTCTATAGGAAATTTTCTCAAAATGTTATTTCTATTGGAAATTTTCTCAAAATTTTCATTTCTATGGGATCTTTTCTCAAACTTTCATTTCCATAAAAAATTCTCTCAAAATGTCTTTGCTATAGAAAATTTTGTCAAAATTTCATCTACTGTGCATCTCTTTACACATTGCCGTTGGCCAAGACTTGTAGTTCTTGGTCAACATATAATTTTTTGAAGATGACGAAGATTGGCAACAATTCGTTTAACACAATCACAAGTGGATACTTATGGGTTAGTAGTAATGTCGAAATTGTAAAAACACTTCCTTTGGCTATTTTATATTGACCATCTTTAGTGCAATATTCTACTTGTAGATGGCTACTAAAAAGTCTTAATGCTTAAGAATGGGAAAGGCTAAATATGGGTCCATATTCGTAAATTGTAACAAAGGAAAGTGCTGCTCAGATTTTTATTTTTTAAGGCTGTATGAAAATGTACCCCAAGAATAAAAGTCATACACTGAAAGAAGAGTTTTCTTTTCCGTTGAACGAAATTTTAGACAAGCAAAGTTTTCTTTTGTCACAAAGAAATTTTCTTTAAAAGCAAATAAAAAACTTTAGAAACAATCGTTGAATCTCTTATTATAAATCCGCGTTTATTTGCTCTAAAAGAAAATCCTGTATAAGAAAGGAGAATATCGTTTGTCTAAAATTTCGTTCCGGAGTAAGGTATTTTTTCTTTTGGTGTAAAACCCAAATAAAACAGGGCCCTAACTATGAAGCGACGCTTCATGATGAATATGAGACCCATAAGATGCAACTGTAACATGAAAATTGACCCTATAACTAAATTTGGGCTAAAATTAATCCTTACTGATGGAAAAATATTAATATTAACTTTTAAATTTTAGGAAAAAAAATCAAAATTTACTCCCGCCCAAAGCTAGGTCAACAAAAATGTAGCTGAAGCATGAAAATCTACTCCAAATAGAAATTAGAACTAATTCGTTATTTTGATTTAAAAGACAACAAGTATATATGGCCGTAAGTTCGGCCTGGCCGAATCTTATGTACCCTCCACGAAAGACTGTCATCCATAATCGAATTACTTGGGTTGTGGTATCTTAAAACTTCTTAACATTGTTTTTTAAATTGTGAGTTAGTCCATACGTGGTATATATTAGACCAAAAGGGTATGTATAGGTAAGTCTACAAATAATTACGAATCGATATGGACTTTTGCACGGTACGTAAGAGCCAGAATTGATATATGGGGGTCGCTTATATGTGAACTTGATATGGACCAATTTTTCTTTGATTGGGGGTCGATTTATCTTAGGGCTATATAAAGGATGATACGGTCAAAATTTGGTCAATATAAACTTGACGCATTTCTTTCAATTTTGCATTTAAAAAACCTGAACACCTTTGAAGGTGTGTGTGTAGAATGTTGCTCCTATTTTGAATTTGGAATTCACTCTTCAGTTGTCAAAATGCCGTCCAATCAAGAAGAGCAGCCTATCAAAATTTTGCTCGCGCATCGCGAAAATCCGAGCTACTCGCACGCAAAGCTGGCAAAATCGCTAAAAGTTGCCAAATCAACCGTTACAAATGTAATTAAAGTGTTTGGGGAACGTTTGTCGACAGCCAGGAAGTCTGGATCGGGGGGAAATCGAAAACCGGAAGCCGCTGAGACGACAAAGAGAGTTGCCGGTAGTTTCAAGCGAAACCCTAACCTCTCTCTCCGAGATGCCGCAAATAAGCTGGGTGTATCGTCTACAACCGTGCATCGAGCCGGACTATCGACTTACAAGAAGGTAGTGGCTCCAAATCGCGATGATAAACAAAATACGACGGCCAAAGCGCGATCCCGGAGGCTGTACACGACGATGCTGACGAGGTTTGACTGCGTGGTAATGGACGACGAAACCTACGTCAAAGCCGACTACAAGCAGCTTCCGGGACAGGAGTTTTATACGGCAAAAGGAAGGGGAAAGGTAGCAGATATTTTCAAGCACATAAAACTGTCAAAGTTCGCAAAGAAATATCTGGTTTGGCAAGCCATCTGTACCTGAGGCTTGAAAAGCAGCATTTTCATAACTTCCGGGACTGTCAACCAAGAAATTTCTGTGAAAGAGTGTTTGAATAAACGTCTGCTGCCTTTCCTGAAGAAACACGGTTGTTCCGTTCTGTTTTGGCTGGATTTGGCATCTTGTCATTACGGTAAAAAGGCCATGGAGTGGTACGCCGCCAACAACATGCAGGTGGTTCCCAAGGACAAGAACCCTCCCAACACGCCAGAGCTCCACCCAATTGAGAAATACTGGGCTATTGTTAAGCGGAACCTAAAGAAGACCAAAACAACTGCTAAGGACGAGCAGCAGTTCAAGGCAAACTGGCTTTCTGCGGCGAAGAAGGTGGACAAGGTGGCTGTACAAAATCTGATGGCAGGTGTTAAGCGTGAGGCCCGGCAATTCGGATTTGGAAAAGCGAAAGCCTAACTGAATATTTTTCCTGAATTTTATACTAATTGAACTTGAAAAAGAAATTTAATTTGATTTTTTAAATAAACGATTTCACCGATTTACACGCGTTTTCCCTTGACCAAATTTTGACCGTATCACCCTTTATAACTATAGACCGATTTAGTTAGGCATGGTTGTTAACGGCCATATAGCAGGGATGGAAAATGCAGTACTATAGTACTTTTTCCAATACTTTTTCACCCCGGTCAGTACCGTAGTACCCCCCTGAATGATTTCGTACCTTTTGTGTAGACATTTTTGAGTCGATATCAGATTTATGGTACAATAGCTTTGACAAAATGTTTTTATATTTTGAGAAAGTCTTTATCAACCTTATTTGCTAATATGGCAAAACAGACAATTTCATGCGGGAAGAAAATCTCAATTTTGTAAAAACCATAGTCAAAAACAGGATTTTATTGAATTTCAAGAATGTTTTAGTCGAAAAAAGAATGCGATTCTATATTATCGATTTTTTATTTCGGTAGAAAATTTTTTCAAAATTTTATTTCTATAGAAAGTTTTGTCAAAATTATATTTCAATTGAAAATGTTGTAAAAATTTTATTTCTATAGGAAATTTTTGCAAAATTTTATTTCTATGGAAAAATTTTTGCAAAATTTTATTTCTACACTAAATTTTTGCAAAATTTTATTTCTATAATTTTTTTTCAAAATTTTATTTCTAGAGAATATTTTGTCAAAATTGTATTTTTATAGATTTATTTTTCAATTTTTTTTTTTTATAGAAAATATTGTCGAAAATTTTATTTTCTTTAAAATTCAGTCTAAAGAGCTCTAGAAATATTTGTTGAAATTTAGTAAAAAGTACCTTTTCGCTCAAAAAAATACCTTTTTTGTACTTTCTTAAAAATTGTATTTTCCATGCCTGCCATATAGTAGCACAATGTACCAAATTTCAACTGACTCGGATGAAATTTGCTCCTCCAAGCGGCTCCAAAACCAAATCTCGGGATCGGTTTATATAGGGGTATATATGATTATGGACTGATATGAACCACTTTTGGCATGGTTGTTAAATATCATATACTACCACCACGTACCAAATTTCAACCAGATCGGATGAATTTTTTTCTCCGAAAGGCACCGGGGGTCAAATCTGGGGATCGGTTTATATGGGGGCTATATATAATTATGGACTGATATGAACCAATTCCTGCATGGTTGTTGGATACCATATACTAACATCACGTACCAAATTTCAAACGAATCGGATGAATTTTTCTCTTCCAAGGGACTCCGGAGGTCAAATCTGGGGATCGGTTTATATGGGGGATCGATTTCGACCAATTTTTGAATTGGTGTTTGAGGCCATATATTAACACCACGTACCAAATTTCAACTGAATCAGATGAATTTTGGTCTTCCAAGAGGATCCGGTGGTCAAATCTGGCGATCGGTTTATATGGGGGCTATATATAATTATTGACCGATGTGGATTAATTATTGCATGGTCATTAGAGACCATATACTTACACCATGTACCAAATTTCCGCCGGATCGAATGAAATTTGCTTCTCTTAGAGGCTCCGCAAGCCAAATCGGGGGATCGGTTTATATGGGTGCTATATATAATTATGGACCGATGTGGACTAATTTTTGCATGGTCATTAGAGACCATATACTTACACCATGTACCAAAATTCAGCCGGATCGGATGAAATTTGCTTCTCTTAGAGGCTCCGCTAGCCACATCGGGGAATCGGTTTATATAGGGGCTATATATAATTATGGGGGCTATATATTTTTAATTGATTATTGTTTACTTGTTGCACAATCATGTATTTTTTCTTTTTATTTTTTTAGTGCAGTCATTTATAAGATTTTATGTCTTGTTGTACTAAAATGACACAAATAAATAAATAAATAAAAAAAAATAAAATAATTATGGACCGATGTGGACCAATTTTTGCATGGTTGTTAGAGACCATATACTTACACCATGTACCAAATATCAACCGGACCGGATGAAATTTGCTTCTCTTAGAGGCTCCGCAAGCCAAATTTGGGAGTCCGTTTATATGGGGGCTATACGTAAAAGTGGACCGATATGGTCCATTTGCAATACCATCCGCCCTACATCAATAACAACTACTTGTGCCAAGTTTCAAGTCGATAGCTTGTTCCGTTCGGAATTTAGCGTGATTTCAACAGACGGACGGACGGACATGCTCAGATCGACTCAGAATTTGACTTTGGAGTCACGCTAATCCACTGTGGACTCTGCCTATAGAACAAATGTCTATTCTCTTTCGAAGATTCTCATTTTTACCATATCTACATCGCGTTAGCTCGACCAAGAGCCGTCCACCTTTATAGTTTTCCAGTTTGCGTTACCTAACTTTGGATCTATCTCTAGGAGGAAGTTTCAAACGATTTTTTGTTTTAATGCCTCGGGGCTTCATTTCATTGAGTCTCTGATATCCTTGCCATACCGATTTACTCAAAATTTGCATAGGAAATTCCTGAAGTGAAAGGTTGCTACCCTATTGTAGGATATCTTGAAAGATGGGAGATGATTTCACTTTTATCCAAATTTTCTAACGCAACGATCCCTCATAAGGCAATCGAAATATAAATCAATCGCTTCACATAAAGTGTTAAAATAATTACTGCATCATAAAAAGTTTATAAGCCTCCATGGTATTTGTCTACAAAAACGTAGGCAATATTTCAACATGTGTTCCTTAAAAACTCTTCGCAATCTTCGCGAATAGAAACAGCTTTACCAAAGTCTCATTGAGTTCAAAGACTTCTGCAAACAATTTTTTAACGGCCAAAAATAAAAACAACGATATTTGATTACTGCAAAAGTCTTTAAGACACCCTCATAAAAATTGGAAAAATAAAAAACGACTACAAAACGACTTTAATCCCTTCTAAATACTTAGGCGGCATACACTCCTAGCAGCAAAGACAAGCCATTAAAATTGAGATTTAATTACGACATTCAATCTGGCCAATAGAAGCAAATTGCTAAAGAAATTTTATGGAAGTTCAGTGACTTATTTCTTGAGAAAACACCAGCAGCAGATTAAAGTGTTAAAAAAATTCTAATGTAATGGGGATAATGTTAGTAATGGCGCGTGATGATGCTGGCTGTGAGTGTGGCGAAGCACAGTGGTTCACGAGATGATAATTAAGTTGACCTTCATTTGATTGGAAATGTTCAAACCTTATGACACAATTGAAGATGTTTTATAGACTCCTCCAAGAAACCACCGTGATGCAATGGTTAGCATGCCCGCCTTGCATACACAAGGTAGTGGGTACGATTCCTGCTTCGACCGAACACCAAAAACTTTTTCAGTGGTGGATTATCCCACCTCAGTAATGCTGGTGACATTTCTGAGGATTTCAAAGCTTCTCGAAGTGGCTTCATTGCAATGTGGAATGCCGTTCGGACTCGGCTTTAAAAAGGAGGTCCCTTGTCATTGAGCTTAACATCGGGCAGCACTCAGTGATAAGAGAGAAGTTCACCAATGTGGTATCACAATGGACTGAATAGTCTAAGTGGGCCTGATACATCGGGCTGCCACCTAACCCAACCTAACCTAACCAAGACTCCTCAAGAAACATACATGGTTGATTAAGTTAGGTGGCTATGTCTTGTTAACTAATAATTTGGAATAAGCAATGCTTAATGAAAGAAGTTCGTCATCTGTATTGAACTTCAACTACATCCGTATGATCTTGGCAATTCTCCACTATCCAACAAGAGTCAAAATCAAAAGTGTTTGAGACTTGGGATACTGATGAATCTTTCTGAGTGTAGCGAGGTGACCGAGATCTTCGGATTTATGATTCCACCACTGACATATTCGGTCCTATAGATCGACACTCTAAAACCTAAGGCCTAACTATAATATATTGGACCCACTGTGTCATCGAAAGTACAGTTCTCCACCAAAGGCCCTAGGGTCTATGGTTCAACACTGAATTCTTCGACCTTATACACAGATAAACCTCCTGACATACAGTTCCACAACTGACACTTTCAGATCGATATTTTCACCATTGAAATCTCCGGTCCTGCACCGTCCCACCAATGAAAGCTATAGGGCCCATAATTCCCTCATAGAGATCTCCGGACCAATAGTTTCCCCATCAAAACATTCAGGCCTCCATTTTCATAACTACTAGCTCCGGGTCTACAGTGTCATCACTGAGTTTTGGGACTGAGAACTTTGCACCTACAAATTATCCCCAGAGATCTTCGGTAATACAGTTCCACCACCAAAACATTACCCTATTGAAGTTTTCGGGTCTACAATGCATTCATTGAGACCTTCGGGCCTACACTTCCGCAAATGAGACCTCCAGACTTACAGTTTTCCTTCTATGACCTTCGGATCGCCAATTTGCTCATAGAACTTCGGACCCATACTTTATGTTATCCCTGAGATCTTTAGGCCTACAATTCCTCAAGGAGACCTTTCGACAGGTCTCAGTAGGGGAGCCAACGCCCGCCCTTCTGAGCCCTTTCGAACTACCGTTCCACAGATCAGACCTTTGCGCCTACATTTCCACTAGCGCTGGGCCTAGAGATTCATTGTCCCACTGAGACTTCCGAGTCCCCAGTTTCACCGTTGCAATCACCCGGAACTACAAATGACTCGCTAAGACATTCGGGCCCACAGTTCCACCACTGAGAATTGCGTATCTACAATTCCATTAATGAGACCTATGGGACCACGGTTTCACAACAGAGACTTTCGAGCAGACAGTTCCACAACCCCGAGACATTCCTAACTACAGTTCCATCACTGATACGTCGACTTTCAGTTCCACCACTGAGACCTTCGACCGTTTATTCCTGAGACCTTCAGTTCCAACACATAAACTTTCCACCGCTGGATACTTTGGGATCTACAATTCTCTCATTGAGAGCAGAAGACCTACAGTTCCACTGTTGGGACTTTCGGGCATACAGTTCCAATATACAAAGACTTTCCGCGATACAATTTCACAACTGAGAATTCCGCGTCTTCAGTTCCACCACTAAGACCTCTATACATAAGGTTTCATCACTCCTCCTCTGGGTATACAATTCGATCACTGAGACCTTCGGGTGTTAGTGGACTATGGTTCCACTACCGAGATTTTCAACTATTGAAATGTTCGCGCCAACCAACGCCCGCCCTACTGAGACCTTTCGAACTACCGTTCCACAGATCAGACCTTTGTGCCTACATTTCCACTACCTCTGGGCATAGAGATTCATTGTACCACTGAGACTTCCGAGTCACCAGTTTCACCGTTGCAATCGCCCGAAACTACAAATGTCTCGCTGAAATATTCGGGCCTACATTTCCACCACTGAGAATTGCGCATCTACAATTCCCTTAATGAAACCTTCGGGACTACGGTTTCACATCAGAGACTTTTGAGCAATCAGTTCCACGACCCCAAGACATTCCTAACTACAGTTTCATCAATGATACGTCGACTTACAGTTCCGCCACTGAGACCTTCGACCGTTTATTCCTGAGACCTTCAGTTCCAACACTTAAACATTCCACCATTGAACATTTTAGGATCTACAATTCTCTCATTGTGAGCAGAAGACAAACAGTTCCACTGTTGGGACTTTCGGGCATACAGTTCCAAGATACAAAGACTTTCCGAGATACAATTTCACAACTGAGAATTCCGCGTCTTCAGTTCCACCACTAAGACCTCTATACATAAGGTTTCATCACTCCTCCTCTGGGTATACAATTCGATCACTGAGACCTTCGGGTGTTAGTGGACTATGGTTCCACTACCGAGATTTTCAGCAATTGAAATGTTCGCGCCTACCAACGCCCGCCTTACTGAGACCTTTTGAACTACACTTCCACAGATCAGACCTTTGCGCCTACATTTCCACTACCTCTGAGCCTAGAGATTCATTGTACCACTGAGACTTCCGAGACACCAGTTTCACCGTTGCAATCTCCCGAAACTACAAATGTCTCGCTGAGACATTCGGGCCTACAGTTCCACCACTGCGAATTGCATATCTACAATTCCCTTAATGAGACCTTCGGGACTACGGTTTCACAACAGAGCCTTTCGAGCAATCAGTTAAACGACCCCAAGACATTCCTAACTACAGTTCCATCACTGATACGTCCACTTTCAGTTCCACCACTGAGACCTTCGACCGTTTATTCCTGACACCTTCAGTTCCAACACTTAAAAATTCCACCATTGAAAATTTTAGGGTCTACAATTCTCTCATTGTGAGCAGAAGACCAACAGTTCCACTGTTGGGACTTTCGGACATACAGTTCCAAGATACAAAGACTTTCCGAGATACAATTTCACAACTGAGAATTCCGCGTCTTCAGTTCCACCACTAAGACCTCTATACATAAGGTTTCATCACTCCTCCTCTGGGTATACAATTCGATCACTGAGACCTTCGGGTGTTAGTGGACTATGGTTCCACTACCGAGATTTTCAACAATTGAAATATTCGCGCCTACCAACGTCCGCCCTACTGGGACCTTTTGAACTACCGTTCCACAGATCAGACCTTTGCGCCTACATTTCAATTACCTCAGGGCCTAGAGATTCATTGTACCACTGAAACTCCCGAAACTACAAATGTCTCGCTGAGACATTCGGGTCTAAAGTTCCACCACTGAGAATTGCGTATCTACAATTCCCTTAATGAGACCTTCGGGACTACGGTTTCACAACAGAGCCTTTCGAGCAATCAGTTCCACGACCCCAAGACATTTCTAACTACAGTTCCATCACTGATATGTCGACTTTCCGTTCCACAACTGAGACCTTCAGTTCCAACACATTCCGCAGTTGAACATTTTGGGATCTACTAGTATCTCATTGAAACCAGAAGACCTACGGTTCCACTATTGGGACTTTCGCGCATACAGTTCCAAGATACAAAGACTTTCCGAGATACAATTTCACAATTGAGAATTCCGCATCTTCAGTGCCACCAATAAGATCTCTAGACATACTGTTTCATCACACCTCTTCTGGGTATACAATTCGATCACTGAGACCTTCGGGTGGTAGTGGACTACGGTTCCACTACCGAGATTTTCAACTATTGAAATGTTCGGGCCCATCAATGAAACTTCCGGACCTACAGTTTCACCACTGAGACATTCGGCCTACAGTTCAACCATTGAGAATCCGAACCTACAGATTCCCCTCTAAGACCTCCATGCCTTTCACCCTTTCACCACTGAAACCGATGATTTATCTCTGGACCTACGGTCGCATCACTGAGATATACGGGAATACAGTTCCAAAACGTAAATGCCTTCGGAACTACAGTTCCATTAATGAGAATTGCGGATCTACAATCCCCTCATTTAGACTTTCGGTACTACGGTTTCACAATTGATACTTTCGAGCAGACAATTCCACGACACAGAGACATTCTAACTACAGTTGCCCAACTTAGACTTCGACTTACAGTTCCACCACTGATACCTTCCACCGTTTATTCTTGAGACCTTCAGTTCCACCACTTACACTTTCCATTGTTGAACATTTTGGAGTCTTCAAATCCCTCATTGAGACCTGGAGACCTATAGTTCCACTATTGAGACTTTGGGACATACAGTCCCAAGATACAAAAACTTTCCGAGCTACAATTTCACAATTGAGAATTCCGCGTCTTCAGTTCAAGACTTCTGGACATCGCTCCCCTCGGGGTATACAATTCGACCACTGTGACCTTCCGACCGAGAGTATATCTCTGACATCTCTGGGCCTATGATTCCAATACCGAGATTTTCAAACTACTGAAATGTTCGGGCCTACCACTGAGACTTTCAGACTTACAGTTTCACCACTGAGACATTCGGCCTTCAGTCCCACCACTGAGACCCCGAACCTACAGATTTCCCAATGAGACCGCCATGCCTAACCTTTCACCACTGAAACTTGGGCTCTACAGTTGCATCACTGAGATCTTTCCGAGCTACAATTTCTCAACGTCTCGGGGTATACAATTCGACCACTGAGACCTTCCCACCGAGAGTATATCTGACATCTCTGGGCTTATGGTTCCAATACTGAGATTTTCAAACTATTGAAATGTTTGGACCTACCACTGAGACATTCGGCCTTCAGTCCCACCACTGAGACCCCGAACCTACAGATTTCCCAATGAGACCTCCATGCCTAACCTTTCACCACTGAAACTTGGGATCTACAGTTCCATCACTGCGATCTTCGGACCGATTTTTTCATCTCTGAGATCTCTGGGCATACGGTCCCACCACAACGCAAATGCCTTCGGAAATACAGTTCCACCACTGAGACACTTTTACTGCGGAGATTTACCAAACTATAGTCTCACTTAGACATTCGTAATACCACGGGTTCCTACAGTCTACAGTTCCATCACTGAAACCTTTGGGCTCACATGTCCTCAACTGAAACCTATAATTTATCTCTGATATATCTGGACCTACCATCCCATCACTGAGACTTTAGGGAATACAGTTCCACGACGCAAATGCCTTCGGAACTACAGTTCCACCACGGGGAATTGCGGATCTACAATTCCCTCATTGAGACCTTTGGTTTCCAGTTCCCCAACTGAGAACTTCGAGCCCACGGTTCACCTGCTGATCAGTCTGGATCGAAAGCTTCCTCGTAAATTAACTGGTAAAGTGGTCACCATTAAATCTAAATCCGACCCAAAAATATTGCTGAACTCGAAACCATTACAAAACCCGAATCTATTTCCGAATGAGCCCGAGATAACTTGAACTCTTCTAGCAAATCCGAAGTTGTGTCGAGACAAGTTGTACAAAGCCATCTAAAATACCATTCGGTGTTGCCAAGTGTCTCGAGTTAATTAGAGTATCTGTCGAAAATTAACTCGCCACTTTTCCAAACTGTGTGAGTGGTATTTTTATAGGCGCATTACTTATCGGATCACCCTCGCAAGAGTACATGTAACAACATATAGCTTCAAAAATATCATTAAAATGATTTAGAAGTCTCTCGTTTCCATTGTTCTACAATTACCACATATTAAAATCTTCACCTCACCACTGTCTTTAGAGAAATGTTGAAATTTGAGTGATGTTATTGCCATCGATAATGTTCCCAAAGATGAGGAATGTCATTATAATGACCCAGTTTTTTTTTTCAATTTTCATTGTGACGACGCCGAAGCAGATAGTCGTTCTCTAGCAATGAGAAATGATTGCAAAAGAAATCATTTGGCAATATCATTAAATCTTCTTAGTTTATGATGAGTGCCATAAATTTTAACGATACGAAATAGATTAAAAATCGTTTAATCTAGATTTGGAGAGTCGTGAAGATGTTTGTTAAAATAAAAATACAAAATTTCGGAGAACCAGCAGAAATTTCTAACATAGGAGTATGTTAAAAAAAAATTCTCAGAAAAAGAAATTGTTTGCAAAAGTTTCAACTTTTCTATATAACCTAGAAGTTTGGATTCTAAAGAGTATTAGTTGCTTAAAAGTTCAGGAATCAACAACATGTTGACTTTAAAACTTTTTGCTATAGGAATCTTGGTAACATTAGTGGGCCTATGCTCCTCTGAGAATATAGAAGGATCAAAGGAGCAAATTATTAATCAACCAGGTAGGAATATTTGCAAATAATTATAAATAATGGATCTTAAAAATAAAAATCCTCTTTCCAGATTTCGTAGAACCGGCCGAGCCAAGTGTCCAGCCTACAGAAATACCTAAAAGGGAAGGAAAACGCCGTAAGGATCATTCTCCTAATGTCCATATCGAGAATATTTATATTCCCCATCAAATACAAAAGGGAGAGGAAACAATTGAAGGTTATCCAATGTATCCCATTTACACACAACCCTTGACTTCGCCCTATGATAGGAGGCCTTCGAAATCTAAACATAAAACAAAACCTAAGCCATCACCCACAGAAACCCAAATACCAGAGGAACAAAATCAAGAACCAACATTAAATACTCAACAGAAACCTTTGCTGATTTATAGACCCGATGACGATGATGACGAAGAGGAATCCCCAAATGATTTCATAAAAATTCCCACTTCAGTATTATCATCCATACAACCTCAGTTATCTGTAAATCCCATTGCCAATCCCGGTTATCCATATTTCATTATCATAAATGCTCCCAATCAAAGAAAATCGTCACAATCCATGAAGAAACCAAAACCCAAACCATCCAAAGAAGAACATGAAGAAGATGTAGGAGAAGCTGATCATTCGGATTTCATAAAACCCCTGAGCTCTCAAATTCCCTTAGAGGTTAAGAAACCTTTGACAAAATCATCAGTAGCTTTAAGGAAATCTCATCCAAGGTTAAAGAGTTCAAATTTTAATGCCAACACCGGATTTTCTATTGCGAAATATCTGATGGGTTATCCTTCCTCCTATGGCAATCAGGGCTGGGAAAGATCCATACAAAATAAAAATGATTTTCCAGTTGTAGCCGAAGATGATACAGAAGATGATGAAGAGGCAAATGATATGGAAGATGAAGCATTGGAAACCGAGAAGAGTAATACTCCCAGTGATAATGTAGACAAAGTTGAAGAAGCAAACACTGAGGAATCTGAGAATACAAATGCTTTCCAACAATTTCAACAGTTGATCAATGGAAGAGGTAATAAATTACCAGTGGATTATATATTTGGCTCCCAAAGGCCCAAATATAAAATTGATGATCGTATTGCTTTGGTCTTCCTTAGACATTCCAAACGGGGGCGACAATTGTTATTGGAGGAAATTTAAAAGTTTTCGTAAAATTAGAGTCTGGCTAAATTGAAAGCAATAAAATATTTAAGAAAGCATAAATAAAAAATAAACAAAAATTTTTTTTTACATAAATTTCTTTGATTTCTGATATATTCCAGGGATACCTCAATTCAGTTACAATGGTCTATGTTATGCTAAAAAATTGAACTTTATTTGTCATCATCATAGAGGAAGGACATCAACCTCCTATCTTTAAGGCATAGACAAAGAGGCATAAGGGTACAATGGACAATCCATCAATGGCTATATTGAAAAAATACTGTTTCAAAACTACAGAAATAAAATTTAGGCCTAAATCAATAAACTTTCTGGAGAATAGAAAATTGATGTAAAGATAACTTCAAGTAATCCTCAATGGATATTTGTATAATTTAATATTTTACTTACGACAAATCATTTCATTGTCTTATATTGTGCACTGATTCAATGAAAGTATTTACCTGAAATTAGAAGAAGAAAATATTTATTATTATTTTTGATTGCCTATAATAGGTAGGTACAGTAGGAACCTTAACAATTTGCCAAAACAATATCACATGATAACGTGTTCTTTTAGTACATTTCGCATAAGCAATGCAGGTTCTGAAATCCCCCTAGTATAACTTTCAAAATAATAAATTAATAAAAAATATTTTATAGAAATAAAAATTTGAGAAAATGTTCTATAAAAATAAAACGTTGACAACATTTTCTATAGAAATAAAATTTTAACAATCATTTCTAAAGCTATAAATAAATGAAAAAATTTTCTATAAAAATAAAATGTTGACAAAAATTTCTATACGAGTAGAAATAAAATGTTGACAAAATTTTCTATAGAAATAAAAGTTTGACAAAGTTTTTTATGGAAATAAAATTTTGACAAAATGTTCTATAAAAATAAAATTTTGACAAAATGTTCTATAGCAATAAACAAATGCCAAAATGTTCTATAGAAATAAAATTTGGACAAAATTTTCTATAGAAATAAAATTTGGACACAATTTTCTATAGAAATAAAATTTTGACAAAATTTTTTATAAAAATAAAATTTTGACAAAATTTGTTATAGAAATAACATTTTGAAAAAAATCTATAGAAATAAAATTTTTATAACAATAAGATATAGACAAAATTTTCTATAGAAATAAAATTTAGACAAAATTTTCTATAGAAATAAAAATTGGACAAAATTTTCTATAAAAATAAAATTTTGACAAATTTTTTTTGGAAATAAAATTATGAAAAAATGTTCTATAAAAATAAAATTTTGACATAAAAATTTTGACAAAATTTTCTGTAGAAATAAAATTTGGACACAATTTTCTATAGAAATAAAATTTTGACAAAATTTTCTATAGCAGTAAAATTTGGACAAAATTTTCTAAAGAATTAAAATGTAGATTTTTTTTTTATAAAAATCAAAATTGGGCAACATTTTCTATAGAAATAAAATTTAGATAAAATTTTCTATAGAGTTAATATTTGGACACAATTTTCTATAAAAAATTATCTTTAAAAATAAAATTTTTGCAAAATTTTCTATATAAATAAAATATTGACAAAATTTTCTGTAGAAATAAAATTTTGACAAAACTTTCTATAAAAAAATAACATTTTAACAAAATTTTCTATAGAAATAAAATGTTGACAAAATTTTCTATAGAAATAAAATTTTGACAAAATTTTCTTTAGAAATAAAATTTTAACAAAATTTTCTATAGAAATAAAATTCTTACAAAATTTTCTATAGAAATAAAATTTTTACAAAATTTTGGCAAAATTTTCTATAGACATAAATAAATAACAAAATTTCCTATAGAAAGAAAATTTTGACAATAGATATACTCGTAGAAATAATAGAAATAAAATTTTTACAAAATTGTTTATAGAAATAAAATTTTGACAAAATTTTTTTAAATAAAATTTTAACAAAATTTTCTATAGAAATAAAATTTTGACAAAATTTTCTATAGAAATAAATTTTTGACAAAATTTTCTATAGAAAGAAAAGTTTGACAAAATTTTCTATAGACGTAAATAAATAACAAAATTTCCTATAGAAAGAAAATTTTGACAAAATTTTGTATAAAAAATAAAATTTTAACAAAATTTTCTATAAAATTAAATTTTAACAAAATTTTCTATAGAAATAAAATGTTGACAAAATTTTCTATAGAAATAAAACTTTGACAAAATTTTCTTTAAAAATAAAATTTTAACAAAATTTTCTACAGAAATAAAATTTTGACAAAATTTTCTATAGAAATAAAATTTTTACAAAATTTTCTATAGACATAAATAAATAACAAAATTTCCTATAGAAAGAAAATTTTGACAATAGATATACTCGTAGAAATAATAGAAATAAAATTTTTACAAAATTGTTTATATAAATAAAATTTTGACTAAATTTTTTTTAAATAAAATTTTAACAAAATTTTCTATAGAAATAAAATTTTGACAAAATTTTCTTTAAAAATAAAATTTTAACAAAATTTTCTGTAGAAATAAAAATTTGACAAAATTTTCTATAGAAATAAAATTTTAACAAAATTTTCTATAGAAATAATATTTTGGCAAAATTTTCTATAGAAACAAAATTTTGGCATAGACATAAATAAATAACAAAATTTTCTATAGAAACAAAATTTTGGAAAAATGTTCTATAGACATAAATCAATAACAAAATTTTCTATAGAAATAAAATTTTGACAAAATTTTCTTTAAAATTAAAATTTTAACAAAATTTTTAGAAATAAAATTTTAACAAGATTTTCTATAGAAATAAAATGTTGACAACATTTTCTAAAGAAATAAAATTTGAAAAAATTTTCTTTAAAAATAAAATTTTAGCAAAATTTTCTATAAAAATAAAATGTTGACAAAATTTTCCATAGAAATAAAATTTTGACAAAATTTTCTATAAAAAATAAAATTTTAACAAAATTTTCTATAGAAATAAAATTATGACAAAATTTTGTTTAAAAATAAAATTTTAACAAAATTTTCTATAGAAATAAAAATTTGACAAAATTTTCATTAGAAATAAAATTTTAACAAAATTTTCTATAGAAATAAAATTTTGGCAAAATTTTCTATAGAAACAAAATTTTGGCATAGACATAAATAAATAACAAAATTTTCTATAGAAATAAAATTTTGACAAAATTTTCTATAGAAATAAAATTTTAACAAGATTTTCTATAGAAATAAAATTTTTACGCAATTTCTATAGAAATAAAATTTTTTACAAAATTTTCTTTAAAAATAAAATTTTAGCATAATTTTCTATAAAAATAAAATGTTGCCAAAATTTTCTATAGAAATAAAATTTTGACAAAATTTTCTATAAAAAATAAAATTTTAACAAAATTTTCTATAGAAATAAAAATTGGACAAAATTTTCTATAGAAATAAAATTTTAACAAAATTTTCTTTAGAAATAAAATTTTGGCAAAATTTTCTATAGAAACAAAATTTTGGCATAGACATAAATAAATAACAAAATAGATATACTCGTAGAAATAATAGAAATAAAATTGTTACTAAATTTTCTATAGAAATAAAATTTGGCAATTTTTTTTTTTTTAATAAAATTTTGACAAAATTTTCTATAGAAATAAAATTTGACAAAATTTTCTATAGAAATAAAATTTTAATAAAATTTTCTGTAGTATTAAATGTGGAAAAATTTTTATTTTTGTTGTTTTTTTTTCGTTTTTTCTGAAAAACTACTTTAAAATTATTGCTTGAAAATCCTAAGGGTACAGTAGATGGGTACAGTAGGAATCATGATCGGTCCGGAAATTAATCAACGGCCATGTTATCCACTATTAAGCCATGACTTTTAACGCTTCTATATTAAAGAGTTTTCTCAAAAGTTTATTAAAAAGTATACCTCAACGTCCTTTGGAAATTGTAGTAGTTGGGTACAGTAGGAATCTTAATTCCTTATATGGATTCATTAAAACAAAGTCTGTATGAGTGAATTTTATGTTAGCCCAGAATTTCAAGTTCTTTAAAGTTTTTTCTTTCCTTACTTTTATAAGAAATTAAGGCTTTACGCGTTATAGACGAAAGAATCTTGTGAAAACTTTTTTTATTTCATATACAAGCTGCTAGCTTTTCTGTCTGATGATGATGATGGTTTTAACAAAAATTATTATGTCTGGTGGTTTCCCAGACATGCATTAACATGTGCGGTTATACTAAAAAACAAAAAAAGGAGAAATGATCCAGAAAACAAAACTGAAAGGAATGAAATTCATGGAAACAGAAGCTCTAGTGGGAATCACAGAATTTGTTTTTTTTAAGAAAAAAATCTTTTGGCAGTTCCGTTTTTATTTTTATTTTATTTTTTTCAGTTTAATATGAAAGAATGTAATATCTTTCAAAGTTCTGGGCAAAAAAGGAAACCAGAGAGAAAACAAGTTGATAAAAAGCTTTTAAAAAGTCTCATTCCATTTTTTTGGTATAGGTTTTCGTCCCTTGTGCCCGTGTACCGTCTATATTCATCTGTAGCATATACAGCATTTTTGTATAAAATTTTTGTTAATTTTTTTCGTTTGAATTTCTTTCCTTTTTGGGTTCATTTTATATTATATCTCAACCTCAAATTTCATAAATGTCTTCTTTTTGTGTGGGCTCTCTCTCTTGTTCGTTATGTATCATAAGCCATGTATATGGTATCATACAAACACCACAACGAGATAACCATTTAACTTTGCATCATATCATAAACCTCCTTGGAGAATATGTATTTTCCACTTTCCTAACAGACACCATAACCATGTCTACATTAGAGAGTATTCCTTGTGTAAAACTTAGAACATATTTTCGGACATATTTGGTAAAATTCACTTATGGCGGTGTCAAACATCCACGTCACACCCATATTGGAAAACTTTTCTGAACATAGAATATTGTTCTCATTTTAAGGTAGCTTTAGTATATTCACTTTTAGAAAGTAAATTATGGCAAAGGTCAGACGATCGCCATATCCTTAAAAGTAGCCTATGTTGGAGAATAATAAATAAAAACACCATCCTACAATCATGATATCCGATTGTACAATCATCACAGACGAGTCCACAATCATAAGAACTGACTATATATTAGAGGTGTGCACTAGAGGTGTGCACGTGAGTAATATTTTACTCACGCTCACGCACACTCACGACGGAAAAATCTTACTCACGCACACTCACGCACGATATTGTTTGGTAGGACTCACGCACACTAATGAAAAGAAAATTTGTACTCACGCACGAAAGTGTCGTGACTCACGAAAAATACCATGACTCAAGAAATATATCGTGACTCACGAAAAATGTCGTGACTCACGAACAATTTTTTGAGTAATTTACCTTAGCGACGCGTCTGAAAACATGAGCATTATTAAAATCAAGAGCGTTATTACACTCTTGACATCCCAGGTGTCACTAAAATTGTAAATGAATTTAACTCTTAAGCGTTTTATGTTGGTGAGCAGGATTATTTTCGTGAGCGTACATCTTTACGACTCACGCGTGAGTCACGACATTTTCGTGTCATTTCTGTAGAATTTTTTTTTTTCAAAATTTTATTTTGTAGAAAATTTTGTCTAAATTTTACTGCAATAGAAAATTTTGTCAAGATTTTATTTCTATAGAATATTTGGTAACATTTGATTTCTACAGAGAATTTTGTCAAATTTTTTGTTATAGAAAATGTTGTCAAAGTTTCAGTTTTACAGAAAATTTTGTCAACATTTTATTAATATAAAAAATGTTGTCCAAATTTTATCAATAGGATATTTTGTCATGGTTTCATTTTAAAAAAGAATTTTGTCAAAATTATATGTCCATAGAAAATTTTGTCAAAATTGTATTTCTATAGAAAATTTTGTTAAAATTTTATTTCTATAGAAAATTTTCTAAAAATTGTATTTCTATAGTAAATTTTGTCAAAATTTTATTTCTATAGAAAATTTTGTCAAACTTTTATTTCTATACAAAATTTTGTCAAAATTTTATTTCTATGGAAAACTTTGTCAAAATTTTATTTCTATAGAAAATTTTGTCAAAATTTAATTTCCCTAGAAAAATTTGTTAAAAATATATTTCTATAGAAAATGTTTCAAAATTTAGTTTCCCTAGAACATTTTGTTAAAAATATATTTCTATAAAAATTTTTTTTTTATTTTTATGGAAAAGTTTGTCAAAATTTTATTTCTGTGGAGAATTTTGTCAAAATTTTATTTTTATGGAAAATTTTGTCAAAATTTTGTTAAAATTTTGTTTCTATACAAAATTTGGTAAAAATTTTGTTTCTATACAAAATTTGGTAAAAATTTTATTTCTATAGAAAATTTGGTAAAAATTTTATTTCTATAGAAAATTTTGTCAAAATTTTATTTGTGTAGAAAATTTTGTCAAAAATTTATTTCTATAGAAAATTTTGTCAAAAATTTATTTCTATAGAAAATTTCGTCAAAATTTTATTTCTATAGAAAATTTCGTCAAAATTTTATTTCTATAGAAAATTTTGCCAAAATTTTATTTCTGTAGAAAATTTTGTCAAAAGTTTGTTTCTATATAAAATTTAGTCAAAATTTTATTTCTATAGAAAATTTTGCAAAATTTTATTTCTATAGAAAATTTTGTCAAAATTTTGTTTCTATATAAAATTTGGTCAAAATTTTATTTCTATAGAAAATTTTGCAAAATTTTTTTTCTGTAGAAAATTTTGTCAATATATAGACAATTTATCAAGTCCTTCTTTGCAAAATCTACCAAAACATCAAGACTTCTACCATTTTACCAACATATAAAAAAAAACTTCCATTTTTACTAACTGTAGCATCCGCGATCACAATATAAATTTGGTGGCACTGAGATTGTAAGTCAAATTTTGCTATACGAAAGTAAAATCATGGCAATCGCATGATTGTACCATCTTGATATTCGATTGTACAATCAATTCATACGAATGTATGATCATGAAAACTTCTGGGAGTTTTATGTCAAATCTTTGCGGGATCCATTTCTACAGTAGCATATTTTTCTTCGATCTGGATACAGCTTCATGGGCCCTTTGAGCACTCTCTTGAAATTTAATTCATTGTTTTCAACAATTACCACTTACAATATTTCAAGTCATCTCTTGAACAAAAAAAGACACTACTTTCGATATCAAAATTGTTCATTGTACTCTAATGATAATCACCTTCAAGCTACTACATTTTGTATCTCAGCAAATTAAACATGGTACATGTAATCTATTTTTACAGGTTTCGCTCATGCCTAAGGCCTACATGTCAGCAAAGAGATTTAACACTAATCAGGCAGGAAGGCCATCTAACCGAGCATAAATTCAATTTTTATTGCATTGTTCTTTTTCATCATTCTGGAGTCCTCCTCGTCACTAGTAGTTCGATCCTGGGTCTTGTGTCAGCCAAGTACTCGTAGCAAAGAGGAAAATCTCCTTTTAAATCACTGGAATATGTCATTAACATGTACACCTTTGTTGAAATGAATGGAAACCTAAGACCGAAGGACAAAATCCTCCTTTGGTCAGAGAAGAAACAAAAACAAAAAAAAACTAAAACATCAGCTTTTCTACATTCGCTTACTAGTCCTAGTCATCCATACGTCCATCCGGGGAGAAGCTTATGGTGGGCAACAAAACCATTGAAACTACTTCCATGTCATCTATCTTTGTGTTTGCAGTAGCTTCTCGAGGACTTTGTATGTTGTACCAATTTTTTGTGTGTGTTTTGCTTTCATTTTTGTTTTAGAAAATATTCAGTGAACAGAGTTCCAATTTTGTGAGCCGTTTTTTGTTTTTGTTTGTTTCTTATTCACTTTAGTTTCGTTCATCATTCCCTTCAGTCTTCATCCAGTTATAATGAAAGACTGACTGGCAATCCATCAATTTGTAAATCTCGCCTTAAATTCCTCTTCAAACACCAAGGCAACATACACAACCTAGTCTACACTTTCCCGGAAATAGGCGAAGGCAAGGTAGTAGGGCATCAAAATGAAGATTTAGGTATGGCAATAGCAGCATACAATGATGTACCTTTCGTAACTTAAATAAAACAAAACAAAAACTGTCCTATGACCTGTAGCAAGGGGTAAGAGAGAAAGATAGAGAGGGAGAGTGTTTTGGGGGAATTGTATTCTTCCTTTGGGGGGTCTTCTACCATAACCTCTGAGGACATAAATTCCAAAAATACTCCACGTACCTACATACACACACGAAGGCATATATATGCTTTAATTCCATGCAGGATCCTTTGCTGTTATTTCTTCTACTGCAGCTGCAGGATAACAACGCAAAAAATTCGAAACAACATTTTCAATGTCCAGCAGTGAAACATGTCAAATTTCAAACTTCCTGTTTTTCTAAGAGATCAAAAAATGATCTTACACTGAGAATAAAGAAATGGTAAAAAAATTAAGAAAAGGTAAGGATAGCATAACCAAGCACCAAAGTCAAAATCTTATTTCTATAGAAAATTTTGTCAAAATTTTATTTCTATAGAAAATTTTCGCAAAATTTTATTTCTATAGAAAATTTTCTCAAAATTTTATTTCTATCGAAAAATTTTCTCAAAATTTTATTTCTATAGAAAATTTTATCAAAATTTTATTTCTATAGAAAATTTTATCAACATTTAATTCTATAGCAAATTTTGTCAAAATTTTATTCCTGTAGAAAATTTTGTAAAAATCTTATGTCTGAAGAAATTTTTGTCAAAATTTAATTTCAATAGAAAATTTTGTCAAGAATTTATTTCTATAGGAAATTTTGTCAAAATTTAATTTTTATAGAAAATTTTGTCAAAATTTTATTTCTATAGAAAATTTTATGAAAATTGTATTTCTATAGAAAATTTGTAAAATTTTTTTTTTCTATAGGAAATTTTATCAAAATTTTATTTCTAAAGGGTGATTTGTTAAGAGCTTGATAACTTTTTTTTTTTTTTAAACGCATAAAATTTGCAAAATCTCATCGGTTCTTTATTTGAAACGTTAGATTGGTCCATGACATTTACTTTTTGAAGATAATTTCATTTAAATGTTGACCGCGGCTGCGTCTTAGGTGGTCCATTCGGAATGTCCAATTTTGGGCAACTTTTTCGAGCATCTCGGCCGGAATAGCCCGAATTTCTTCGGAAATGTTGTCTTCCAAAGCTGGAATAGTTGCTGGCTTATTTCTGTAGACTTTAGACTTGACGTAGCCCCACAAAAAATAGTCTAAAGGCGTCAAATCGCATGATCTTGGTGGCCAACTTACCGGTCCATTTCTTGAGATGAATTGTTCTCCGAAGTTTTCCCTCAAAATGGCCATAGAATCGCGAGCTGTGTGGCATGTAGCGCCATCTTGTTGAAACCACATGTCAACCAAGTTCAGTTCTTCCATTTTTGGCAACAAAAAGTTTGTTAGCATCGAACGATAGCGATCGCCATTCACCGTAACGTTGCGTCCAACAGCATCTTTGAAAAAATACGGTCCAATGATTCCACCAGCGTACAAACCACACCAAACAGTGCATTTTTCGGGATGCATGGGCAGTTCTTGAACGGCTTCTGGTTGCTCTTCACTCCAAATGCGGCAATTTTGCTTATTTACGTAGCCATTCAACCAGAAATGAGCCTCATCGCTGAACAAAATTTGTCGATAAAAAAGCGGATTTTCTGCCAACTTTTCTAGGGCCCATTCACTGAAAATTCGACGTTGTGGCAGATCGTAAGTCTATTCATGATGAAATGTCAAAGCATACTGAGCATCTTTCTCTTTGACACCATGTCTGAAATCCCACGTGATCTGTCAAATACTAATGCATGAAAATCCTAACCTCAAAAGAATCACCCTTTATAAGATATTTTGTAAACATTTCATATCTATAGAAAATTGCCAAAATTGTATTTCAATAGAAAATTTTGTCAAAATTTTATTTCTATAGAAAATTTTGTCACAATTATATTTCTATAAAAAATTTAGTCAACATTTTTTTGGAATAGAATATTTTGTCAAAATTTTATTTCTATAGAAAATGTTGTCCAAATATTATTTCTATAGAAAATTTTATCAAAATTTTATTTCTACAGAAAATTTTGTCAAAATAGTATTTGTGGAGAAGATTTTGTCTAAATATTATTTCTATAGAAAAATTTGCAAAAATTTTATTTCTATAGAAAATTTTGTAAAAAGTTTTATTTCAATAGAAAATTTGTCTAAATATTATTTCTATAGAAAATTTTGTAAACATTTTATTTCTATAGAAAATTTTGTCAAAATTTTATTTCTTAAGGAAATTTTGTAAAAATTTTATTTCTATAGAAAATTTTGTCAAAATTTTATTTCCATGGAAAATTTTGTCCAAATATTATTTCTATAGAAAATATTGTAAAAATTTTATTTCTATAGAAAGCTTTGTTAAAATTGTATTTCTATAGAAAATTTTGTCAAAATTTTATTTGTATAGAAGATTTTGTCAAAATTTTATTTTTATAGAAAATGTTGTTAAAATTTTATTTCTATCGGAAATTTTATCAAAATTTTATTTCTATAGAAAATTTTGTCAAAGTTTTATTTCTATAGAAAATTTTGTCAAAATTGTATTTCTATAGACAATTTTGTCAAAATTGCATTTCTATAGACAATTTTGTCAAAATTGTATTTCTATAGAAAACTTTGTCAAAATTTTATTTCTATAGAAGATTTTGTCAAACTTTTATTTCTATAAAAAATTTTGTAAATTTCTATAGAATGATTCTATAGAAGATTTTGTCAAAATTGTATTTCTATAGAAAATTTTGTCAACATTTTATTGCTATATAAAATTTTGTCCAAATATTATTTCTATATAACATTTTGTCAAAATTTTATTTCTATAGAAAATTTTGTCAAAAGTTTATTTCTATAGGAAATTTTGTAAAAATTTTATTTCAATAGAAAATTTTGTCAAAATTTTATTTCTATAGGAAATTTTGTACAAATTTTTTTTTCTAGAGAAAATTTTGTCCAAATATTATTTCTATAGAAAATTTTGTCAAAATTGTATTTGTAGAGAAGATTTTATCCAAATATTATTTCTATAGAAAATTTTGTCAAAATTTTATTTCTATCGAAAATGTTGTCAAAATTGTATTTGTAGAGAAGATTTTGTCCAAATATTATTTCAATAGAAAATTTTGTCAAAATTTTATTTCTATCGAAAAATTTTCTCAAAATTTTATTTCTATAGAAAATTTTGTCAAGATTTTATTTCCATCGAAAAATAATGTCAAAATTTTTTTGGAATAGAATATTTTGTCAAAACTTTTTTTCTATAGAAAATTTTGAGAAAATTTTTCGTTGGAAATAAAATTTCTATCGAAAAAACGTTTCAAAATTTTATTTCTAAGCAATACTTTTCATAGTTTCAGTTATACAAAAAATACAATAAGACGGTCAATGATAATCAATCAGAAATAAAAATTTTATTTCTATAGAAAAAATTTTCAATATTTGATTTCTATAGAAGATTTTGTCACAATTGTATTTCTATACAAAATTGTGTCAAAATTTTATTTCTATAGAAAATTTTGTTAAAAAAGTTTCTTTTTATAGAAAATGTTGTCAACATTTTATTTCTGTAGAAGATTTTGTCAAAATTTTATTTCTGTAGGAAATTTTGTCAACATTTTATTTCTATAGGAAATTTTTTAAAAAATTTTTTCTATAGAAAATTTTGTCAAAATTTAATTTTGTGTAAATCAGTAACTAATCAAACTCGAGGTCATTTCTTTCTTGTTTTTATAGTAACATAAAATAAAGAAAACAAAATTTTATTTCTATAGAAAATTTTGTTAAACTTTTATGTCTATAGAAAATTTTGTAAACATTTTATTTCTATATAAAATGTCAAAATTTTTATTCCCTAGAAAATTATGTCAAAGTTGTGTTTCTATAGAAAATTTTGTCAAAATTGTATTTCTATAGAAAATTTTGTCAACATTTTATTTTTATAGAAAATTTTGTGAAAAATTTATTTCTATCGGAAATTTTATCGAAATTTTATTTCTACAGGAAATTTTGTAAAAATTTTATTTCTATATAAAATTTTATAAAAATTTTATTTCTGTAGAAAATTTTGTTTGAATATTATTTCTATAGAAAATTTTGTAAAAATTGTATTTCTATAGAAAATTTATTTGTATAGAAAGTTTTGTGAAGATTTTATTTCTATAGAAAATTTTGTTAAGATTTTACTTCTATAGAAAATTTCGTCAAGATTTTTTTTCTATAGAAAATTTTGTCAAAATTGTATTTCTATAGAAAATTTTGCCAAAATTTTATTTGTATGGAAGATTTTGTCAAAATTTTATTTGTAAAGAAAATTTTGTCAAAGTTGTATTTCTATAGAAAATTTTGCCAAAATTTTATTTCTGTAGAAAATGTTGTCACAGTATTATTTCTATAGAAAATTTTGTCAAAATTGTATTTCTATAGAAAATTTTGTCAAGATTTTATTTGTATAGAAGATTTTGTCAAAATTTTATTTTTATAGAAAATTTTGTCAAAATTTTATTTCTATCCGAAATTTTATCAAAATTTGATTTCTATAGGAAATTTTGTAAAGATTTTATTTCTATAGAAAATTTTTGTCAATGTTTTTTTTTTTTCTATCGAAAATTTTGTCAAAGTTGAAAATTTTGTCCAAATATTATTTCTATAGAAAATTTTGTAAAAATTGTATTTCTATAGAAAATTTTGTCAACATTTTAGTTGTATAGGAGATTTTGTCATAATTCTATTTCTATAGAAAATTTTGTCAAAATTTTATTTCTATAGGAAATTTTGTAAAAATGTTATTTCTATAGAAGATTTTGTTATAATTTTATTTCTATAGAAAATTTTGTAAAATTTTTATTTCTATAGGAAATTTTGTAAAAATTTTATTTCTATAGAAGATTTTGTCATAATTTTATTTCAATAGAAAATTTTGTCAAAATTTTATTTCTATAGGAAATTTTGTGAAAATTTTATTTCTGTAGCAAATGTTGTCCAAATATTATTTGTATAGAAAATTTTGTCAAAATTGTATTTCTATAGAAAATTTTGTCAAGATTTTATTTGTATAGAAGATTTTGTCAAAATTTTATTTTTATAGAAAATTTTGTCAAAATTTTATTTCTATCGGAAATTTTATCAAAATTTTAGTTTTATAGGAAATTTTGTAAAAACTTTATTTCTATAGAATATTTTGTCAATGTTGTATTTTTATAGAAAATTTTGTCCAAATATTATTTCTAAAGAAAATTTTGTAAAAATCGTATTTCTAGATTTTATTCAAGATTTTATTTCTATAGAAAATGTTGCCAAAATTTTATTTCTATTGAAAATTTTGTCAAAATTTGATTTCTATAGAAAATTTTGTCAAGATTTTTTTTCTATAGAAAATTTTGTCAAAATTTTATTTCCATAGAAAATTCTTGTCAAAATTTTTTTTCTATAGAAAATTTTGTCAAAGTTTTATTTCCATAGAAAATTTGGCAAAATATTAGTTATATAGAAAATTTTGTAAATTATTTCTTGTCATTATTTCTCTCAGTATAGTCATCAACCAAAATGGTCGATTGTTGGCCATTCCACAAAAAACAAACCAGGATGGATAGAAGTACATTGTTTTGCAGGACATTCTCACATATGCATCTAGAATTTCTTGTCATTTTTTGTTCGCCATTTTTCTTTTACTAGGAGTAATTCTGTTTTCAATTCTCCTTATTCTCCCTTCAATCTGACCCCCTTAAGGTACGTGGAAGATACGTAAACTATGTATAGAGAATTACACAAGAATGTCGAATACATGAACACCAAATAAGAATCTATAGAACTTTAAAATAGGATCTACACACTCTTGCCCTCGAGTTGTAGTAGAAAATCTACTTCAAAAGGTATGACATAGCCTAGGTATGATACTGGAAAAAACCCCAAAAGCAAATTTCTTGGGTTTTTATTCTTGTGTCCCATTTGGAGTTTTTTGCATTCCAAACTTTAACCATAGATTCAAGTTTAAACAATGTTTCTTGGTTGTAAGAGATTAGAGGTTTGAGAGTATTATCCAATAGAAGAGCTATTAAAGGAGAGTGAAGTTCCTTTTTGGTTTGGCAAAAGAAAATTTTAAACTTCAATTTTTTTTTTTTTTTTTTGTTTTGGGAAAAAGAAATTGGAGAATTTTTGAAGATTGTGATTACATTCAGCCCTTGGTCATGTTCAATTATCATATAGGACACAGAAAATACATTAACATTTTCATTGGCCTAAGGAAACATTTGTATTACGATAAGGAAATCTTCATTTATAGGAAAACGTCGTTTTTATAAGACCAATAAACATTTTCGAAAATATTATGTTTGGGAATTCATTGAAATAAGAAATTGTTTCGTTGGTCCGGGCAATATGGGTTGTCGATCTTTCATTAAAACGATTATTTTTTGTTTCACAAATATTATGAAATATTTCAGCATTCACTGAAATTGGCAATAATGTTGTAGGTTGCTAGGAAAGATTCGACCGAGAGACACTGGAATAAGGGATTGCAATAACGCTTTCCACAGTTGGTAGAATCATAAAAAATGGTTGATTTTTTACTATAAATTGGTAGAATTCTTGATGTTTCGGTGGATTTTGCAAAATATTCCTCTTCAAAACTTTTCTATAGAAATAAAATTTTGACAACTATTTCTATAGAAATAAAACTTTGACATAATTTTCTATAGAAATTTCCTATAGAAATACATTTTTGGCAAAATTTCCTACAGTAACTAATGTTTAATATCTAACTTGAAAATGCTATAAACCATGCTTCATATAAGATATATTCCTATGCATAGGTTAGCAAAACAAAATACATAAAAAAATAAAATTTTTACAAAATTTTCTATAGAAATAAAATTTGTACAAAATTTTGTATAGAAGTAAAATTTTTACAAAATTTTCTATAGAAATAAAATTTTGATAAAATTTTCTATGGACACTAAATTTTGGCAATATGTTCTATAGAAATACAATTTTGTCAAGATTTTTAATACTCGTAGAAATAAAATTTTCTATGGACATCAATATTTGATACAATTATCTATTGACAAAACATTTTAACAAAAATTTTTATAGAAATTAAATTTTGTCAAATTTCTCTACAGAAATTAAATTTTGTCGAATTTCTTTACACCCTCAAAAAATCGCTTCTGTAACATATACCCCAAACACATTTTGCTTCAAGCATATATATTTTCAAGATTAGTCCAAACAAAATATTGTTTGTATTGTTCAAACATATTATGTTTCACCTTAGGGCATACACTGGTAGAAAAAAATTTTAATGACATTTTCTTTGTGTGGATATATTTTTTAGGCACCAGTTGGTTACTTCCATTATTTTTATTGCAGCTTAGTCTCTAGGTGTCTCTTTCTAAACACATATATGTGTATAGGCTATTTCTAAATTAATATATGTTTGCATCTAAGCATATTATATTTACAAACATTTTATATCCCAAACATAATATGTTGTAACATATTAATATATATGTCCCAAACATATTATGCTAGTTTATGAACATTATAGGCTTGCAATTAAAAATATTGTGTTAAAAAATTTGAGTTCCAAACATCTAACTTTTACACCCAAACATATGAAAAAAAGTATTATTCGTCCGTGTACAGAGAAAAAATTTTGACAAAATTTTGAATAGAAATAAGATTTTTATAAATTTTTCTATGGGCAAAAAAAATTTTTATGGACAAGAAATTTTCATAGAAATAAAATTTTGACAAAATTTTCTATAGAAATAAAATTTTGACAAAATTTTATGTAGAAATAAAATTTTGACAAAATTTTCTATAGAAATAAACTTTTATAAAAATTTCTCTCGGTATAAAATTTTTACAAAATTTTCAATAGAAGTACAACTTTCCATGGATATAAAATTTTCTATGGACACAACATTTTGACAGAATTTTCTACAAAATAAACCCAGCCATGTGAATTCAAATCGATGATTTGACAGTGGCATAGGAAAAGAGATATGTTTGTTTCGAATTTATTTCGGCATAAGCCGGCTATCAATGTAAAACCTTTTTTCGGAGGGTTCAAGTGTGGTTTTTGTTGGGTTTAATAAACTGCCTGAATTTATTCTGATAATTGGTTGATAGTTTTGCTGCAAGTAGAGGATGCTGATGAGGAATGTGGTAATTCCGAAACGTGCGTCCATCCAACCATCTTGCAGTCTATAGGGCTTTGCCCAAATAAATTTGACAAACATTCTTTTCCTCTGTTGGTTAAGCTACTCTTGTAGTTTAGTCAATGTATGGTTTTAAGCTGAAATAAAAAACAACAACAATAAAATTTTGTCAAAATTATCTATAGAAATAAACTTTTAACAAATTTTTTTATAGAAATAAAATTTTGATCAAATTTGCTATGGATACAAAATTTTCATTGAAAAAACTTTTGCTAAAATTCTCTACAGAAATAAAATGTTGATAAAACTTTGTATAGAAATAATATGTTGACAAAATTTTCTATAGAAATCCAATTATGGCAAAATTTTGTATAGAATAAAATGTTTAACAACAATTAATAAGGAAACCAAATTTTGACAAAAGTTTCTATAGAAATAAAATTTTGACAAAATTTTTTATAGAAATAAAATTTTGACAAAATTTTCTATATACGTAAAATTTTCACAAAACTTTCTACAGAAATAAACTTTTAAAAAGAATTTCTATAGAACGAAAATTTTGACAAAATTTTCCATAGAAATAAAATTTTAAAAGAATTTACTATTTATATAAAATTTTTTCAAATTTTTCTATAGCAATAAAATTCTGACAAATTTTTTATTGAAATAACATTTTGACAAAATTTTTATAAAAATAACATTTTGACAAAATTTGCTATAGAAATGAAATTTTGACAACATTTTCTATAGAAATCAAATATTGACAACATTTTCTATACAAAAATAATTTTGTCCAAATTTAGACAATATGGAGTGTATAGAAATAAATTTTGACAAAATTTTCTATAGAAATAAAATTTTGACAAAATTTTCTATAGAAATAAAATTTTGACAAAATTTTCTATAGAAATAAATTTTTTACAAAATTTGCTATAAAAATGAAATTTTGATAAAAATAAAATATTGACAACATTTTCTATAGAAATATCTGATCCTTTTCAAAAATATCTGTTCCTTTTCAAAACAAACTATTATATTTGATTGATGGTGGTGCGAATGTAAGATTCGGCCCGGCCGAACTTACTACTGTATATACTTGTTATAGGTTCGAGTATACTACCTCGATTTATTTAGATATTGAAATAAATGTTAAATGTTTCTAACGTTAAGAAAAAAATAAAATTTTCTGTAAAAATAAAATTTTAAGAAATTTTTCTATGGAAATAAAATTTTGAGAAAAATATAGAAATAAAATTTTGATAAAATTTTCTATAGAAATAAAATTTTGATAGAATTTTCTAACGAAATAATATTGTGACAAAATTTTCTATAGAAACAAAATTTTCAAAAAAAAAATTACAGGAATAAAATTTAGAAAAAACAAGTAAGGAAAGTCTAAAGTCGGGCGGGGCCGACTATATTATACCCTGCACCACTTAGTAGATCTAAATTTTCGATACCATATCACATTCGTCAAACGTGTTGGGGGCTATATATAAAGGTTTGTACCAAATACATAAATTTAAATATCACTCGATCTGGACAGAATTTGATAGCCTTCTACAAAATCTATAGACTCAAAATTTGTGTCGGCTAATGCACTAGGGTGGAACACAATGTTAGTACAAAATAAAAATATGGGAAACATTTAAATCTGAAGCAAAAGTTTATTTATGATTTATCGCTCGATATATACGTATTAGAAGTTTAGGAAAATTAGAGTCATTTTTACAACTTTTCGACTAAGCAGTGGCGATTTGAAAAGGAAAATGTTGGTATTTTGACCATTTTTGTCGAAATCCGAAAAACATATATATGGGAGCTATATCTAAATCTGAACCGATGCCAACCAAATTTGGCACGCATAGCTACAATGCTAATCCTACTCCCTGTGCAAAATTTCAACTAAATCGGAGTTAAAAATTGGCATCTGTGGTCATATGAGTGTAAATCGGGCGAAAGCTATATTTGGGAAATATATCCAAATCTGAACCGATTTCAACCAAATTTGGCACGCATAGCTATAATGCTAATCCTACTCCCTGTGCAAAATTTCAACTAAATAGGAGCAAAAAATTTTCCTCTGTGGGCAATTGAGTGTAAATCGGGCGAAAGCTATATATGGGAGCTATATCTAAATCTGAACCGATTTGGCTGATATTTTGCAAGTTTTTCGAGACCTATAAAATATTCGGATGTACGGAATTTGAGGCAGATCGGTTGATATACACGCCAATTATGACCAAATCGGTGAAAAATATATATGGCAGCTATATCTAAATCTGAACCGATTTTTTCCAAAATCAATAGGGACTAAAACTGCGAGCTGTACTTTGCACACAAAAATACATCAACAGACAGACAGACGGACAGACAGACAGACAGACATCGCTAAATCGACTCAGAATTTAATTCTAAGCCGATCCGTATACTAAAAGGTTAGTCTATGATTACTCCTTCTTGGCGTTACATACAAATGCACAAAGTTATTATACCCCGTACCACAGTAGTGGTCAAGGGTATAACTATAGAGAAATAAAATTTTGACAAAATTTTCTATAGAAATAAAATTTTCACAAAAGTTTCTATAGAAATAAAATTTTGACAAAGTTTTCTATAGAAATAACATTTTTACAAAATTTTCTATAGAAATAAAATTTTGACAAAATTTTCTATAGAAATAAAATTTTGCCAAAATTTTCTATATAAATAAAATTTTGACAAAATTTTCTATAGAAATAAAATTTTGACAAAATTTTAAATAGAAATAAAATGTAGAAAAAATTTTCTATAGAAATAAAATTTTGACAAAATTTCCTATAGAAATAAAATTTTGATAAAATTTTCTATAGAAATAAAATTTTGACAAAATTTCCTATAGAAATAAATATTTTACAAAACTTCCTATAGAAATAAAATTTTGACAAAATTTTCTATAGAAATAAAATTTTGACAAAATTGTCTATAGAAATAAAATTTTGACAAAATTTTCTATAGAAAAACAATTTTTACCAAATTTTCTACACAAATAAAATTTTGACAAAATTTTCTATAGAAATAAAATTTTAACAAAATTTTCTATAGAAATAAAATTTTGACAAAATTTTAAATAGAAATAAAATTTTGACAAAATTTTCTATAGAAATAAAATTTTGATAAAATTTTCTATAGAAATAAAATTTCGACAAAATTTCCTATAGAAATAACATTTTGACAAAATTTTCTATAGAAATAAAGTTTTGAAAAAATTTTCTATAGAAATAAAATTTTGACAAAATTGTCTATAGAAATAAATAGTTTACAAAATTTACAAAATACAAAAAAAAAAATTACCAAATTTTCTATACAAATAAAATTTTGACAAAATTTTCTATAGAAATAAAATTTTGAAAAAAATTTCTATAGAAATAAAATTTTGAAAAAAATTTCTATAGAAATAAAATTTTTCTACGTTTGTTGTTTTTGTTTTTCGACCTTTTTGTTTATTACCTTATGTTATCTTTTTGTAAATTCAAGCTCGAGGTCAAAGTTTTATTTTTATTTTTTTGTTTTATTTTTTCATAATTCGATATTTCGATCTCCTTCGGAAATCATCAACGGGAATAAAATAAATAAATAAAGTTACAAGCTATGTCACTGCTGTTGTCCTCCCATGTCTGTTGTTGCTACCACACCATGATTTCCGAAGGAGATCGAAATATCGAATTATGAAAAAATAAAACAAAAAAATAAAAATAAAACTTTGACCTCGAGCTTGAATTTACAAAAAGATAACATAAGGAAATAAAATTTTTCCAAAATATTCTATAAAAAAAATTGACAACATTTTCTATAGAAATAAAATTTTGTCAAAATCTTCTGTAGAAATAAAATGTAAAAAAAAATATTATTGAAATTAAATTTTGACAAAATTTTCTACAGAAATAAAATTTTGACAAACTTTTCTATAGAAATTAAATTTTGATAAAATTTTATAACTTAATAATATTTTGACAAAATTTTCTATAGAAGTAAAATATAAAAAAAAATACAGGAATAAAATTCCTAAATTTTCTAAAAAAACTATAGAGAAAAAAAAAATTTGACAAAATTTTCTATCGCGATACAATTTTGACTAAATTTTCGATAGAAATAAAATTTTAACAAAATTTTCTATAGAAATAAAATTTTAACAAAATTTTCGATAGAAATACAATTTTCACAAAAGTTTTTTATAGAAATAAAATTTTGACAAAATTTTATATAGAAATAAAATTTTGACAAAATTTTCTATAGAAATAAAATTTTGACAAAATTTTCTATAGAAATAATGTTTTGAAAAAATTTTCTATAGAAAAAAAATTTTGACAAAATTTTCTATAGAAAAAAATTTTGACAAAATTTTCTATAGAAAAAAAATTTTGACAAAATTTTCTATAGAAAAAAAATTTTGACAAAATTTTCTATAGAAAAAAATTTTTGGCAAAATTTTCTATAGAAATAAAATTTTGACAAAATTTTCTATAGAAAAAAAATTTTTCCAAAATATTCTATAAAAAAAATTTGACAACATTTTCTATTGAAATAAAATTTTGTCAAAATCTTCTATAGAAATAAAATGTAACAAAAAATATTATTGAAATTAAGTTTTGACAAAATTTTCTATAGAAACTAAATTTTGCAATATATATATTTTTTTTGTGTTTTTTTTTTTTGTAAAATTTTTACCAAATTTTGATAAATTATTTTTGGCTCGAGTGGTAACCGTGATTGTAATGCAAAGTAGACTTTTTCAATATTTGTTCTAAGATATCGTCCCCATTCGGGAACGTTAGCGTAAAAGTATTAACGTAAATTATTAGCGTAAAATTCCCAAATCGGGAATGTTTTCCCCAAATGGGGACTATACTTTAGAACCATGATTTGTAGATTTGATGGGGAAATTCTCCAAATAGTCATCTTTGCATTACAATCACGGTTGCCACTCGAGCCAACAATAATTTACCAAAAATTTGGAGGAAATGTTTACGACTAACGGCCATTTTCATGTAGCTCCGTTAGGCTTTAACTGCCAGTTAACAGAAAGTAAATTGCAAATATCTACTCTCCGGTTAACTTTAACTGAAATTTTTTCAGTTAAAGTCAGTTAAGTTCCTAACTGGCCTATGGAATATAAAGGCCAGATGACAGCTTCGTCCATAATACGGTTTAAAAGCTGGTTAGTTAACGAAACACTAACGGAACTTTATGAAAATGGGGGTAAGAATACTTAATAGTAAAACTATGTGCTCATGTTACACCCTCTACCCTATGGTTAAGAATATAAAAAGTGACATTGGAAATAATTAGGAATCAATTATTGTATTTCAAAAAAATCTACTTATCAATCTTTGACCCCGATGCTACAGATCATCGTCTAATTTGTAGTCAAAACCATAGGAATTCATGTTACTTAACCTGCACCCCCTTTTGTTTATTCAAACATCATGGAATTCCCTACAAACTATTACAACAGCAGAGAGACAGCAAGTACAGATTTTTCTTTTGAATTTCTATCATTGAAATCTTAGATTTACTAACATAGAAGCAGAAGAAGAAGAAGAAAAAGCTATAAAATTAATCTTCATTAGTGATTGGTGATCACCACAGGGGTCTTGGGGCCCTTCGATGATGATGAACGGCTCAAAACTCATTGAAGACCCTTTTTCTTGTGGTCCCCACAACAGCAACACCAACAAGTGGAAGAAAACTTTACAAAAAGATCTTATGTAATATTTGTGTGAATGTATGTATGTGTGTGTATGTGTTCCATGTTGCACACAATTGAACCTAGAAAATTTCAACATTAGCCCATGCAGTGAGGGAACCACAACAAGACACCAGTCTCCCCACACATGATTATAGGAACTCCGGGAATCCCATATGCAGCTAACTAGAATGTACTTGTCTTCACTCACATTAGTTTGTTGCAGGGTTATATACAACATTCTTCATTGATGTTGTCGTCAATGACGCAGCTACAGCTACAGCAGCAGCAGATGTCGAAGATGATTTCTCAAGAGCCTTCAGGGTTAAACTATGTGGGCTCCCACTGTGTCACTGTTCCTCAAGATGCACCACAAGATGAAGATGATGATGATGACAATGCTGATGAGCAAAAGATCCCTGCTTTGGCACGCCATGACATACAGACCAATCATATTAAATTAATAATGATTGTTGTTGTGCATCATCTTCTCCTCTTGTCAATTTTGTTAAATTGAGTTTTCAACACAAACTGCCTCTCTCACGCTCTTGCTCTCTCTCTGTCTCTTAGCCCCATAAATGGTGTAAATAAATCTCAACTGTTTAGATTTAAAGTTTTGTTGATTACGAAGATAAATGATATGTGATCTCTATCGTTCGTTGTGAAGGGTACATCATAAATTATTTAATTAATAACGTATTTTTAAATGAGGTTAAACTTACAATGACATAATGTTTTCACATGGCCTTGAGTAGGTTAATTATTTGACGTAAATATTGACAGGTTGTAAATAACGAGACTAGGGACTTAATACTGAATGGATCTTAAAATATTGATAATAGGAAGATTGCAGACTATTGGTGATTTATTTTGGGAAAAAATGTTACCACCACAATGTTTCCGAGACCCCCTGCAAAAATCTAACCATCTGTGTTTGAAAGCAAACAAAAATGTGCAACACTAATACAAAATCTAAACAAAAACAAATGAAAATTCGCAGAAATATCGATTGTTGTTAACAACTTTTATTAACTAACAAAAACACCACCGATGTTTAAATTTTTGTTTAAAACAAGTAAGTAAAGTCTAAAGTCGGGCTGGGCCGACCATATTATACCCTTCACCACTATGTAGACCAACATTTTTTTATATTCTCACATTCAAGTATGTAAATTTTAACAGACAATTTTTTATACTTCTACAAAATATTTAGCATTAAAATTTAAATCCGATAACGCCCTTCTTAGCAGTGACGATTTTACAACGATATTGGCTAGATCTCGCCAAATATGTTGTCTATTGTGGGCCGTCTTTAACCTTTTAGAGGCCCTGGGCATATTAGTATAATGGCGCCCCTTTGACTTAAACAGAACACTATTCTGTTATAATAAACAAGAAACAAGTATATACGGCCATAATTTCGGCCAAGCCGAATCTTATGTACCCTCCACCATGGATTGCGTAGAAACTTCTACGAAAGACTGTCATCCACAATCGAATTACTTGGGTTGTGATGTCTTAAAACTTCTTAACATCGTTTTCTAAATTGTGAATTAGTCTATACGTGGTATATGTATAGATACGTTTACAAATAATTACGAATCGACATGGACTTTTGCACGGTACGTAGAGAGCCAGAATTGAAACATGGGAGTCGTTTATATGGGGGCTATATACAATTATGAACTTGATATGGACCAATTTTTGTGTGATTGGGGATCTATTTATCTGAGAGCTATATATAAATATAGACCGATATGGACCTAGTTAGGCATGGTTGTTAAGGCCATATACTAGCACAATGTACCAAATTTCAACAGACTCGGATGAAATTTGCTCCTCCAAGAGGCTCCAAAACTAAATCTCGGGATCGGGATCGAAAGGCACCCGGGGTCAAATCTGGCGATCGATTTATATGGGAGCTATCAGAGAATGAAGCCGACCCATTTTTGTCAGCGGCGGCTGACACTAATTTTTTGCATCCGGCGGCGGCGGCTTGACGGCTAAGCCGATATAAATTGGTGGATTCGGCGGCGGACAATTATCCATTATAAAATCAATTTGAAATTATCCGAATGCTAATGAGATTAGTTGTACAACCAATCTTACAATCACATTTACGTTTCATTAAAATTTTCTGAACTAAATTTGTGGAAAATTGTTATAGCAGCTTGATACTGACGGATTTTGGATGGAAAGTCAAATATTTTGACAAAAAATATAACATTTATTAATAATTTTTTCCGATTTAAATTAATATTTTTGATTAATTGGCGGCTAAGTTTGAGTTGGGATGAGTCGACATATTCGGCGGCGGCTTCGGCTGGCAAAAATTGGTCGGCGGCGGCTAAAAACGGCGGCGCGACTCGGCGGCTTCATTCTCTGGGAGCTATATATAATTATGGACTGATATGAACCAATTCCTGTATGGTTATTGGATACCATATACTAACATCACGTACCAAATTTCAACCGAATCGGATAAATTTTGCTCTTCCAAGGGGCTCCGGAGGTCAAATCTGGGGATCGGTTTATATGGGGGCTATATATAATTATGGACCGATTTCCACCAATTTTTGCATTGGTGTTTGAGGCCATATATTAACATCATGTACCAAATTTCAGCCGGATCGGATGAAATTTGCTTCTCTTAGAGGGTCCGCAAGCCAAATCGGGGGATCGGTTTATATGGGGGCTATATATAATTATGAACCGATGTGGACCAATTTTTGCATGGTTTTTAAAGACCATATAGCAACACCATGTACCAAATTTCAGTCAGATCGGATGAAATTTGCTTCTCTTAGAGGCTTCGCAAGCCAAATCGGGGGATCGGTTTATATGGGGGCTATATATAATTATTGACCGATGTGGATCAATTTTTGCATGGTTGTTAGAGATCATATGCTGACACTATGTACCAAATTTCAACCGGAACCAAATTTCAGGTCAAGTTCGAAGATGGGCTATATCGGTCCAAGTTTTAATATAGTCCCCATATAAACCGACCTCCCGCTTTTAATTCTTTGGCTTCTAGAAACTGTATTTACTATCCGATTTGCCTGAAATTGGAAATCTAGAGGTATTTTGGGACCGTAAAGAGGTGCGTCGAAAATGCTTCGTATCGGTCCATATTTTGCTATAGCCCCCATATAGACCGATCTCCTGATTTTGCTTCTTGGGAGCTAGAAACCGTATTTTCTATCCGATTTGCCTGAAATTGAAACTCTAGAGGTATTTTAAGACCACAAAGAGGTGTGTCGAAAATGGGGTGTATCGGTCCATGTTTTGGTATAGCCTCCATATAGACCGATTTCCCGATTTTATTTCTTGAGCTTCTAGAAGCCTTATTTACTGTCCCATTTGCCTGAAATTTGAAATCTAGAAGTATTTTATGACCACACATAGGTGTGCCGAAATTGAGGTATATCGGTCAATTTTTTGGTATAACCCGATTTTACTTCCTGGGCGTCTAGAGACTATATTTTCTAGCCGATTTGCTTGAAATTGAAAAGCTAGAGGTATTTTAACATCACAAATAGGTGAGTCGCAAATGGTGCCTATCGGTCCATATTTTGGTATAGCCTGCATATAGAGCGAACTCCCGATTTTACTTTTTGGTCTTCTATAAACTGTATTTACTATCCGATTTGCCTGAAATTGGAAATCTAGTGGTATTTTGAGACCATAAAGAAGTGTGTCGAAAATGGTCCGTATCGGTCCAGGTTTTGGTATAGCCCCCATATAGACCGATATATTTTCTAGCCGATTTGTTTGAAATTGAAAATCTAGAGGTATTTTAACATCACAAAAAATAGGTGTGTCGCAAATGGTCCGTATAGGTCCATATTTTGGTATAGCCCCCATATAGACCGATCTCCCGATTTTGCTTCTTGGGCGTCTAGAAACTGTATTTTCTATCCGATTTGCCTGAAATTGAAAATCTAGAGGTATTTTAGGACCATAAAGGCCCTAAAGGATTCGGCCTGGCCGAATCTTTTTTTCATTTCGAAGTATCCATTATTATTTGGACAAATTTTCTATAGAAATCAAATGTTGACAAAATTTTCTTTGGAGATAAAATTTCGCCAAAATGTTCTATGGAGATACAATTGTGACAAAATTTTCTATGGAGATCAAATTTTGAAAAATTTTTCTATAAAAATAAAATTTTGACAAAATTTTCTATAGAAATAAAATGTTGACAAAATTTTCTATAGAAATACAATTTTGGAAATAAAAACGGGACATATATGTCCCAAAAAAACGTTAAACCATAGATTCTATTTTTTTGCTATTTTTATGTTCCATATATTAATGTTATAAAACTAGCATATTTTTAATCCAAATATTTAATTTAAAGACCAATTAACTTAAAGACCATGTTATTCATTACTTTATGTTTTGCATTAAACATTGCCTTAATTCTAAAACCATCCGTGGATGCGCTCAAATTTCAATATTAAAGCAAAGATTATGAACTGGTTTGTAATTTAATTTTTGTTCTTATTAAATATATTTGTAGTTAATATTGTGACAATATTATTTCAATGTAGTTGATCATAAAAATTATATTATTATAAGTGGTCACATACGAATATTCTTATGCTTTAGATCTTACAAAAACCTTTTCGACCTCTTGAGAATTCTTATGTGTAATTTAGTTTGTTTTTTTTTCAAATTCATATGAAGACAAACTCATTTCCTTGCAACATTTCATTTACGCCATAGTACAGACTAAACCGTAACTCATCTACAACTAAGACCACAATTACTAAATAATCCTCAGTGAAATTGAAGCAAACAGATATTCGTTACAAATCTCAAAATATCATTTATTAACATTTAGAGCTATGAAAATCCACTCTCAGCATGTCATATTAATTACAAATGCTATAAACTTTGGCAAATTGTGTTGATCCTTTTCATGATGTGGCATTAACCTTAAGCAAAGAAAGAACGAACTACCCCAAGAGGTCATTAGACATGATGCACATACAAGAGAGAAAATCGCAGCCAGACCACAAGCATGGCTTCTAACCTCAATGAGGGTATCTACCCTAGCCTCATGTTGGGGCCACAATAGCATTAAAATCCTAATTAGCTTTTTTCCACAAAAAAAAAATCCCTAAAAATAAAATAATTTCTTACACTCTGCGTGACAAGCATCAAGAGATTCCTAATTTCATTCCATTCCTTTCCCCAAAATGGTTGACCGAAAATTTTCTTTGGCTGTTTCCCTAAACTTTTGAGGACCAACATTAAATTTTTGCCCCCTATGAAATGACAAACATTCTTCTTTCTATGAGACCCTCTCTTGCAGTATCTTTGGCCTAAGACTAATGAAAGGTACCTATCCAGACCATTACCCTCGGTTATTTGTGAATGCTGCTTATAGAGCCATGGCATTATAATTTATTATTTAAGTCACTGAAACCCAAAAATGGCGTCTCATTCAAATCATTATGACAAGTTGGCGTCTTGCATTTAATATTTATTATGAATTTTATTCCTACAATTTTTTTCTTGCCATCCAAAGAACTTGCTCCGTGGTTAGTAAGGGGAAACAGGACCTATTCTTGGTAAACAAGATTTTTGCAAATGGTCATTGTTAAGTGACTAGAGTATTACAAAAACAAAAAAATGAAGAATAGAAAGAAAAACTAGAACAGGGTGTTGGGAAATGGAGTGATCGAAACTGTGGGCAAAAGCCTCCATGAGCATGAGTGAAATGTAGAGTGAAAAATGAAGATTCCTGCAACTGAGAAAGAAATAAGGCGGAAAGTGGGTCCTACACAGAAAAAATGTTAACGATTTTTTTTTTAACCAAAGTATTAATTCAGTTTTAAAAAGTATTCAATTAAAAATTTAATTGGTCCAATAAATTTTTTAATTGAAAAAAAATCAATCACAAAAATTAATAATATCAATTATTATTTTAATTGGATCAATTAATTTTTAATTGACTTTCAATTAATTTTTTAATTTATACTTTCATTTCTATGATGTAAGACATTCGAATTAAATTAATTAATTGAATCAATAAATTTCGTGACGGAACCAAAAAAAACATTGTTTTGTGTGTAGTTTCAGTGTTGGTCCAGTAAAAGATGGGGAAATAAACTTGAAGTTCGAGTCGAATAATTGAGCTTATCGAAACCTACAAACAAAAAAATTTTTTTCTGATTCAATCACCAAATTAATTGATCCAATTAATTTTTTAATTGAAATGTCTTCAATCACGAAAATGATAGTATCAATCACAGTTTTAATTTGGCATAGAAAAAATTCTTGATTAAAAAATTAATTGATTTTTTTCAGCAAATTTCAATTAATTTTTTAATTGATTCAATTAAAAATTTAATTGATGTTGATTGCAAAACTCAAATAATTTATTAATTAAAAAAGGTAACTATTTTTAATTACTTTCTGAATTGGCTTAAAGTTTTTATTTGGATTAACAAATGATTGGTTGAAATACATTTTTCATTAAAAATTAAAAAAAAATCAGCACTTTTTTTAACTGAATTAGTCTTCCGAATTTGATTAAAAAGTTAATTGTATCAATTAATTTTTTAATTAAAAATTTTAAAATGTTCAATCATTGACTTAATTAACTTAATTTTCTATCATGATTAAAAAGTTAATTGTATCAATTAATTTATTAATTGAAAAAATTTTCAACTTCAATTAACTTTTTAATTGGAAATATTTTGGTGATATTTTTTTCTGTGTAAGTATTCGAAATGAAGGCCAATGTTGCCAGTATTGGGATTTTCCCCAAAATTGGGGATAATTTTTCGTGGGTGGAGATTTTGGGGATTATTTTGGGGATTATAGCGAAATCGGTTCAGATAATAAACTACCTTTACAATAATTACTTACATGCAATTGTGGTTTTTCTATATTATAAAAATAAAGATACAAAAATGGTGCAAAGGAAGCATTTGAGCTAGAAACAGGCACAGGAAACTAATTTATAGGCCCAACAGCGTGAGTGATTGACAAGTAGACCGAAACCGGAGTACTTAACCTGAAGGTCGAAGTGTCAACATTTGAACAGCCTCATGATACATTTTTTACTGTTAGGTAGAATGGTAGAATTTTTAATGTTTTGGTAGATATTGCAAAGTATTCCTCTTTAAATTAAGGTAATTCATAAAAAGAAATATTTTTTTTTTTAAATTTGACAAAATTTTTTATAGAAATAAAATTTTAATAATATTTTCTATAGAAATAAAATTTTGACAAAATTTTTTATAGAACTAAAATTTTGACAAAAATTTTCTATGGAAATAAAATTTTGGAAAAATTTTCTATAGAAATAAAATTTTGAAAAAATTTTCTATAGAAATAAAATTTTGACAAAATTTTCTATAGAAATAAAATTTTGACAAAATTTTCTATAGAAATAAAATTTTTAGAAAATGTTCTATAGAAATACAATTTTGAAAAAATTTTCTGTAGAAATATAATTTTGGTAAAACTTTCTAGAGAAATAAAATTTTGGCAAAATTTCCTATATAAAAAACATTTTGATAACATTTTCTATAGAAATAACATTTTGACAAAATTTTCTATAGAAATATAATTTTGATAAAACTTTCTAGAGAAATAAAATTTTGGCAAAAATTCCTATAGAATCAACATTTTGATAACATTTTGACAAAATTTTTTATGGAAATAAAATTTTGATAAAATTTTCTATAGAAATAAAATTTTGGCAAAATTTTCTATAGAAACAACATTTTGACAAAATTTTGTAAAGAAACAAATTTTTGACAAAATTTTCTATAGAAATAAAATTTTGACAAAATTTTCTATAAAAATAAAATTTTGACAAAATTTTCTATGGAAAAAAAATTTTGACAAAATTTTCTATGGAAATAAAATTTTGATAAAATTTTCTATAGAAATAAAATTTTGGCAAAATTTTCTATGGAAATAAAATTTTGACAAAATTTTATATGGCAATAAAATTTTGACAAAATTTTTTATGGAAATAAAATTTTGATAAAATTTTCTATAGAAATAAAATTTTGGCAAAATTTTCTATAGAAATCAAATAATGAGAAAATATTTCTATAGAAATACAATTTTGACCAAATTTTCTATAGAAATAAAATTTTGACAAAATTTTCTATAGAAATAAAATTTTGACAAAATTTTCTATAGAAATAAAATTTTGACAAATTTTTCTATCGAAATAAAATTTTGACAAAATTTTCTAAATATAAATAAAATTTTGGGAAAATTTTCTATAGAAATAAAATTTTGACAAAATTATCTATAGAAATAAAATTTGGACAAAATTTTGTATAGAAATAAAATTTTCTATAGAAATAACATTTTGACAAAATTTTCTCTAGAAATTAAATTTTGACAAAATTTTCTATAGAAACAACATTTTGACAAAATTTTTCTATAGAAATAACATTCTTACAAAATTTTCTATAGAAATAAAGTTTTGACAAAATTTTCTACAGAAGTAAAATTTTAACAAAATGTTCTATAGAAATAAAATTTTGACAAAATTTTCTATAGAAATAAAATATTGACAAAAAATTTCTATAGAAATAAAATTTTGACAAAATTTTCTATAGAAATAAAATTTTGACAAAACTTTCTATAGAAATAAAATTTTTAACAAATTTTCTATAGAAATAAAGTTTCTAAAAAAATTTCTGTGGAAAATAAAATTTTGTCAAAATTTTCTATAGAAAATAAAATTTTGTCAAAATTTTCTATAGAAATAAAATTTTGATAAAATTTTTTATTGAAATAAATTATTGAAAAATTTAATAAAATTTCTAAAAAATTTTCTATAACAATTTTTTTATTAAATTTTCTATAGACATAAAATTTAGATAAAATTTTCTATAAAAAAAAATTGATAAAATCTATACATATAAAATTCAATCTATGTTTGTTTATTTGTTTGTTTGTTTGTATGTTCCGAGTTGGCTCCTAAACGGCTGAACCGATTTACTTGAAACTTTCAGAGATCGTAGGGGGCGTTCATGTGGTGAAAATAGGGTACGTAATTTTTTGACACTTGGTCGCGGAGGGGGACATCCCCTTTGTCGGACTTTTTGAAAATTGGACCAAAGTTGACCGATTTGCTTGAAATTTTCATTGAAGATTGAGGTTGGCATCTAGACAAAGATCCGCTACTGTTTATTTCGATATTTGGTGGCGGAGGGGGGCCTCCCCTTTGTTCACTTTTTTTAAGTACAGTGAAAAAAGTAAAATTCTCTAAATTATCTGAGATTTACAGAGAACATGTGGTGAGGTTATGGAATTAATATGGGGTACCCGATGATTTCATATGTGGATGGGGAGGGGGACCTCCCCCTTGCCCTACTTTTTGAAACTTAGAACAAAATTATGCGATTTGCTTGAAATTTTCATTGAATGTTAGGGTTGGCATCTAGATAAAAATCCGCTACATTATTTTTCGATATTTGGTCGGGGAGGGGGACCACCCCTTTGCCCGAATTTTTTTGTTTGAAAGTACAAACAAAACTAAACTCCCCCGACTGAAATTTTACAGAAAAAATGGGTTATGAAATTTATATCAGGTTCCTGATTTTTTAATAAAAATAAAAGGGCATAGGGAGACATCCGCTTCTCTTAAGTACATACAGAGAAACAATTAAACTTTTACCGAGTTACTTGAAATTTACAGAGGACTGGGGAGAGGTTACGATATTAATAGTTGATACCTGATTTTATGATATTTGGACGGAAGAGAGGCCGCCCTTTTAGGCTTATAATTAGCTTGACATTTTCTGGGACGTTTATAAAAGATACGCTACATCACTTTTCGATATTTAGTCGGGGAGGAGGTCCTCCTCTAAAACTGCAAAAAAAAACAACAATTCTTAAGTTTTCTTGAAATTTGCATAGGCAGTGGGGGAAGGTTATGAACGAAGAGGCAACCTTCCTTGCCACACACTTGAAGGAAAGTTTAAAGAATTTTCAAGGAAGGTTAGGGGTGCTATTCACTACGGTGTTTGTCGATATTGTATCGGGGAAAGTGACGTCCCTTTAAAACAATATTGAACAAAATTGAAATAAACTTTGTCGATTTACTTCGATAGAATTTATAGGGACCATTGAGTAGTTGCGAAATTAATATAGGGTACGTGATAGTCCGATATCAGGTCGGAGTGGAGCGAAGGTGGGGGGAGGGTTCCCTTTTGTCCTTTTTTTTTCTTATATTGAAAGTAGAGGGTTGTCCGTAAATGGGAACTCGGTACATAACTTTATGATTTTTACACAGGCTTCTGCCAGACTTCTTTTTAGTAAAGAACTTAAATTTACATGAAATTGGCAGCCAACGTAGAGGGTGCATCATTTTCCAACATTTTAGCAAATGTTAATGTGGTAACTTTTTTTACTATTTTTGCTTTTTCCGATTTATTGGATGGGAAACAGTAATTCTTTGTATGTTATTATAATATAGTGCTTAATTTTCAGATATGTTGAGGAGAAGGATACCTTTCCTTGACAAACCACACTTAAAATTCACAAGAAATATAGAAGAAGGTACACCCTCTCCCGCCGTATTTGTACCTATAAACGAAAAATCAGTAGTCCAATTTGTTTAAAAGAATTCAAATCTTTTCGAATTTGTTTTCAGCACGAAGGATATAGTTGACTAAGTTAACGCAAAATATTCCTCCAAATATGCTTCGGTAGGCGCAGCGAAGCGGGCCGGGTTACGCTAGTATTCTATACAATTTTGACAAAATTTTCTATAGAAATAAAATTTTTAAACGATTTTTTATAGACATAAAATTTTTAATTTTTATGGAAATAAAATGTTGACAAAACTTTCTATAGAAATAACATTTTGACAAAATTTTCTATAGAAATTACAATTTTAACAAAATTTTCTATAGAAATTACAATTTTAACAAAATTTTCTATAGAAATAAAAATTCTAAAAAATTTTCTATAGAAAATAAAATTTTGATAAAATTTTCTATGGAAATAAATTTTTTTAAAAATTTTTAAAAAATTTTTTATAGAAATAAAATTTTGATAAAATATTCTATATAAATAAAATTTTTAAAACATTTTCTATGGAAATAAAATTTTTTTATAGAACTAAAATTTTGACAAAATTTTCTATAGAAATAAAACTTTGACAAAATTTTCTATAAAAATAAAATTTTGACAAAATTTTCTATAAAAATAACATTTTAACAAAATTTTCTATGGAAATAAATTTTTTATAGAAATAAAATTTTTAACAATTTTTTTATAGAAATACAGTTTCTAAAAAAACATTATAGAAAATAAAACTTTGTCAAAAATTTCTATAGAAAAAAAATTAATAAAATTTTCTATAGAAAATAAAATTTTGTCAAAATTTTCTATAGAAATAAAATTTTGATAAAATTTTCTATAGGAATAAAATTTCTAAAAAATTGCCTATAAAAAATTTTTTTGGTTAAATTTTCTATAGAAATAAAATTTTGGCAAAATTTTCTAAAAAAATTTTTGACAAAATTTTCTATAGAAATAAAATTTTCTATAGAAATAAAATTTTCTGTAAAAATAAAATTTTGATAAAATTTTCTATAGAAATAAAATTTTTAAAAAGTTTTCTATAGAAATAAAATTTCTAAAAAATTTCCTATAAAAAAATTTTTGGTTAAATTTTCTATAGAAATAACATTTTGACAAAATTTTCTATAGAAATAAAATTTTGCCAAAATTTTCTATAGAAATAAAATTTTGAAAAAATTTTCTATAAAAATAAAATTTTGACAAAATTTTCTATAAAAATAAAATTTTGACAACATTTTCTATAAAAATAAAATTTTAACAACATTTTCTATAGAAGAAAATTTTCGATAGAAACAACATTTTGTATGGAAATAACATTTTGACAAAATTTTCCATAGAAATCAAATTTTGACAACATTTTCTATAGAAATAAAATTTTTATTGTTGTTTTTGATCTCAGCTTAAAGCCATGCATTGACTAAACTACAAGTGTAGCTTACCAACAGAGGAAAAGTATGCTTGTCAAATTTATTTGGGCAAAGCCCTATAGACTGCAAGATGGTTGGATGTACAGCTGTTTCGGAATTACCACATTCCTCATCAGCATCCTCTACTTGCAGCAAAACTATCAACCAATTATCAGAATAAATTCGGGTAATTCACTCAACCCAAAGTGAACTGCACTTGAACCTTCCGAAAAAAGGTTTGATAGTCGGCTACTGCCTAAACAAATTTGCAAGCATATCTCTTTTCCTTTGCCAAACTCAAATCATCGATTTGAATGTAGTTGGCTGGGTGTGTTTTTGAGCGTGCTTCCTCTATAAAATTTTGACAAAATTTTCTATAGAAATAAAATTTTGATAACATTTTCTGTGAAAATAAATTTTTAAAAAATTTTTTATAGAAATAAAATTTTGACCAAATTTTCTATAGAAAATAAAATTTTGACAAAATTTTCTATAGAAATAAACTTTTGATAAAATTTTCTATAGAAATAAAAGTTTTAAATTTTCTTTTTTTAAATTGTCTATAGAAATAACATTTCTAAAAAGAAAAAATCTATAAAAAAAATTGATAAAATTTTCTATAGTAAAGAAAATATAGAAATAAAATTTTTAAAAAATTTTTTATAGACATAAAATTTTTAAAAAATTTTCGATGGAAATAAAAGTTTTTATGGAAATAAAATGTTGATACAATTTTTATTGAAATAAATTTTTAAAAAAATTTCTATAGAAATAAAATTTCTAAAAAATTTTCTATAGAAATAAAATTTTGACAAAATTTTCTAGAGCAATAAAATTTTTAACAAATTTTCTATAGAAATAAAATTTCTAAAAATTTTTCTATAGAAAATAAAATTCTGTCAAAAATTTCTATAGCAAAAAATTTTGATAAAATTTTCTATACAAAATATAATTTTGTAGAAATTTTCTATAGAAACAAAATTGTGATAAAATTTTCTATAGAAATAAAATTTTTAAAACATTTTCTATGGAAATATAATTTTTAAAAAATTTTGTATAGAACTAAAATTTTGACAAAATTTTCTATAGAAATAAAACTTTGACAAAATTCGTTAGAAATAAAATTTTGACAAAATAAGATTGTTTTGTTTGGTAGTTTTTTGGTAAAATTTTCTTTAAATTTTGGTGGATTTTTTTTGGGTCGAGTGGTAACCTTGCTAGGCTCCAATGAGAAAATACACAAAAATCTTAAGGCCAATGACTCTTCCTAGTTATACAGTTATCCTTTGGCGTGACAAGAAGCTACAAATAAACTTTATTTACTCCTTTAATATTTTTCACCATCATTTTCATATTTATTTTAGCTAACTCAGCAATAATAACATTTTTGTTTTGTCTGGCTTGAATGTCCTCACTGGCATATTTATTTCTTTTTGGTTGTGAAATTTCAGTTCATTCTATGGCCATCAATGTTGTCGAGGTTCTGTCTTCCCTACCATAGAATTTTAAATATGACTTCTCTTCGTTGGTGAGACAGGCGAAAACAGGCAAAACAAAAAAACCAAATAAAAAACACAATCGTTGACAAAACTTGAAACCAAAGGAAAAGAACCTTAATTGTATTTTGGTTAAGAGCTTTTTTAGCAATTCTCTTTTTCGGTTTAGATGGCTATTTTTACCCTCTTCGACACTGGTCACAACCGGACACAAGAAACAATAGCCATTAGCAAAAAAGAAACAAAAATGCTAAGAAACATCAACAACCAAATGTTGAATAATTTCTTCCTTCATATAAAAAATCTCCTTGGGTGTTTGAAGTGTTTAATGCAAATGTTGACGTGTCAACATTAGAGGAAATTTTCATTAGTGGCCAAGAATTAGTGCATGAGAAAAATGTAAATTTTAATGTCATTAAATGTAATTCTCTTTATATTGAAGAAGTTTTTTCGTTGTTTATTAGGAGTTACCAATGCAATTAAAGGGTTTAAATTTTGTCAAAATTTTATTTCTATAGAAAATTTTGTCAACATTTTATTTCCGTAGAAAATTTTGTCAAAATTTTATTTTTATAGAAAAAATTGTCAAATTATAATTTCCATAGAAAATGTTGTAGAAATTTTATCTCCAAACAAAACTATGTCAACATTTGATTTCTATAGAACATTTGTCCAAAAAAAGTCCAAATTATAATACCAGTCCAAATTATAATGAATACTTCAAAATAAAAAATGTTTGTTTTTTTTTTTTGATTTCAGCTTAAAACCATTGAGTTGACTAAACTACAATAGTAGCTTAACCAACAGAGGAAAGAATGTTTGTCAAATTTATTTGGGCAAAGAGCCCTATAGACTGCAAGATGGTTGGATGGACGCACATTGCGAAATTACCACATTCCTCATCAGCATTTTCTACTTGCAGGAAAACTATCAACCAATTATCAGAATAAATTCAGGCAGTTCATTAAACCCAACAATGAACCACACTTGAACCTTCCGAAAAAAGGTTTTACATGATAGCCGGCTTATGCCGGCACGCTCAAAATAAACCCAGCCAACTGCACTCAAATAAGCCGGCTATCGTGTAAAACCTTTTTTCGGAAGATTCTGAAGGTGTGCATATTTATAATGTTAATTCTACTCCCTGTGCAAAATTTCACGTAAATCGGAACGAAACATTGACCTCTAAGGCCAAACGAGTGTAAATCGGGCGAAAGCTATATATGGGAGCTATATCTAAATCTGAACCGATTTCTAGCAAATTCGGTACGCATATTTATCATGTTAGTTCTACTCCTTGTGCAAAATTTCACGTCAATCGGAACAAAAGATTGGCCTCTGGGGCCATAGGAGTGTAAATCGGGCGAAAGCTACACGCAAAAGATAATTCTTTCCTCCCAAACGAAATCTTAGACAAACAAAGTTCGTTTCTCATTTGCTTTTCGTTTAAAGGAAGTGTATTTGGAAGCAAAGTATATACTTTTTGTGATAAACGTTTATTCTTTTCCAGGATGTAAAAACAATTTCATAAAGACTAACTCAAAAAAAATTTTTCTGGCTAATTGCATTTTCCCTCACACTTTTCTCACTTCCACGAAGTTTTTTAGTTCTTAGCACCTTTTTCTGTAATACAAACAATGTAGAAAAAATTATACGATTTAAAAAAATTTTAAAAAATTTTTTTTTACCTTTCGCCTGGACGGAGAATCGAACCGCGGACCATGCAATTTGTGAGCAAACACACTATCCACTGAGCTATGTAGCCGTTATTGTCATCAATAGAAAATTATCCATATAAGTTATATTTATATAGCATAGCTTGCGGCGCCCACGAGCCGATATAACAAAGTTTATTTAACAGCAAAATACATTTAGTTGGGCACCGTGGAGCAGTGGTTGCTTCGTCCGACTTGCATGCCAAGGGTCGTGGGTACGATCCCTGCTTCGACCAAAGTTTTGTTTTTTATCGGTTATAAATATATAATGCAGCTATATCTAAATCTGAACCGATTTTTTCCAAAATCAATAGGGATCGTCTTTGAGCCGAAAAAGGACCCTATGCCATATCTGAGGACAATCGGACTTAAACTACGAGCTGGACTTTGCACACAAAAATACATCAACACACAGACAGACGGACATCGCTAAATCGACTCAGAATTTAATTCTAAGACGATCGTTATACTAAAAGACGACTATTCCTTCTCGGTGTTACATACATATGCACAAACTTATTATACCCTGTACCACAGTAGTGATGAAGAGGTTAAAAAGCGAGTTATAAACAAGTATATACGGCCGTAAGTTCGGCCAGGCCGAAGCTTATGTACCGTCCACCATGGATTGCGTGGAAACTTCTTCTAAACACTGCCAGTCGAATTACTTGAGTTGCGGTAACGCTTGCCGGTGGCAAGATATCTTAAAACCTCCTAACACCGTCTTCTAAATTGTAAGTAATTCCATACGTGTTTGACAAAAATTTCTATAGAAATAAAATTTTAACAAAATTTTTTATAGAAAAAAATTTTCACAAAATTTTCTATAGAAATAAAGTTTTGACAAAATTTTCTATAGAAATGAAATTTTGACAAAATTTTCTATAGAAATGAAATTTTAACAAAATTTTCTATAGAAATAAAATTTTGGTAGATTATTTTTTCTCGAGTGGCAACCATGATTACGAACTGATATGGAACATTTTTTGTTTGATAAGGGATCGGCTATACAAGTTATGTTCGGTTAGGTTAGGTGGCAGCCCGATGTATCAGTCTCACTTAGACTATTCAGTCCCTTGTGATACCACATTGGTAAACTTTTCTCTTATCACTGAGTGCTGCCCGATTCCGTGTTAAGCTCAATGACAAGGCACCTCCTTTTTATAGCCGAGCCCGAACGACGTTCCACATTGCAGTGAAACCACTTAGAGAAGCTTTGAAACCCTCAGATATGTCACCAGCATTACTGAGGTGGGATAATCCGCCGCTGAAAAATTTTTTTGGTGTTCGGTCGAAGCAGGAATCGAACCCACGACCTTGTGGCGGGCATGCTAACCATTGCACCACGGTGGCAATATAACTATAGACCGATATGGACCAATTTTGGTATGGTTGTTAGCGGCCACATACTAACACCACGTTCCAAATTTGAACCGGATCGGATGAATTTTGTTCATCCAAGAGGCTCCGGAGGTCAAATCTGGAGAACGGTTTATATGGGAGCTATATGTAATTACGGACCGATATGGACCAATTCTGGCACGGTTGTTAGAGACCATAATACTAACACCATGTTCCAAATTTCAACCGGATCGGATAAAATTTGCTTCTCTTAGAGGTTCCGCAAGTCAAATATGGGGATGGGTTTTTATGGGGGCTATATATAATTGTGAATGGATATGGACCAATTTTTGCATGGATGTTAGAGATCATATATCAACAACATGTACCAAATTTCAGCCGGATTGGATGAAATATGCTTCTCGTAGAGGCTCCACAAGCCAAATCTGGGGATTGGTTTATATGGGGGCTATATATAATTGTGAACGGATATGGACCAATTTTTGCATGGATGTTAGAGACCATATACTAACACCACCTTCCAAATTTCATCCGAATCGGGTGAATTTTGATCTTCCAAAGGGTTCAGAAGTTCATTTCAGCTGAACCGGATAAAATTTGCTTCCCTTAGAGGCTCCGCAAGCCAAATCTGGGGATCGGTTTATATGGGGCCTATATATAATTATGGACCGATGTGGACCAATGTTTGCATGGTTGTTAGTGACCATATACCAACATAATGTACCAAATTTCAGCCGGATCGGATGAAATTTGCTTCTGTTTGAGAAACCGCAAGCCAAATGTGGAGATCGGTTTATATGGGGGCTATATAATTATGGGCCGATATGGACCAATTTTTGCATGGTTGTTAGGGACCATATACTAACACCATGTACCAAATTTGAGCCGAATCGGATTAATTTTGCTCTTCCAAGAGGCTCCGCAAGCCAAATCTGAGCGTCGGTTTATTTGGGGGCTATAGGTAACAGTGGACCGATATGGCCCATTTGCAATACCATCCGACCTACATCAATAACAAGTTTCAAGTCGATAGCTTATTTCGTTCGGAAGTTAGCGTGATTTCAACAGACGGACGGACGGACATGCTTAGATCGGATCATAATTTCACCACGACCCAGAATATGTATAATTTATGGGGTCTTAGAGCAATATTTCGATGTGTTACAAACGGAATGACAAAGTTAATATACCCCCCTTCCTATGGTGGAGGGTATAAAAAGATGGTGGAAAAGGAACACCCGACGTTTGTTAATATGGACGGTTTTACATCTGCATATCCGCCGTATTTCTGAAATTTAAGGGACACGTGTGTGAAAACCATGGAGTGAAAAATCAGTACTTTTATGTGCCAGACTTCACCTGGCCCTATTCTTTAAAAGAGTTGACATCTTTTTGAATTTGTTTTGCAGCCCGAAGGTTATGGTTGACTAAGTTTACGCAAAATATTCCTATAAATATGCTTCGGAAGACACAGCGAAACGGGCCTGGTTATACTAGTATGGTCATATATCTTTCAACTATTAATCGATTTAACTCAAAATTTACAAACGCTGTACAGTAGAGGTTGTTCCTTATTCTTTACTCGCTTGTTTCGCTATCGATTTCGTAGCAATTATGAAATTGATTTCATTCTTATTCCATTTCTCATTAGATTTTATTCTATTATATATTTCATAGACTTAAAGTTATGAAAATTCTTACTTTAAACTGTATTTCATATGGCTGGTTCTGTGGTGGGAGATATATGTCCTGTGTATACTTTAGTTTTTTCTTTTTTTAACAAAATCCACAAAAACATCACAAGTGGTAGACTATTGTCTAGTTAAAGCAAAAATCAAAATAATATTTCGGACAAAGGCAATACTATAGACATCCAGCTCGTAGTAATCTATTGTATATGTTTGCCTGCAAGGAGAATACCAGCAACAGTCCTAGGGCCAATGCTGGTAATACCAGCAGCAGCAGCAGCAGATACATATCCACACAAGAAACAACAAAAACATTATGGAATATACATAATTTACATGTCTGCAGGATATCTGTCAGACATGTATCATTCGATGACTATGATGTTCTTTTCCTGTTTGGCTAGTATTATTGTTTTCTTTTGGTTTGGTTTTATTTTGGAGATTAAACAAAAAAAATATAGTTTTGTTTTTTTTTTGGAAAAGGATATTTTCGAGTATCCTTATGTATATAAGTTGAATGTAAATTTGAGAGGATGTTAGGATCAATAAAAAAAACTAAAATAAAATAAATAAAAAAATGCTAGAATGTGTCGGTTCCGAAAAAAAATTGAGAAATAGATAGAAATTTAAACAAAACTAGATGAACTTATTCAAACAGATTCAGTTCATCTTTTTGGGGGCTGTTAAAATATAACAAATTTGATACAAATTGATACCACATTTTATTTTATAAAAATTTTCTTGCTTCTACATACTCAAGATATCAGTGATATTTAATAATTTAAGGCAACAAAAAAAATTTTTGAATTCTTAAATTATAAATATTTTATCTTTTGGCATCTTATATCTTTGTATCTCATCTACATGTAGATATTTTAATTAATTTTCAATTGAAATCTTATTATAATAAAATTTAATTAAGAAACTCTTTTATGACCGTATACAGTATAAACTTTCACAATAAAAACATTAAAATCATAAAAATTAATTAAATCATTATTTATCATACGAACATCAGACAGCAATTTAATATCAAATCTAATGGCATCGATTTAAAATACCAAAAAGAAAAACGAAATCCAATCAATTTACATTGTGAAATCAATATGTGTGGATAATAAAATAAATTATTTTGTATTACAATCAAATGTTATCTAATTAATTTGATCAAATTAATTTTTTTTTATTTTAACAACAACAAAATCGTATCGTCCATCGTAGCAGACAACCAAAGTGATGTGTAAGAGATTAAAACGCAATAGTCCAAGTGAAGAAAATTTAAATTCTTGTAGAATGGACCACCTGTGGTCATTAGGTCCATATTTATTTACGCTGTAAATATTCTTATCTCTTAATCCGAATTAGTGAGTCTTTGTAGTTGGATGATTTTTTTTTCGAAATTATGATTCCGTCCCCATTTTTGTTTTTGTTGAGTTTCAATTATGACTACCCAGCAAAAAAAAAATTGGAAAGTTGTTCTAAAGACATTTTAAATATACACATTTTAAAATACTTCCAAAAATATCCTCCTAAACTAACACAGGAACTCAGAAAGTTATTCTAATTCAATTTTTATACCCTCGACCATAGGATGGGGGGTACACTAATTTGGTCATTCCATTTGTAGCATATCGAAATATTACTCTAAGACCCCATAAAGTATATATATTCTGGGTCGTGGTGAAATTCTGAGTCGATCTAAGCATGTCCGTCCGTCCGTCTGTTGAAATCACGCTAACTTCCGAACGAAATAAGCTATTGTTGTTATTGATGTAGGTCGGATGGTATTGCAAATGGGCCATATCGGTCCACTGTTACGTATAGCCCCCAAATAAACCGACGCTCAGATTTGGCTTGCGGAGCCTCTTGGAAGAGCAAAATTAATCCGATTCGGTTCAAATTTGGTACATGGTGTTAGTATATGGTCTCCAACAACCATGCAAAAATTGGTCCATATCGGCCCATAATTATACATAGCCCCCATATAAACCGATCCCCAGATTTGGCTTGCGTAGCCTCTAAGAGAAGCAAATTTCATCCGATTCGGCTGAAATTTGGTACATGGTGTTAGTATATGGTCTTTAACAAACATGCAAAAATTGGTCCATATCGACCACTAGTTATATATAGCCCCCATATAAACCGATCCCCAGATTTGGCTTGCGGAGCCTCTAAGAGAAGCAAATTTCATCCGATTCGGCTGATATTTGGTACATGGTATTAGTATATGGTCTCTAACAACCATGCGAGAATTGGTCCATATCAGTCCATACCTATATATAGCCCACATATAAACCGTTCTCCAGATTTGAACTCCGGAGCCTCTTGGAGGAGCAAAATTCATCCGATCCGGTTCAAATGTGGAACGTGGTGTTAGTATATGGTCTCTAACAACCATGCAAAAATTGGTTCACATCAGTCTAGAATTATATATAGCCCCCATATAAACCGATCCCCAGATTTGACTTGCGGAGCCTCGTGAATGAGCAAAATTCATTCGATTCAGTTGAAATTTGGTACGTGGTTTCAGCATATGGTCTCTCACAACCACGCAGGAATTGGTCCATATCGGCCCATAATTATATATAGCCCCCATATAAACCGATCCCTCGGATTTGGCTTGCGGAGTCTCTAAGAGAAGCAAATGTCATCCAATCCGGTTGAAATTTGGATCATGGTGTTAGTATATGATCTCTAACAACCGTGCCAGAATTGGTCCATATCGGGCCATAATTATATATAGCCCCCATATAAACCGTTCTCCAGATTTGACCTCCGGAGCCTGTTGCAGGAGCAAAATTCATCCGATTCGGTTGAAATTTGCAACGTGGTGTTAGTATAAGGCCGCTAATAACCATGCCAATATTGGTCCATATCGGTCTATAGTTATATATAGCCGATCCCCAATCACACAAAAATTGGTCCATATCAGCTCATAATCATGGTTGCCACTCGAGCCAAACATAATCTACCAAAATGTTGTTTCTATAGAAAATTTTGTCAAACTGAATTATATACATATTTAATCGGTCTTTTTATACCCTCCACCATAGGATGGGGGTATATTAACTTTGTCATTCCGTTTGTAACACATCGAAATATTGCTCTAAGACCCCATAAAGTATATATATTCTGGGTCGTGGTGAAATTCTGAGTCGATCTAAGCATGTCCGTCCGTCCGTCCGTCTGTCCGGCTGTCCGTCCGTCTGTGGAAATCACGCTAACTTCCGAACGAAACAAGCTATCGACTTGAAACTTGGCACAAGTAGTTGTTATTGATGTAGGTCAGATGGTATTGAAAATGGGCCATATCGGACCACGTTTACGTATAGCCCCCATATAAACCGATCCCCAAATTTGGCTTGGGGAGCCTCCCGGAGCAGCAAAATTCATCCGATCCGGTTGAAATTTGGTACGTGGTCTTAGTATACGGTCTCTAACAACCATGCAAAAATTGGTCCATATCGGTCCATAATTATATATAGCCCCCATATAAACCGATCCCCAGATTTGACCTCCGGAGCCTCTTGGAGGGGCAAAATTCATCCGATCCGATTGAAATTTGGTACCTGCTGTTAGTATACGGCCTCTAACAACCATGCAAAAATTGGTCCATATCGGTCCATAATTATATATAGCTCCCATATAAACCGATCCCCAGATTTGACCACCGGAGCCTCTTGGATGAGCAAAATTCATCCGATCCGGTTGAAATTTAGTACGTGGTCTTAGTATACGGTTTTTAACAACCATGCAAAAATTGGTCCATATCGGTCCATAATTCAATATAGCCCCCATATAAACCGATCCCAGATTTGACCTCCGGAGCCTCTTGGAGGGGCAAAATTCATCCGATCCGATTGAAATTTGGTACCTGATGTTAGTATACGGCCTCTAACAACCATGCAAAAATTGGTCCATATCGGTCCATAATTATATATAGCCCCCATATAAACCGATCCCCAGATTTGACGTCCGGAACCTCTTGGAAGAGCAAAATTCACCCGATCCAGTTGAAATTTGGTACGTGGTGTTAGTATATGGTCTCTAAAAACCATGCAAAAATTGGTCCATATCGGTCCATAATTATATATAGTTCCCATATAAACCGTCCCCAGATTTGACGTCCGGAACCTCTTGGAGGAGCAAAAGTCATCCGATACGGTTGAAATTTGGTACATTTTGTCAATATATGGCCACTAACAGCCATGTAAAAATTGGTCCATATCGGTCTTTAGTTATATATAGCCGATGACTTATTACACAAAAATTGGTCCATATAGCCAAAAATAATCTACCAAAACTTTATTTCCATAGAAAATTTTGTCAAAATTTTATTACTATAGAAAGTTTTGTCAAAATTTCATTTCTATAGAAAGTTTTGTCAAAAGTTTATTTCTATACAAATGTTTGTCAAAATTGTATTTCCATAGAAAATTTTGTCAAAATTTTATTTCTATAGAAAATTTTGTAATCTACCAAAACTTTATTTCCATAGAAAATTTTGTCAAATTTTATTACTATAGAAAGTTTTGTTAAAATTTCATTTCTATAGAAAGTTTTGTCAAAAGTTTATTTCTATAGAAATGTTTGTCAAAATTTTATTTCTATAGAAAATTTTGTAAAAAATTTATTTCTGTAGAAAATTTTGTCAACATTTTATTTCTATACAAAATTTTGTCAACATTTTATTTCTATAGAAATTTTTGTCAAAATTGTATTGCTATAGAAAATTTTGTCAAGTTTTTATTTCTATAGAAAATTTTGTCAACATTTTATTTCTATAGAAAATTTTGTCAAGTTTTTATTTCTATAGAAAATTTTGTCAAATTTTTATTTCTATAGAAAATTTTGTCAAAATTTTATTTCTATAGAAAATTTTGTCAAAGGTTTCATTTCTATAGAAAATTTTGTCAAACTAGATTATATACGTATTTAATCGGCCTTTTTTTGTTTAATATATACCCCGTATGGGCTAACTTACAATTTAGAAGACAGTGTTAAAAAGGTTTACGATACCTTGCCATCGGCAAGTGTTATCGCAACCCAAGTAATTCGATTGTGGATGACAGCCTTTAGTAGAAGTTCCTACGCAATCCATGGTGGAGGGTACATAAGATTCGGCCTCGCCGAACTTACGGCCGTATATACTTCTTTAATTTAATAGATAATACGTATGGACTTTACTTACAATTTAGTAGACGGTGTTAGGAGGTTTTAAGATACCTTGCCATGGACACGCGTTACCGCAACCCAAGTAATTGGATTGTGGATGGCAGTGTTTAGAAGAAGTCTCTACGCAATCCGGCTGTAAATACTTGTTGTTTTTTTTTTTTTTACTGTTCTTTAAGAAAAGTCGGCCGTAGGGAAGGTCTCCTCCCCTACTAAATATTGGCTACTTTAGCCGTTCTTTTTCTAGAAGCCTCCTTCAACCTAACCTGAAAATTTCAAGCAAATTGGATAATTTTGTTCTAATTTTCAAAAAGTCGGGCAAGGGGAAGGTCCCTCACCCGTCCAATTGATAATATTCGAATTGATGTAAATTGCTTCCTGTCAAAAGTTCGAATTTATTGGACACTATTGTACGTAGTCTGTGACTAAAGTTTTAAAAATGTACAATCCAAAAAGGGCATAAAGCTTTGTTCGGTCTAAAGTGAACTAAGTCATTTTTAGACATGTTCTATTATCATTATTCTGAATTCGTACATACTAAAAAAAATTACAATAAACATGATTTTAAGAACGAAAAAAGTGAATTTACATCTTATATGGTTTTTGAGAAATTCCAAAACAAAAACTTTGAACTTTTTAATCCTGTAAAATTCACTTTTTAGACATAGCGTACTTTGGAATGGAGACATCGATATACAACAATATTAATATTCTATTTTTTACAGAAAATCATCAAAAATTAATTGAATATAAAACATCAAGATGAGAAATCATTAATGTATGCTATTATAGGCTAAAAACTAGTAATGCAAATGCGATGTAGTATTCCAAAGTTAATTTACTGGAAACAAAAACAAAAATAAATGACCATTTAAAACGCCATTAGCACTAATAAAAAATCAATAAAATCACATTCAAAGTTTTTGGTTTTCCAAAAAGAATCCAATTTCCAACTATCGATACTCGGGGTCAATAGCGTTTGAAGGCCACGACAATGTGAGGTCTATATTTACACCTAAGCGTGGGATGTTTCTAGTTTTGGCTTCCATTTTATGAGCCATTCAAACGTAGATGAAGTAGACAATTAAAGTTGGCTTCGTTAAAGACTTCACTAATTTGTAGTTAAGATTAAATGGAAAAAGAAAGAAATGAAAGAGAAAAAGCAAATTCTTATCAATTTCCCATAGAATTCTGGGAAAGAAAACCAAACAACTGAAAAACAAACCAAACCAAACCAAACTTCTCAAACGCCTTCATGACCATGGTCATCCAAGGTATATTGAAATAGATAAAGCGTGCTAAGAGAAATACCATCAAACCAACGAAGGCCATATAAAGACCAAAAGTATAGACATTTAAAAACTAAAACACGCACCAATTTAATTTGTCAACAACATGGACTTGGACACTCATCCCACACCAAATAACAGGGATTTCATGTTCGCACTCAAATTCGTATGGCATTCGCCACCACATCCTTGAAATACAAACACTCACATCAAATTGAACACAAACATTGGCTAGAGGATAGAGGATTGCCTTTGACTATCACATGGAGACTCCGTGCCCACCAGTCGCAGCAACTCCACCACGACCACCAATCCTGCCCAAATGGTCATTGAATATAAGGCAACAAACAAACACACGCATATTCGTTAACTATTTCTCTTGATGTTCACACCCAGCAAACTTAGAATGGTCTTGCGATAGGATAACGTCGTTACTGTAAAACAGTGGTATGATGGTTTAACAGACATGGTACGAGTAGTTTCAAATTTGAGGACGATTTGTCTTCAAGTGTGAGCTGTAATTTGAACATGAAAATTACAGGGACAGACAGACGGCCATCGCTTAGCAATTACATTTTGGGACTGTTATTTTTAGGAGGTAAATGCAAATGCACAGTACAAAAAAGTTTACTTGGATTTCCCAGCCGAAAACAAGCTTCCAAAAAAGTAGTTTGGATCTCAAATCAAGAAAAAACAAGTAAGGAAAGTCTAAAGTCGGGCGGGGCCGACCATATTATACCCTGCACCACTTTGTAGATCTACATTTTCGATACCATATCACATCCGCCAATTGTGTTGGGGGCTATATATAAAGGTTTGTCCCAAATACATACATTTAAATATCACTCGATCTGGACAGAATTTGATAGACTTCTACAAAATCTATAGACTCAAAATATAAGTCGGCTAATGCACTAGGGTGGAACGCAATGTTAGTAAAAAAATTTTGGAAACATTTAAATCTGAAACAATTTTAAGGAAACTTCGCAAAAGTTTATTTATGATTTATCGCCCGATATATATGTATGAGAAGTTTAGGAAAATTAGAGTCATTTATACAACTTTTCGACTAAGCAGTGACGATTTTACAAGGAAAATGTTGGTATTTTGACCATTTTTGTCGATATCAGAAAAATATATATATGGGAGCTATATCTAAATCTGAACCGATTTCAACCAAATTTGGCACGCATAGCTACAATGCTAATTCTACTCCCTGTGCAAAATTTCAAATCGGAGTAAAATATTGGCCACTGTGGTCATATGAGTGTAAATCGGGCGAACGATATATAAAGAGCTATATCTAAATCTGAGCCGATTTAAATAAAATTTGGCACACTTGACTATAGCACTAATTGTTCTTCTTGTGCAAAATTTTAAGCAAATTATTTAGGGTAAAACTCTGGCTTCTGGGTCCATATAAGTCCACATCGGGCGAAAGATATATATGGGAGCAATATCTAAATCTGAGCCGATTTAAATAAAATTTGGCACACTTGACTATAGCACTAATTGTTCTTCTTGTGCAAAATTTTAAGCAAATTATTTAGGGTAAAACTCTGGTTTCTGGGTCCATATAAGTCCACATCGGGCGAAATATATATATGGGAGCTATATCTAAATCTGAACCGATTTCTTCCAAAATCAATAGGGATATATTCTGAGCCATAACAATTACTTGTGCCTAATTTGAAGTCGATTGGACTAAAACTGCGACCTACACTTTGATTACAAAAATGTGTTCACGGACAGACTGACAGACGGACATGGCTATATCGAGTCAGGAGCATTTTTGCCAAAGACACCATGTGTCTATCTCGTCTCCTTCTGGGTGTTGCAAACATATGCACTAACTTATAATACCCTGTTCCACAGTGTGGCGCAGGATATAAAAAAACAAATTAAAAATTCTTGTAATTTACCAAACCTTCTTAGAATTTTATTTCTATAGTAAATTTTCTCACATTTTTATTTCTATAGAATATTTTGTCAAAATTATATTTCGATAGAAATTTTTGTCAAAATAGTAGTTTCAAATTTTGTCAATATTTTATTTTTATAGAACATTTTGTAAAAATTTTATTTCTATAGAAAATTTTGTAAAAATTTAATTTTTATAGAAGATGTTTTTCCTTTTTTTACAATTTTATTTCTATAGATAATTTGGAAAATTTTATTTCTATAAAAATGTTGTCAAAATTTTATTTCTATAGAAAATTTTGTCAACATTTTATTTCTATAGAAAATTTTGTCAAAATTTTATTTTTGTAGAAAAACATGCCAAAGTTTTACCTCCATAGAAAATTTTGTCCAAATTTTATTTCTATAGAAATTTTTGTCAAAGTTTTATATCTATATAAAATTTTGTCAAAATTTTATTTCTATAGCAAATGTTGTCAAAAATTTTTTTCTACAGAAAATTTTGTCAAAATTTTATTTCTATAGAAATGTTGTCAAATTGTCAGAAATTTATTTCTATAGGAAATTTGGTTAAAATTTTAGTTCTGTAGAAAATTGTATAAAAAATTTATTTCTATAATTTTTTCAAAATTTTATTTCTATAAAAAATTTTGTAAAATTTTTATTTCTTTAGAAAATTTTGTCAAAATTTTATTTTTATAGAAAATTTGGAAAATTTTTATTTCTTTAGAAAATTTGGTTAAAATTTTATTTCTATAAGAAATTTTGTTAAAATTTTATTTCTATAGAAAATCTTTTCAAATTTTTATTTCTATAGAAAACTTTCTCAAAATTTTAGTTCTATAGAAAATTTTGTCAAAATTTTATTTCTATAAAAAATGTTGTTAACATTTTTTTCTATAGAAACATTTGTCAAAATCTTATTTCTATAGATAATGTTGTCAAAATTTTAATTCTATAGAAAATTTTATCAAAACTATATTTCTATAGAAAATTTTGTCAAAATTTTATACCTATAGAAATTTTTTTACAAAGTTTAGTTCGATAGAAAATTTTGTCAAAATTTTATTTTTATAAGAAATTTTGTTAAAATTTTATTTCTATAGAAAATTTGGTTAAAATTTTATTTCTATAAGAAATTTTGTTAAAATTTTATTTCTATAGAAAATTATCTCAAAATTTTATTTCTATAGAAAATGTTGTCAAAAATTGTTTTCTATAAAAAATTGTGTCATAATTTTATTTCTATAGAAAATGTTATCAAAATTTTATTTCTATAGAAAATGTTGTCAAAATTTTATTTCATTATTGTTGTTTTTGATCTCAGCTTAAAACCATGCATTGACTAAACTACAAGTGTTGCTTAACCAACAGAGGAAAACCTCATCAGAATAAATTCGGGTAATTCACTCAACCAAAAGTGAACTACACTTGAACCTTCCGAAAAAAGGTTTGATTGCCGGCTACTGCCTAAACTTTGCCAAACTCAAATCATCGATTTGAAGGTAGTTGACTGGGTTTGTTTTTGAGCATGTTTCCTCTACATTCATTCGTTTTGTTTGTTGTTGTTGGTTTCTCTTCAATCATTATTGTTGTTTTTGATCTCAGCTTAAAACCATGCATCGACTAAACTACAAGTGTAGCTTAACGAATTTATTCTAATAATTGGTTGATAGTTTTGCTGCAAGTAGATGATGCTGATGAGGAATGTGGTAATTCGGAAACAGCTGTACATCCAACCATCTTGCAGTCTATAGGGCTTTGCCCAAATAAATTTGACAAGCATACGTTTCCTCTGTTGGTTAAGCTACACTTCTAGTTTAGTCAATGCATGGTTTTAAGCTGAGATCATAAACAACAATAATGATTGAACAGAAACCAACAATAACAAAATTTTATTTCTATAGAAAATTTTGTCAAAATATTATTTCTATAGAAACTTTTGTTAAAATTTTATTTCTATAGAGAATTTGGAAAACTTTTGACAAAATTTTATTGCTATAGAAAATTTTGTCAAAATTTTATTTCTATTTTAAATTTTGTCAACATTTTATTTCTATAGAAAATTTTGTCAAAATTTTATTTCTATAGAATATTCTTTCACAATTTTATTTTTGTAGACAATTTTGCAAAATTTTCTTTCTACTGACAATTGTGTCAAAATTTTATTTCTATACAAAATTTTGTCAAAATTTTATTTCTAAAGAAGATCCTTTCCCAATTTTATTTTTATAGATAATTTTGCAAGATGTTATTTCTATAGAAATTTTTGACCAAATTTTATATCTATAGAAAATTTTTGCAAAATGTTATTTCTATAGAAAATTTTATCAAAATTTTATTTCTATTTAAAATTTTGTCCAAATTTTTTTTCTATAGAAAATTTTGTAAAATTTTTATTTCTTCAGAAAATTTTGTCAAACTTGAATTTCTATAGAAAATTTTGTCAAACTTTTTATTTCTATAAAAAATTTTGTAAATTTTTATTTCTATAGAAAATTTTGTCCAAATTTTATTTTTATAGAAAATTTTGTCAAAATTTTATTCCTATAGAAAATTTTATCAACATTTTACTCCTATATAAAATTTTTTCCAAATTTTATTTCTATAATTTCCAAATTTTATTTCTATAGAAAATTTTACGAAATTTTTTTTTCTATGGAAAATTTTGTCCAAATTTTATTATACCCACCACCATAGAATGGTGACGGGGGTATAATAAGTTTGTCATTCCGTTTGTAACACATCGAAATATCGATTTCCGACTATATAAAGTATATATATTCTTGATCAGGGAGAAATTCTAAGACGATATAACGATGTCCGTCTGTCCGTCTGTCTGTCTGTCTGTCTGTCTGTCTGTCTGTCTGTCTGTTGTAATCACGCTACAGTCTTCAATAATGAAGCAATCGTGCTGAAATTTTGCACAAGCTCGTCTTTTGTCTGCAGGCAGGTCAAGTTCGAAGATGGGATATATCGGTCCAGGTTTTGATATAGTCCCCATATAAACCGACCTCCCGATTTGGGGTCTTGGGCTTATAGAAATCGTAGTTTTTATCCAATTTGCATGAAATTTTAAATCTAGAGGTATTTTATGACCATAAAGAGGTGTGCCAAAAATGGTGAGTATCGGTTCATGTTTTGGTATAGCCCCCATATAGACCGATCTCCCGATTTTACTTCTTGGGCTTATAGAGACCGCAGTTTTTACTCAATTTACCTGAAATTGGAAATCTAGAGGTATTGTAGGACCACAAATACGTGTGCCAAAAATTGTGAGTATCGGTCCATATTTTGGTATAGCCCCCATATAGACCGATCTCCCGATTTTACTTCTTGGGCTTATAGAAACCGCAGTTTTTATCAAATTTACCTGAAATTTGATATCGAGAGGTACTTTAGAACTGTAAAGAGGTGTGCCAAAAATGGTGAGCATCGGTCCATGATTTGGTATGGTCCCCATATAAACCGACCTCCCGATTTGGGGTCTTGGGCTTATAGAAACCGTAGTTTTTATATAATTTGCCTGAAATTGAAAATCTAGAGGTACTTGAGGACCATCAAAAGGTGTGCCGAAAATGGTCCGTATCGTTCCATGTTTTGGTATAGCCCCCATATAGACCGATCTCCCGATTTTACATCTTGGGTTTATAGAATCCGCAATTTATATAAAAATTGCCTGAAATTGGAAATTTATAGGTATTTTAGGACCATAAAGAGATTTGCCACAAATGGTGAGTATCGGTCCATGTTTTGATATAGCCCCCATATAGACCGATATCCCGATTTTACTTCTTGGGCTTCTAGAATCCGAAGTTTTTATCCTATTTGCCTGAAATTGGAAATCTAGAGGTATTTTCGGGTCATAAAGAGGTGTGCCGAAAACGGTGAGTATCGGTCCATATTTTAGTATAGCCCCCATAACAACGATCTCCCGATTTAACTCCTTGGGTTTCTAGAAACCGTAGTTTTTATCCGATTTGCTTGAAATTGTAAATATTGTGGTATTTTAGGCTCACAAAAACGTGTATCGGATTAAGTTTTTATCGGTACTTTTGGTAATGCCTCCATATAGAACGACTTCACTTCTTGAGGCTATAGAAGGCGCCCTGATCATGAACATTGCTTGAAACTCAATGTAAAATTTCCAGATTTTACTTCTCGGGTGAAAATATACAGATTTAAGATTTCAAATCAAGACGTTATTTTATAATTTTCTTGCACACTTACAAGAGATGTTAATGATTCCTCTAAAACTCAAACAAAAATGGTTCTTATAAATCCAGAATATAGTCCTCATAGGTGAAATTTTTAAATTTATCTTCAGGAAGTGTCCTCAAGTCCTCAAGCCCTCCTGAAATTTCAAAGCAAACTCTAATATTTGGTTCATGGTGGTGGGTATTTAAGATTCGGCCCGGCCGAACTTACTGCTGTATATACTTGTTTTTATAAAAAATTTTGTCAAAATTTTATTTCTATAGAACATTTTCTCAAAATTTTATTTCTATAGATAATTTTGTCAAAATTTTATTTCTATCGAAAATTTTGTCAAAATTTTATTTCTATAGAAACTTTGGTCAAAATTTTATGTCTGCAAAAAAAATTTACCAATATTTTATTTCTATAGAAATTTTTAACAAAATTTTATCTCCATAGAAAATTTTTTAAAAATATTATTTCTATAGAAAATTTTGTCAAAATGTGATTTCTATAGGAAATTTTTTCAAAATGTGATTTCTGTAGAAAATTTTGTCGAAATTTTATTTCTGTAGAAAATGTTGTCAAAATTTTAATTCTTTAGAAGATTTTATCAAAATTTTATTTTTGTAGAAAATTTTGTAAAAATTTTATTTCTATAGAAAATTTTGTCAAAATTTTATTTCTATAGGAAATTTTGTCAAAATTTTATTTCTATAGAAAATTTTGTCAAAATTTTATTCCTATAGAAAATTTTGTCAACATTTTATTCCTATAGAAAATTTTTTACAAATTTTATTTCTATAGAAAATTTTGTCGAAAATTTATTTTTATAGAAAATTTTGTCAAAATTTTATTTCTATAGAAAATTTTGTCAAAATTTTATCTCTATAGAAAATTTTGTCAATATTTTATTTCTATAGAAAATTTTGTCAGAATATTATTTCCATAGAAAATTTGGTCAACAATTTATAATTGTAGAAAATTTTGTCCAAATTTTATTTCTATAGAAAATGTTGTTAAATTTTTATTTCTATAAAAAATTTTGTCCAAATTTTATTTCTATAGAATATTTTGTCAAAATTTTATTTCTATAGAAACTAATAAAACACCGATCTATTTTATTAAAACCGGTTGACGTAATACGCCCACTTTAACTTTCTGAATGTAATTTAAATTTTTCCACATTAAAAAATGTTCAATATATCCTCCGAAAACATCACTGTTGAGTCCAGCATATTCTCTGGCACGATTTTCAATCCAATCACACATCGATTTCGTTCATTGAAAAACATTAAGAATTCCCTACGCAACAGAAAATCAATGATTCGTTTTTTTTTTCTTCTTCTTCTCAAAAATCAGCTAAAAACTTTGACGGCAATTCTCTGCAGAGGCTTTCGTCTGGCTGACAAACGGGTCATTCCTAGTAGTCTTTGGATGATTATTTGTGTCGTTAAAGTCAATGGAACACTAATAGTCACCTACAGCCAATGCGACTACTGACTATAGTATGGTACCCACTTGGTTCAACATCATCACCAATATCATCAACATCAGGCCATCAGTAGGTCGCTCAAGTACAAGGGAATTAATAATGAAGATGGTGTCAGTGTTGAGCTGATAGTTCTATGGAAAGGCAAAAGACTTTGTGGAGTGTTTTGAAGGCTCTTGGTACTATTGGCTCGTTGTTGGTGTTGGGGTTTATTTTTCATTTTCATAAGGGATGTCCAATGAGATGTCCCCCGAAATTTAGCGCGCTTGACAGTATCGCTAATTGTACTCCTTTTAAGCAAATCAAAACTCTGGCCTCTGGGGCCATACAAGTGAAGTATCACCGTATTTTGTCGGTATCTTATATGGCTTCAGAAGCTAGAGTTATACACACACACATTTTTTGAAGGGTTTTACAAGTTTTATCCAGCAAAGAAAAAATCATCAAAATCGGTTCATATTTGCAGATTGGACAGCTAAAACGCCTACAAGCCAGGCCGTGTACCCACTAGCACTTGCAAATGTATTGGAAACATTTTATATAGAAATTAAATATTGAGAAAATTGATTGAAAATTGATCTATGGAGTTAAAATTTGGCAAGTTTCTCTACAGCAATAAAATTTTAACAAAATTTTTTAAAGAAATAAAATTTTGAAAAAAATTTCTATAGAAATAATATTTGGCAAAATTTTCAACAGAAATAAAATTATGACAAAATTTTCAATAGAAATAAAATGTTGACAAAATTTTCTATAGAAAGAAAATATTAACAAAATTTTCTATAGAAATAAAATTTTGACAAAATTTTTCTATGGAAATAAAATTTTGAAAAAAAAAATCTATAGAAATAAAATTTTGAGAAAAATGTCTATAGAAATAAAATATTGAGAACATTTTCTATAAAAATAACATTATGACAAAATATTCTATAGAAATTAAATTTTGACAAAATTTTCTATAGCAATAAAATTTTGAAATTTTTTGAAGGATTTTACAAGTTTTATCCAGCAAAGAAAAAAATAATGGAAATCGGTTCATATTTGCAGATTTGACAGCAAAAACGCATACATGTCAGCCCGTAGACCCACTAGCACTTGCAAACGTAGAGGAAACACTTCAGCTTCCACATCTGTTGTGTTTATCCGTTCAAGTGATTTCAATAAAATTTGGCACACTTGACTACACTACTAATTGTACTCCTAGTGCAAAATGTCAACCAAATTGGGGCAAAACTCTGGCTTCTGGGACCGTATTAGTCCATATCGGGCGAAAGATATATATGGGAGCTATATCTAAATCTGAACCGATTTCAATAAAATTTGGCACACTTGACTATAATACTAATTGTTCTTCTTGTGCAAAATTTTAAGCAAGTTAAGGTAAAACTCTGGCTTCTGGGGCCATATCGGGCGAAATATATATGGGAGCTATATCTAAAACTGAACCGATTTCTTCCAAAATCAATAGGGTTATATTCTGAGCCAAAACACATACTTGTGCCAAATTTGAAGTCGATTGGAGTAAAATTGTCACCTAGACTTTGATTACAAAAATGTGTTCACGGACAGACGGACATGGCTATATCGACTCAGTAGCCCACCCTGAGCATTTTTGCCAAAGACACCATGTGTCTATCTCGTCTCCTTCTGGGTGTTGCAAACATATGCACTAACTTACAAAGTTCCACAGTGTGGCGCAGGGTATAAAACAAATAAAACGATTTGGAACCACTGTTCGCTGCACAAAAGTGGCGCTGCGGGTCATCATATTCCTTCTCTGTATTTTCAAATTCTGAATTTTTTTTGTTTCTACATCGACATCCCTATATTTCCGTTGCCTTGATGTTTTTCGACGTTGTCGCCAAACTCGTTAAAACGGGTCACGTTCTCTGTTTATCTTGAGAGTACGATTTTAATAGAGCCAATACATTAAACGAGTAAAAGTGTCAATTCGTTCCTTCACACACACACACACACACACACACACACATTTATACTAGACACATTCTCAATCATAGCTATACATCCTTGAGGAGCAAAGACTGTCATCAGACAAATATTACACACAAAACGAAAATGGCAAGAATTAAACTTTAAAATTGTTATAAATTATTGTGAATTGGTTACGTTCAATGTGAATGTGTTTTGTGAAATGTGAAGGGAAGTTCTAAAGTTGTGTTTCTTTGTTTCTGTTTTATTCTTTTTTCAGTTCATAGTAACGATGAAAAAAATGAATCAGAAATGGTATTTGCTAGAATTTTGAGTTTTTAAAGATTAAAAATATTGACCTTATGATTTATTGCATATTTTAAAATTAAAACAAACAAAAAATCTTTTAAATTTTCTTTAAAATTTCTCTCTAGCCATTTATTTATCCATCATTAATGTCAACGTTTGGTGAAAATCATAAATTTTTAAAGAACCTAACCACCCACCCTCCTCATATATCATTCAAATAACCAAAATGCTGTAACGTCTAGGTCATAAAAAATTTAAAAAGAATATTTTTTCTTTTAATATTTTTCCAACATTCAGCCATATGGTTTTCCACACATGGTCTATGGTGTGTACCTAGACTTTCCGAAAAAAAAAAACAAAAAAATATTTACAAAATCTAAAAATGCTATACATGTTTTTTATTCACTCAGAGAAAAAATTTGATAAATAAATAAATGATGTTATGGTCATTTGATTTTGCATATAAATTGTTAATTAAAGTGTAGTTTTTTGTCCACAAAAAAATTCCAGACAAAAGCGAGTTTGTTTAAATTGATTTCAATGAGGCAATGACTAGGCAAAAAAGGGGAAAGTATTTTTTTGTTTTTGGAAGAGAGTTCAAACAGAGATGAAAGTAGAAAGAAAAAGCCTTCCAAAAAGGTTAAGTAAAAAATTGGTATCAAAGTCTATAAAATTTTCATTGCCATTTTGCCACTATATTACCAATATTTTTTTTCTGTTTTTGTTATTACTAGATAGTTTATCGTGAAAGACTCATTTTACGTAAGGCATTTTCTATAGGAATAAAATTTTGACAAAATTTTGTATAGAAATAAAATATTGTCACAATTTTCTTTAGGAATAAAATTTTGACAAAAGTTGCTATAGAAACAAAATTTTTTATAGAAATAAAATGTTGACAAAATTTTCTATATAAATAAAATTTTAACAAAAATTCTATAGAAATGAAATTTTGACAAAATTTCTATAAAAATTGAGGAAATAAAATCCTATAAAATTAAATTTTAGAAAAAAAATCCAAAAAAATAAAATTTTGAGAATGTTTTCCATAGAAATAAAATTTTTACAAAATTTTCAATAGAAATAAAATGTAGAGAAAATTTTCTATAGAAATAAAATTTTGAGAAAATTTTTTTATAGAAATAAAATTTTGACAAAATTTTCTATAGAAATAAAATTTTGACAAAATTTTCTATAGAAATAAAATTTTGACAAAACCTTCTATAGAAATAAAATTTTGACAAAATTTTCTATAGAAATAAAATTTTAACAAAATGTTATATGGAAATAAAAAATTTGATAAAATTTTCTATGGATATAAAAAATTTGATAAAATTTTCGATAGAAATAAAATGTTGACAAAATTTTCTATAGAAATAAATTTTTCGAAAAATTTTCTATAACAATAACATTTTTGAAAATTTTTTATAGAAATTAAATCTTGACTAAATTTTCTATAGCAATAACATTTAGAGAAAATTTTGTATAGAAATAAAATGTTGACAAAATTTTCTATAGAAATAAAATTTTGAGAAAATTTTCTATAGAAATTAAATTTTGACAAATTTTGCTATAGAATGGAAATAAAATGTTGAGAAAGTTTTCTATAGAAACAAAATTTTGACAAAATTTTCAATAGAGAAAAAATTTTGAGAAAATTTTCTATAGAAATTAAATTTTGACAAATTTTTCTATAGAATTAAAATGTTGAGAGAATTTTCTATAGAAATAAAATTTTGACAAATTTTTCTAAAGAAATAAAATGTTGCCAAAATTTTCTATAAAAATTAAATTTTGAGAAAATTTTATATAGAAATAAAATTTTAAGAAAGTTTTCTATAGAAATAAAATTTTGACAAAATTTTCTATAAAAATTAAATTTTGAGAAAATTTTATATAGAAATAAAATTTTGACAAAATTTTCTATAGAAATAAAATTTTGACAAAATTTTCTATAGAAATAAAATGTTGACAAAATTTTCTATAAAAATAAAATTTTGACAAAATTTTCTATAGAAAAAAAATTTTGACAGAATTTTGTCAAAGTTTTCGATGGGAATAACATTTTGACAAAAATTGCTATAGAAATAAAATTTTTGACAAAAATTGTTATAGAAATAAAATTTTTGACAAAATTTTCTATAGAAATAAAATTTTGACAAAATTTTCTATAGAAATAAAATTTTGACAACATTTTCTATAGAAATAAAATTTTGACAAAAATTCCTATAGAAATAAAATTTTTGACAAAATTTTCTACAGAAATAAAATTTTGACAAAATTTTCTATGGAAATAAAATTTTACAAAATTTTCTATAGGAATAAAATTTTGACAAAATTTTGTCAAAATTTTCTATAGCAATAATATTTTGAGAAAAATTTTTATAGAAATAAAAATTTTGAAAACATTTTTTATAGAAATAAAATTTTGAGAAAATTTTCTATAGACATTAAGTTTTGACAGGATTTTCTATAGCAATAAGATTTTGAGAACATTTTCCATAGAAATAACATTTTGAGAAAGTTTTCCATAGAAATAAAATTTTGAGAAAATTTTTGATAGAAATAAAATTTTGAGAAAAGCTTCTATAGAAATATTTGTTTGATAGATTTGTGGTAAAATTTTTCAAATTTTGGTAGATTATTTTTTGCCCGAGTGGTAACCGTGTTTACCACACATTGTTAAAGATCAAACCTTGCCGTCTTATAATTTCCTTCTCTAGAACCACAAAAATTTGAAAAAAATTTTACGCCCCTAAATATTAGAAAAAACCTACATATAGGGAATTTTCCCTACTTCTGGTAACACTGTCGCTGATTATTGTTCTTATATTATTTTTCTATTTTGAATCTTTATTTAGAATCAATTCTTTTCCCCATACTTTGCTGCGTCAAAAACCCACAGAATAAATTTGAACTCTTCACAAAATCCCCCATACAACTTTTTACAAAAAATTTATAAAAATTTATTGATTTACATTCTGTAAATCAATTTATCGCAGAAAAATCGCTTCTTAAATGGTCGTGAAATGAAAATGAAAGATTGATCGATAAACTATGGTGGTCCAAATTTTTCGAGTTTTTCTTTCTGGCCCCATGGACGTTCTACACCACCACACCATTTAATGATACTGTCCTAAAACCTATTTTCTGATTTTATATTTTTATAAGCCATAAATTTAATCCAAATTAGACCCAAATATTTTTTAAATTCAATTGAACTACAATGGTTTTTGCGACGTCCAAAATGCGTTTTTCTGAAAGTCGTAGTGTAAATTAATATTTCACTATATGATTTTTCTCAATATCACTGAAAATCAATTCAAACGAAAAACTACCAATATAAAAATAAAAATAAAGTAAAAATAACCGCCAATATTATAACAACGAAATGAGTTTTGTGTAGCTGTCTGTGAAAAAAAAAACAGCCAGTCGTTATTATTTTCTGTTCGTTATTTTTTTAAACAAATTTAACGACCACCATCAAACGTTGTTGACTGTAACAAAACCACAACAGATGTTACTGGACCTCCACAACTCATATTGAAAAATAATACCGGTAAATACTCAATAGCTGGATTAACAAATTTAAAGAATATGAACATGGTCATATATAAAATAATAGGCATTTTTTTTCTTGTAAGCTTTTGGTTTTTTTGTGGCTCCATTAAATAATTTGCCAATGAAATACAGCACCCTCCACCATGGATTGCGTAGAAACTTCTACGAAAGACTGTCATCGACAATCGAATTACTTGGGTTGTGGTATCTTAAAATTTCTTAACACGTTTTCTAAATTGTGAGTTATTACCTACGTGGTATGTATTAGACAATACGTAGAGAGCCAGAATTGAAATATGGGGGTCGCTTTTATGGGGTCTATATACAATTATGAACTTGATATGGACCAATTTTTGTCTGATTGGGGATCGATTTATCTGATAGCTATATATAACTATAGACCGATATGGACATAGCTAGGCATGGTTGTTAACGGCCATATACTAGCACAATGTACCAAATTTCAACTGACTCGTATGAAATTTGGTCCTCCAAGAGGCTCCAAAACCAAATCTCGGGATCGGTTTATATGGGGGCTATATATGATTATGGACTGATATGGACCACTTTTGGCATAGGTTTTAAATATCATATGCTACCACCACGTACCGAATTTCAACCAGATCGGATGAATTTTGCTTCTCCAAAAGGCTCCGGAGCTCAAATCTAGGGATCGGTTTATATGGGGGCTATATATAATTATGGACTGATATGAGCCAATTCCTGCATTGTTGTTGGATACCATATACTAACTTCAGGTACAAAATTTCAACCGAGTCGAGTGAATTTTGCTCTTCCAAGAGGCTCCGGAAGTCAAATCTGGGGATCGATTTATATAGGGCCTATAAATATATAATTATGGACCGATGTGGACCAATTTTTGCATGGGTGTTTGGGGCCATATATTAACACCACGTATCAAATTTCAACTGAATCAGATAAATTTTGGTCTTCCAAGAGGCTCCGGAGATCAAATCTGGTGATCGGTTTATATGGGGGCTATATATAATTATGGACCGATGTGGATCAATTTTTGCATGGTCATTAGAGACCATATATTAACAACATATACCAAATTTCATCCGGATCGGATGAAATTTGCTTCTCTTAGAGGCTCCGCAAGCCAAATCGGGGGATCGGTTTATATGGTGGCTATATATAATTATGGACCTATGTGGACCAATTTTTGCATGGTGGTTAGAGACTATATGCTAAAACCATGTACCAAATTTCAGCCGGATTGGATGAAATTTGCTTCTCTTAGAGGCCTCGCAAGCCAAATCGGGGGATCGGTTTATATGGGGGCTATATATAATTATGGACCAATGTGGACCAATTTTTGCACGGTTGTTAGAGATCATATACTAACACCATGTACCGGATTTCAGTCGGATCGGATGAAAGTTGCTTCTCTTAGAGGCCTCGCAATCCAAATTTGGGGGTCGGTTTATATGGGGGCTATACGTAAAAGTGTACCGATATGGCCCATTTGCAATACCATCCGACCTACATCAGTAACAACTACTTGTGCCAAGTTTCAAGTCGACAGCTTGTTTCGTCCGGAAGTTAGCGTGATTTCAACAGACGAACGGACGGACGGACATGCTTAGATCGTCTCGGAATTTCACCACGACCCAGAATATATATACCTTATAGGGTCTTAGAGCAATATTTCGATGTGTTACAAACGGAATGACAAAGTTAATATACCCCACCCCCCCCATCGTATGGTGGAGGGTATAAAAAGTAACATTTTCAAAATGTATGCAATCCCCTTTTTAACAAAAACACGCCATATATAATAGACATAACGAATTTCATGTATGACCATTGATTTAAAACCGTTTTTTTTTTATTAACCGGCAGCATTCAGCGGTTAATAACGTTTGGTATTTAACAAATAACTGAAAGCTTTAATGCTATTTGGTAAAGTCTAGCACAACAGTAACAAACAAAAACTGTTTGCATGTAGACTGAGGTAAACGATTAAAATACTCGTATAACAAAACCACTATCGGAACCTGTTAAAGGAATCTTTAAACTCGGAAAAATTTTATAAACAACAATTGCCAATATATTTTTGTTAAGAGATATTTCTAAAGAAATTGTAAGGGCCATATCATGCAGACTATTAAATTTACACGCACACAAGCAGAGAAGGAAATTGCCACACGTAGGACAGATGGTATCAATCCGACGATAATCAAATGGTACCAAGCCTCCTGGAAGTGCACATTTCATCTGATCCGGTGGAATTTAGACTCTGATGTCAGCATATGTCTTCTAACAACAGGATCACAATTTGTCCATACCGATCCGCAATTACAGTATGGCTGATATGTAGTGCAACAATGTACACAGAAAAAAAGGTGTCTTGTTAATTTTAGGACCAGTTTAACTTCCACATAGTTCAAAAAATTTACTGTAATATAGTTCATTTTTCGTAACCACTGCGAAAATTAACTTAGCTAAAGGAAAACTTATAAAAATTCAGTAAATGTTTTTAGTTCACTAACTACGAAATGGGACGGATTTTTCCTTAAATAAATTTCCAATACAATAGTTAATGCATCGTTGATTGTATTATAAAAAGACATAGGCAATATAAAAATCTTACTACGAAATGTGGACAATTTACTAAGAAAAATTTTTGTATGGAAAAAAATTTTTATAGTAAAAATTAACTTAACCACAGTACCGATTCGTATGGCGGCTTCCTACAGCTTATTTCGGTTTTTACTATAAGTTGGAGTATATTTCCTCACATTGAAAATTTTAGATAAAGTAGAATAAAAAGTAGTTAATTTAATCCTTGACGGGTGTATATAATTTTTTATGGATTCCTCGTAAATTTTGAATATATTTTACCTTATCCTATAGATAGAATACCAACTAATCAATAAACGTGATACTGGAAATTGAAGTGAGAAGAAATTATGAAATTATTGCATCATCTTTTTTTTTGTTTGTGTTTGTTATTGCGATGATGTTATGGAATGTGTGTTGTTGGTATCTTTTGTGGTGATAGTTGTTTTGTTGCAATAGCGAGATCAGAAAGGGATCATGTGTGTGTGGAGTTGTTTTTCTTTACATATGTGTCCTTTATGACTATTTGTGTCTTTGAGTTTTATTGGTGCATTCAGTTCTGTTGATGCATTTATGAAGCGCACACGTGGTGCGCTTGCGTGCGGTATTTGTGTTTATTAATAAAAATACATTTATTTCGTAACATTTTAGAAACTGATAAGTGAATGGTGTGATGTTAGAGAAAACAAAAACACTTTATATTGATAAAAAATAAATAACTCTAAAATAAATCACATATTAAGAAACTGCGGTTTTAAATTGGTTTACATAAAAATATTCATAATGAGTGGTAATAAAATTATCTATATTTACTCTACATCTGGATCACAGTACAATTTTTTGAGTCTATATTTTTATGTTATAGCGACTCCTTAAGGTGTGTACTAAGTTCGAGTTTAGGTGCTAAAATCAGAAATAAATCAGTAAGAAAAGTATACAATTATACGCCTTCGATGCAAATTTAAATATAACTTGATGGAGAATAGCTCGAAACAAGTTGTTTATAAAGTTTATATTCTTTAAATGGATTACACGATTAAGAACAGAAAATCGTTTTTAAGCTTATGTAGAACGCTGTTTTTTAATTTAATATGATGAATTGTTTTCAAGTTATTCCAATATATATAGCGGAAGTCCCTTAATTTTGAACATAACCGTATATCTCAAAAAGTCGAGCTCTTAAAAAAACAAGTGTAAATTTGGATTCAGCAACCTCAAATTACTAAAAATTTGATATAAATTTTAAATGAACACAAAAACGGTTCAATTTTGTTCCCATGTATTTCTAAAGAAAACTAATCATGAAAAATTGGGATTTTAGCCACTAAACTCGAACTTAATATCCACCATAAATACTAAATGCTATATTGACAAGTGGAAATTATATCTAATTTTATAATATTTTTATTTCATTTATATTCTGAGAAGGATTTCAAAAATGTCCCATTTGTGCATGGATATGATTCCACTAATGTAGTAATTGGATGATTTTTTTCAATGTGGTAAGTTTTTCGTCCATTTGTAATAAAGCCAAAATTTCTATTTATTAAAAATAATTTTCATTTGCAGGATGACAGCAAATCTAATGGTATTTTTTGGAATCTTCTTACTGTTTAATGCTATCTAAGCTGATATCCCTATTGGCTCTAAGAAAATTCTCTTGTAAGTTAAAAATCAAAATACCATAGAATTTGATAATATTTTTATATTTCATATACCTTTTTAACTTCAGAGGCTTATGACGCAAATCCACACAACAAAAACTAGCGAAATCGGTGAAATTGGACAAAAATGAAATGAAAATAGCAAGTTATGGCATATATCTTTCATATGGATAGAAAATGGAAATTGATATTAATTAGTTTCATTCTACTAACATAGAATATTACTCTTTTGAAGAAGCAATTACTAACTACGGAAAAGTAACAACATACAGCGTACAAATAAAAACATTTCTTTTATTGTATATCATAAGCCATAGTTTTATGTAATATAATAATAATTTTTTGAAATAAAATACTGGTAGTTATGAAAAATTGTCTTATATTGTACGAAAAATTTCTTAGTTGTATACAGGCTTGTTGTACCTTTAATTCCTAAATTTATTTACTTCTTTGAAAATTATACTGATAAATAGTTTATTTGAAACCAATTTCTAAATATAGGATTCCCAAAAACTTGTTCATTTTTCTGGATAGAAGGAATATTTTGAATGAGTGTAAGTACATTCTTCCCTCAGCGTAGTAAGAATGAACTAAAATACGATGTAATACATAAACTTATTTATAAGAAAATCATGAACTTCTCTAGATGAAAAAAATCTTTGGCGCCAAATCATGGTCATTCTTACTATGGGTTAGTTCATTTTTCGTAAACAATAGTAAACTTTTTTTTCGGTGTAAAGAGTGACATTTGTTTCATTTTCTTTTATATATCATTGTTCAAAAGTCAGTATTGTAGGAAATTATATCAAATTTTAGAATAAGTTTGAATTTGCTCAATTTGGCTACCTTTGGTACCAATCATGACATTAAAACTACAGAAAAGCCATCAAACGCTGTAAGAAAGCTGCTCTGCGATATTTTGACCGAGTCTGGCGAAGTGTCGTCAGGACAAGTGGATCGATATTTTGATTAGTGGTTTTTGGTTTTTAGTGTTAACCTTACTCTCCGAATTGATTCAAACGTAAAAGTCCAACCAATTGAGATCCGGAGATTTTGATGGTCTTTGGGCGGGAGAAATGAAGCGAAAAATCTCATTTTTAAGCCATTTTGGTTGACGTGTACTGAGTGCGATAGTGCTGAACCCCTGTGGAATATTCATGGTATGCGGCCGATATGTTTGCCCAGGGCTTCAATGCTGTCTTTAGGCTATTTTCTGATTTTATTCGGCATGCATTTTGATCTCAGTGTCGATGAATACGACAAGGGAACGACCATCGGCCGTTACGGATATCCACAACTTTACTATCGTCGGTCGCTTGAGTTCTGGTGGCCAATCAAAGGTTTAAATTTCCAACTGACCTCTTTGGCGAATAAACCTGATAATTTTGTTTGTTCACAATCTGTTCAATTTGGAGTGGCTTATCATTGCCCAAAATCAAGTTCGGTAAAGGGTCACTTTCGTGCAAGCGACTCAACTTCTTGGCTCTATTCAATCTACCATTTTTCGGCATCGGTAAGCTCTTGTACTTTTTAGAAATTTATCGGTACGTTCTTGTACTTTTTGGAACTTCAATGCCATTAAGCAAAAACATTTTCAAAAATAAGTTGCCTACTTTCTGAAGATATGTTCATCTCACGAGAAAGTTTTCTACGGCTGCAGCGTGGATTTCGATAAAATTTGATCTTGAATTTTCGTATAATTTCCCTGTGATTTAACCGCTTTTGTTCGTCTAATTTAGGACGCGATGCAATACTGCCAGTGTCATGGTAGGAAGCAGTGGAACGAGCAGGAAAAGATTTATACATATTTATGCATTTTATTTCTAAAGAAAATTTTGACAACATTTTATTTCTTTAGAAAATTTTGTCAAAATTTTATTCCTATAGAAAAATTTGTCTAAATTTTATACCTATAGAAAATTTTGTCGAAATTTTATTTCTATAGAAAATTATGTCAAAATTTTATTTCTGTAGAAAATTTTGTCAAAATTTTATTTATTTAAAAAGTTTATTTATTACCGAAAAAATTGTAAAAAATTTATTTCTATAGAAAATTTTGTCATAATTCTATTTTTATGGAAAATGTGGTCAAAATTTTATATCTTTAGGAAATTTTGACATAATTTTATTTTTATAGAAAATTTTGTCAAAATTTTATTTCTTTAGAAAATCTGTCAAAATTTTATTCCTTTAGAAATTTTTGTCAAATTTTAATTCTATAGAAAATTTTGTCAAAAGTTTATTTCTAAGGTCAACGATAATCAACCAAAAATATACAATTTTATTTCTTTAGAAAGGTTTGTCAAAATTTTATTTCTATAGAAAATTTTGTCAAAATTTCATTTCTATAGAAAGTTTTATAAGAATTTTATTCCTTTAAAAATTTTGTCAAAATTGTATTTCTATACAAAATTTTGTTAAAATTTTATTTTTATAGGTTTCTCAAAATTTTATTTCTATAAAAAATTTTGTCAAAATTTTATTTCTGTAGAAAGGTTTGTAACAATTGTATTTCTTAAGAACATTTTGTCAAAATTTTATTTTTATAGAAAATTTTATTTCTATAGAAAATTTTGTCATTTTTTTTATAGAAATTGTATCAATCTTAACCATATACAGTAGTTTTTAGGTTTTTTTGTTAATAAAATTTTTTATAGAAAATGTTGGCATAATTTTATTTCTATAGAAAGGTTTGTCAAAATGTTATTTCTATAGAAAATTTTGTCAACATTTTATTTCTTTAGAAATTTTTGTCAAAATTTTATTTATTTAAAAAGTTTATTTATTACCGAAAACTTTGAAAAAATATTATTTCTATAGAAAATTTTGTCAAAATTTTATTTCTATAGAAAATTTTGTCAAAATTTTATTTCTATAGAAAATTTTGTCAAAATTTTATTTCTTTAGAAAATTTTGTCAAAATTTTATTTATATAGAAAAATTTGTCAAAATTTTATACCTATAGAAAATGTTGTAAAATTTTTATATTTATGGAAAATTCTGTCGAAATTTATTTCTATAGAAAATTCTGTCAAAAATTTATTTCTATAGAAAATTTTGTCAAAATTTTATTTATTTAGGAAGTAATAAGTAAATACCGAAAAAATTGTAAAAATTTTATTTCTATAGAAAATTTTGTCATAATTCTATTTTTATGGAAAATGTGGTCAAAATTTTATATCTTTAGGAAATTTTGACATAATTTTATTTTTATAGAAAATTTTGTCAAAATTTTATTTCTTTAGAAAATCTGTCAAAATTTTATTCCTTTAGAAATTTTTGTCAAATTTTAATTCTATAGAAAATTTTGTCAAAAGTTTATTTCTAAGGTCAACGATAATCAACCAAAAATATACAATTTTATTTCTATAGAAAGGTTTGTCAAAATTTTATTTCTATAGAAAATTTTGTAAAAATTTCATTTCTATAGCAAGTTTTATAGAAATTTTATTCCTTTAAAAATTTTGTCAAAATTTTATTTCTATACAAAATTTTGTTAAAATTTTATTTTTATAGGTTTCTCAAAATTTTATTTCTATAAAAAATTTTGTAAAAATTGTATTACTTAAGAAAATTTTGTCAAAATTTTATTTTTTAGAAAATTTTGTCAAAATTTTATTTCTATAGAAAATTTTGTCATTTTTTTTTTAAGAAATTGTATCAATCTTAACCATATACAGTAGTTTTTAGGTGTTTTTTCTTTTTTTTTTTTTTGTTAATAAAATTTTTTATAGAAAATTTTGGCATAATTTTATATCTATAAAAAGGTTAGTCAAAATTTTAGTTCTATAGAAAACTTTGTCAAAATTTTATTCCTTTAGAAATTTTTGTCAAAATTTTATTTCTATAGAAAATTTTGTCAAAAGTTTATTTCTAAGGTCAACGATTATCAACGAAAAATATGCAATTTTATTTCTATAGAAAATTTTGTCAAATTTTTATTTTGTCAAAATTTTATTTCCATAAAACATTTTGTCGAAAGTTTATTTCTAAAAAAAAATTGTCAAAAGTTTATTTCTAAGGTCAACGATAATCAACCAGAAATATAAAATTTTATTTCAGTGGAAAATTTTGTCAAAATTTTACGTCTATAGAAGATTTTGTCAAAATTTTATTTTTATTTCTATAGACAATTTGAGAAGTACCATTTAGTCGGAGAGGAATAATCTGCAACGTCAAGAATTCTACCAATCTAACAAACAGTAAAAATCTACCATTTTTGGTAGAATTCTACCAACTGTGGCAACCATGAATACGACCCTGTTTGTAAATATCTGGCCATACATGTGCATGGGGGATATATCTTAATTTTGGTATATTTAAATTTAATCCGATTTTTTTCAAATTCATTCAATCTTAAGCCAAAACAAGGTCATGTACCAAATTATATCAAAATCAATTAATAATTACGACAAGAACAACAAATATATGGACCGATGGACAAAGGACACGAAGGACTAGATCGACTCAGGTGGTGATTCTAAATCGACCGGTACATTTATCAATATTTCTGGTAGGCACATAGTTTTGCAGATCAAAATTACTATACCCTATATATATTATATGGTTTAGGATTTAATTAATAAATTTAAAAATCGGGATAAATTGGAGTCCTGGGTTAGGTCCATCAGTGGCCAATTTCCCTTACGGTGGTAATAGTTCCACGCTTGTCCCCAATAAGTTGTGTAAGATATTATTTCCCAGAAAGAAATCAATTGTTTATTTTTATAAGAATAATCTTCAAATGTGGTGCCTAAGACATTCTACTTTACCTATTCTTTAATTTTTTTTTTTTCAAAATAATCAAGATTGTACTAATCCCACCACGTGTGACCTTCATTTATTTATCGCAATTCATACTCTATGATACAAAAGACTTTCTTCCATTTTTTTTTATATTACTCCAACCCATATTAATTCAATAAAACAAATTCTATGAAATTTACTTCATTAACTGCATTATGCCATCCATTATATGTGGGTTGCTCATTAAAGATAATTGTTTCGAGTACCGATTATGTCTTCCTTATTGGGTTTGTGTTTCATCACCAAATCAATTGCAAAACAATCAGCCATGCAATACACGAACAACAAAAGCATCAATACAACCGTTGTATAATCTATTACCTATACTATCTCACTCTCTCTCTCTTCAACTCTCTGAGTGTGGCATCTCTATTTTGGGGGTTGTCACTAATTTGTTATTGTTTTCATAGTTAAACGATTGTGTGTTTTGTGTTACTCTTACTAATTGTTATTTTATTGGTAATCGGATATCTTATATCCTTCTTTCATCTTGAGAAACTGGGCGACGACATGGCTGGCTGGCTGGCTAGCTAGCACACCAAACTCTATTGATCTCCATTGTTATTGAGTTTATTTACCTTAGTGAGCTAGTGACATTAACCATACCCAGTCCTCTCCACACAATCTCTCATCCCAAAATTGTCTGTAAATTTAACCTTTAAAGTATATGGACTAACCAGACTCAAGCCTGCTTTAGTGCTATCACCAATGGTTTATGATGACAGGCCAATGGGAACGTATATGAGAATATTTAAAATGTTTATCTTTGCTACTTCTGTTCGCTGTGAATAGGGGACTCGTAAAGGGACTTTGTGTTTATAAATTTTACATAATTTACATAAAGGTTACCAAGGAAACATAGACATTGTTATGGGAAATATCTTTCAGTAGTCAAACAGTTTGTTGTGGTTGATCTTCCTTTGTTTGGGTGAGGGGAAACTCGAGTTAATCTGTGAAGTATCCTATGTCACAAAGTAGTTTGGAAAACATCGTTTTTCCAAAATATCATATGATTAAAGTAATCTAAATAAAGTAAACTAGTTGTGAGTTCGACTGAGACGAAATTCATACACTGAAAAAATATTGCTATTAGTAGGAAAAATTTTTATCCCAAAAATACGAATTCGAGTTGTGATTTGTATAGACGGTGCATTTCTCTGATACAAAGTTTTCTCCTTAATCAACATTTTATTAACTATTCAATGAAGCCCTTTTGTCCTTAGATTTTAGATAATCGATTAAAAAATGGGTATCTTTACATAAAGGGAAACTCTATAGAACTGAGATCAATTTTTCCTTAAAAGGAGGACATACATTTTAAAATTTATTGAAATCGATTTGACTTCATTTCTTTGGCTCGGAATCAATATCAAAATTATTAGTGACAATATCTTAGTGAACCAGGCAAGCTTGCTTTCGGTGTACAGGATGGCTGATATGTAGTGCAACAAAACGCTATATTGTTTTTTTTTTCATTTTTTTATCCGCCACCATGGAATCGTGATGGGGTATAATAAGTTTGTCATTCCGTGTGTAATACCTCGAAATACCGATTTTCGACGTTATATAAAGTATTCGTGTGTATGTCTGTTGGAATCCCGCTACAGCCTTCCATATTAGCGCTATCGTTCTGAAATTTGGCACTGAGTCGTGTTTCGTTTGCAGGCAGGTGAAGTTCGAAGACGTTCCAAGTCTTGATATAGCCCCCCTATAAACCGATCACCGATTTGGAGTCTTGAGCTTGTAGAGATCGTACTTTATATCCAGTTCGCCTCAAATTCGACATCTAGAGTTTGTTTTTGGGACCACAAATAGATGTACCGAATATTGTGCGTATCGGTTCATGTTTTCGTATAGCCCCCCTATAAGCCGACCCCCCGATTTGACTTCTTGGGCTTCTAGAAACCGCAGTTCTTTTCGATTTTCTTGCAAAAGGATATCTAAGGAATTGTGAAATTCGAATGGCGATGAAGCGACAGAAGTTGAGACCTCAGATTGGTATTATAACTGGACATAACACACATGAGAAGCATATGGTAAAAATTGCCTTCAAAGATAATGATTTGCAGATGGTGTCTGCAACCGGAAGTTAGGGAAGACTCGTAGCACTTCCAGTACCAGTGTCCAGAATTATCCAAGATATTTGGCTACATTTCTCTTAGGGTCCCACCGATCTGCGGGAGTATAGCTTAAGGAACATATTCGTCCTCATCAGGGCTTCTGGTTGGATGCTTTGAACAACTTTAAGGAAGACGGATAAATGGAAGTTATTAAGCGACTTTGAAGGAGACCATTTCAGGAAGAAGTTGTTGAGGAATCATAATGGACCTTTAGTGGTCTAAGTGAACATCAATTCGATCCATTTGTTGTCATTCTCTACAACCTAAGCTAACATAACCTATGGTCTCTGTGGTCACATGAGCTTAAATCGGGCGAATGATATATGGGGGAGCTATATCTAAATCTGAATATATTTCAACCAAATTTAGCTCATTTTACGACACTAAACTGAAAAAGGAGCATGCTCGGTTCCAAAGAATGTCTTCGATATTAGGTATTACATAGCATATCCTATTTTTGAACGCTGTTTTGCTTGAAGTCAATATACAAAAATTCAACAAACTTAATGACGTTTCCATAACTACACTGAAAAAAATATTGACCTAATATGGAAGATTATGCAACTTAAATTTTAGGACTCGAAATTTAAAAAATGCTAAGGACAAAATTATTTAAAATAATGGCATTTTAACTAAAAGAAAGTTTATAATCCTTGCTTCAAAAAAATTTTTTTTCATTAAAATTTAGGAAACAAATCTTGAAATTTTGCGTCCCTCTGTTGAAGTTGTTGATCTTTGAAGTAAGGCAAATGTTCCTCAAAATAAAGTCTTTAACTCAACTGACATATTGAATTTTTAAATTCAAGATAAAAACGCTTCACATATAGTCTAAGACTTATCTTTAAAGTTTAAAGTTTTTTTTTAGCATTAAGGAAAGAGTTTTTACTTTGAAGTACTTGGTATAATTTGGATTTTGAGACTGGAATTTGTTGTATATGAATACCTTTATTAATATATCGCAAACAGAGAATAAAAATTCGATGAATGAGATCTGTATCTTTTAATTTTATCGATCCTAGACTTAAAGCCAGGGAGATCCAAAAAATGTCTTTATTTTAAAGAAGCCGCATCTTTGGCTCGGAATTAATACCAAAATCCTTAAAGAAAGGTAAAAATCTTTGAATCCAAGTAAACTTTTTTATTGAGTGTTTAAAGAATTGTTCAGAATTATTACGGCCAAGTTCACCTTAGTCAAACAAAATTTTCTTTCGTGTAAAGATACCCATTGGGCGCATCACATAAATATAAACGACTTCAAAAAAAATTAGAAATGTTATTTCTGTACAAAATATAGTCAACATTTTATTTCTATAGAAAATTTTTGCAAAATTTTATTTTTATACAAAATTTTTGGAAAATTTTATGTCCATAAAAAATTTTGTCAAACTTTTATTTCTACAGAAAATTTTGTCAATAATTTTATTTCTACAGAAAATGTTGTCAATATTTTTTTTTCTCCAACAAATGTCAACATTTTATTTCTATAGAAAATCTTTGCAAAATGTTAATTGTATAGAACATTTTTGCAAAATGTTATTTCTATTGAAAATTCTTGCAAAATTTTATTTCTAAAGAAATTTTCTATAGAAATAAAATGTTACAAATTTCTATAGAAAATTTTTGTAAAATTTCATTTCTGTAGAAAATTATTTTAAATATTTATTCCTATAGAATATTTTGTCAAAATTTTTTCTATATAGAACATTTTGTTAACATTTTTAAACATTTTGTCACATTTTAATTTCTATAGAACATTTTGTCAAAATTTTATTTCTATTGAATATTTTGTCAAGATTTTATTTTTTTAGAAAATTTCGTCAAGATTTTATTTCTACAGAAAATTTTGTAAAAATTTTATTTCTATATAATTTTTTTTTCATAATTTTATTTCTGTCAAAATTTTTGTCAAAATTTTATTTCGATATAAAATTCTGTCAAAATTTTATTTCGATATAAAATGTTGTCAAATTTTATTTCGATATAAAATTTTGTCAAATTTTATTTCTATAGAAAATTTTGTCAAAATTGTATACCTATCAAAATTTTTCAAAATTTTATTTCTGTAGAAAATTTTGTCAAAATTTTATTTCTATAGAAAATTTTGTCAAAATTTTATATCTAGTGAAAATTTTGTCAACGTTTTATTTATACATAAAATTTTTATTTATACATAAATATTATTTTAATAGAAATTGTCAAAATTTTATTTCTGTAGAAAATTTTGTCAAAATGTTATTTCTACAGAAATTGTCAAAATTTTATTTCTATAGAAAATTTTGTCAAAATTTTATTTCTGTAGAAAATTTTGTCAAAATTTCATTTCTATAAAAAATTTTGTCCAAATTTTATTTCTATGGAAATTTTCTTAAAAATTTTATTTCTATAGAAAATTATGTCAAAATTTAATTTCTATAGGAAATTTTGTCCAAATTTTATTTTTATGGAATTTTCTTAAAAATTTTATTTCTATAGATAATTTTGTCAAAATTTTATTTCTATAGAAAATTTTGTCAAAATATTATTTCTATAGAAATTGTTGTCAAAATTGTATTTCTATAGAAATTGACAAAATTTTATTTCTATAGAAAATTTTGTCAACATTTTATTTCTGTAGAAAATTTTGTCAAAATTTCATTTCTACAGAAAATTTTGTCCAAATTTTATTTCTATGGAAATTTTCTTAAAAATTTTATTTCTTTGAAAATTTTGTCAAAATTTTATATCTGTAGAAACTTTTGTCAAAATTTTATTACTATAGAAAATTTTGTCAAAACTTATTTCTATAGAAAATGTTGTCAAAATTTTATTTCTGTAGAAAATTTTGTCAAAATTTCAAATCTATAGAAAATTTTGTCCAAATTGGATTTCTATGGAATTTTCTTAAAAATTTTAGTTCTATAGAAAATTTTGTCAACATTTTATTTCTATAGAAAATTTTGTCAAAATTGTATTTCTATAGAAATTGACAAAATTTTATTTCTATAGAAAATTTTGTCAAAATTTTATTTCTGTAGAAAATTTTGTCAAAATTTCATTTCTATAGAAAATTGTGTCCAAATTTTATTTCTATGGAAATTTTCTTAAAAATTTTATTTCTTTAGAAAATTTTGTCAAAATTTTATATCTGTAGAAACTTTTGTCAAAATGTTATTACTATAGAAAATTTTGTCAAAATTTTATTTCTATAGAAAATTTTGTCAAAATTTTATTTCTGTAGAAAATTTTGTCAAAATTTTAAATCTATAGAAAATTTTGTCCAAATTGGATTTCTATGGAATTTTCTTAAAAATTTTAGTTCTATAGAAAATTTTGTCAACATTTTATTTCTATAGAAAATTTTGTCAAAATGTTACGTCTATAGAAATTGTTGTCAAAATTGTATTTCTATAGAAAGTGTCAAAATTTTATTTCTATAGAAAATTTTGTCACAATTGTATTTCTCTAGAAAATTATGTCAAAATTTCATTTCTGTAGAAGATTTCGTCCAAATTTTATTTCTATGGGCATTTTCTTAAAAATTTTAGTTCTATAGAAAATTTTGTCAAAATTTTATTTCTATAGAACATTTTGCCAAAATGTTATTTCTATATAAATTGTTGTCAAAATTGTATTTCTATAGAAATTGTCAACATTTTATTTCTATCGAAAATTGTGTCAAGATTGTATTTCTCTGGAAAATTATGTCAAAATTTCATTTCTGTAGAAGATTTTGTCAAAATTTTTTTCTATAGAAAATTTTGCCAAAATTTTTTTCTATAGAAAATTTTGTCAAGATTTAATTTCTATAAAAAATTTTGTCATTTTTTATTTCTATAGAAAATTTTGTATTTTTTTTTTTTTGTAAAATCTACCGAAACAGTAGATTTGTAGACAGTAAAACATATACCATTCTCTAGCAACTGTGGCAACCGTACTTATAGTACCATGTTCCACAGTGTGGGGCAGAGTATAAAAACAAAGTTACAGGTATTTTTGTTTTAACATAAAATCTGCTTACCAGTGCAGTGTAAAATTCCGAGAGATCCTGTTCGTTTATTTACAATCTGTATGATATAAGCACTATTGCAAAACAATTAATAAAAATCGTTCATTTTACAAAATACCACAATTTGTAAAAGAATCATGCATATCTAACATTTCTTTGTTTTCTTTAATTGCTCTCAATAAATCAATATTGTGGCTCCAAAGGTGATTTATCAATGCCATCAATACAAACACAGCGCGAAGGAGGAGGTGGTTGCGAAATAAAAGTTTCTCCTCTATTAAGTCCTAAGGAATTTTATGGAAATATTTGTGTAAAACTTTTCCCTTCTTTAGTGTCAATGGATGAGTTTCAGTTTTTATTACACCAAAATAGACAAGAATATTATTAATGTTTTCGTTTGAACTTTAACATTGAAAATGAATATAAAACCCAAATTTTTGGTTTTATTTGAATCAATCGATGTTACAGGATTCTAGCATTATTGGATTTTACACCAATGTTTCTGTGCCCTCAATAAAATATTGACTTTTTGCATATTCCAAAGCAAGCAGTTGGAGCTGGAACAAAAATTATGATTAATGTGTCTGGCAACAAAATGAAAAAGGCCTTTTGGCATACAAAAACAAACAGAAAATAGAACAACAAACCTTATAACTGAGACCAAGATTGCTGTTGTGTTTTTTACGTTGTTGTTAAGGACAACCAAATTTTTGGTTAAGAGTTTTGAAATTTGTTTTCTCGTCAGAAGATAAATTTTGGCAATGGGTTGCTTGCCTTTATTGTGTGTTCTCTTTCTGTGTCCATTTATGGTCATTTTGCATTGCAAGTGTGGTCTCCCCTAAAATATCTTTAAAGGATATAATTTATGTCAAACTTAGATGGCTTTTGGGTTCATTGTTTATGAACTTTGTGAGTAAACAGGAAATTAATGTCTCGATGTTTTTTTCGATATTTTGGTAATTGGACATTGTTTTTCTTTGATTTATGGGAGATGTTTTCAAAAAATTCAGTTCATCGGAACGAAGGGAATCAAAATAGAACAACATAATTAAAGTTAAGGATTATACACCAACAACGTGTTGCCATCACACCCATTTTTTACTAGCCAAAGGTCTTGTAATTTATTTCCAGAAAAACAGGATGATATATTTGAACGGTGTGGTTGATATGTAGTGCTATCTACTGCAAGTCGCTACCATTTCTAAACCGCTCGTCTGACAGCTGATAGATATATTCCAGTGACAAAATTTTCCATAGTAATAACATTTTTAAAAAATTTTCTGTAGAAATAATATTTTAACAAAATTTTCGATAGAATTAAAATTTTTACAAAATTTTCTATAGTAATAAAATTTTCTATAGAAACCAAATTTTGACAACAATCTCAATAGAAATAAAATTTTGACAAAATGTTCTATAGAAATAACATTTTTGAAAAATTTTCAATAGAAATAAAATTTGGACAAAATATTCGAAAATAAAATGTTGACAAAATTTTCGATAGAAATCAAATTTTTGAGAAAATTTTCTATAGAAATTAAATTTTGAGAATATGTTCAATAGAAGTAAAATGTTGCGAAAATTTTCCATAGAAATAAAATCTTGACAAAATCTTCTACAGAAATCAAATTTTGACAAAATGTTCTTTAAAAATAAAATGTTGAAAAAATTTTGTATAGAAATAAAATTTTGACAAAATTTTCTCTAGAAATAAAATTTTCACAAAATTTTCTATAGAAATAGAATTTTGACAAATATTTCTATAGAAATAAAGTTTTGACAAAATTTTCTATAGAAATACAGCTTGACAAAATTTTGTATAGAAATAAAATTTTGACAAAACTTTCTATAGAAATAAAATTTTGACAAAATTTTCTATAGAAATAAAATTTTGAAAAAACTTTCTTCAGAAATAAAATTTTGATAAAACTTTCTATAGGAATACAATACAGCTGACAGATTTATTTCAGTGCCAAATTTTTTTAATGAAATAAAATTTTGACAAAAATTTGTATTGAAATGAAATTTTGAATAAAAAAATCTATAGAAATAAATTTTTGACAAAATTTTCTTTAGAAAAAAAATTTTGAAAAAATTTTCTTTACAAATAAAATTTTGACACAATTTTCTATAGAAATAAAATTTTGACAAAATTTTCTATAAAAATAAAATTTCGACAAAATTTTCAATAGAAATCAAATTTTTAAAAATTTTTCTATAGAAATCAAATTTTTAAAAAATTTTCTATAGAAATCAAATTTTTAAAAAATTTTCTATAGAAATCAAATTTTGACAAAATTTTCTATAGGAATACAATACTGCTGACAGATTTATTTCAGTGCCAAAATTTTGTATTGAAATGAAATTTTGAAAAAAAAATCAATAGAAATACATTTTTGACAAAATTTTCTATAGAAATAAAATTTTTACAACAATTTCTATAGAAATAAAATTTTGACAAAATTTTCTATAGAAATAAAATTTTGACAAAAATTTCTATAGAAATAACATTTTGACATATTCTACAGAAATAATATTTGCCAATAACTTTCTATGGAAATAAAATTTTGACAACATTTTCTAAAGAAATAAAATTTTGAAAAAATTTTCTTCAGAAATATAAAATTTTGAAAAAATTTTCTATTGAAATTAAATTTTGATAATATGTTCAATAGAAGTAAAATGTTGCGAAAATTTTCCATAGAAATAAAATCTTGGCAAAACCTTCTACAGAAATCAAATTTTGACAAAATGTTCTTTAAAAATAATATGTTGACAAAATTTTCTATAGAAATAGAATTTTGACAAAATATTCTATAGAAATAAAATTTTCTATAGAAATAAAATTTTGACAAAATTTTCTATAGAAATAGAATTTTTACAAAATTTTCTATAGAAATAGAATTTTGACAAAATTTTCAATAGGAATACAATACAGCTGACAGATTTTGTTTCAGTGCCAACATTTTTTATAGGAATAAATTTTTGACAAAATTTTGTATTGAAATGAAATTTTGAAAAAAAAATCTATGAAATAAATTTTTCACAAAATTTTCTATAGAAATAAAATTTTGACAAAATTTTCTATAAAAATAAAATGTTAGACAAAATTTTCTATAGAAATAAAATTTTGAGAAAATTTTCTATAGAAATAGAATTTTGACAACATTTTCTATAGAAATAAAATTTTGGCAATATTTGCTATAGAAATAAAATTAAAACAAAATTTTCTATAGAAATAAAATTTTGAGAAAATTTTCTAAGGAAAAAAAATTTTAACAAAATTTTCTATAGAAATAAAATTTTGACTATTCTATTGAAATATAATTTTGACAAAAATTTTCTATAGAAATAAAGTTTTGACTAAATTTTCTATAGAAATTTTGACAAAATTTTCTATAGAAATAAAATTTTGACAAAATTTTCTATAGAAATAAAATTTTGACAAAATTTTCTATAGAAATAAAATTTTGACAAAATTTTCTATAGAAATTAAATTTTGAGAATATGTTCAATAAAAGTAAAATGTTTCGAAAATTTTCCATAGAAATAAAATCTTGACAAAATCTTCTACAGAAATCAAATTTTGACAAAATTTTCTATAGAAATAAAATTTTGACAAAATTTTCTATAAAAATAAAATTTTCACAAAATTTTCTATAGAAATAAAATTTTCTATAGAAATAGAATTTTGACAAATATTTCTATAGAAATAAAGTTGACAAAATTTTCTATAGAAATACAGCTTGGCAAAATTTTGTATCTAAATAAAATGTTGACAAAATTTTCTATAGAAATCATATTTGACAAAATTTTCTATAGAAATAAAATTTTGAAAAAAATTTCTATAGAAATCAAATTTTGAAAATATTTTTATAGAAATGCAATACAGCTGACAGATTTATTTCAGTGACAAAATTTTTTATAGAAATAAAATTTTGACAAAATTTTGAAAAAAAATTCTATAGAAATTAAATTTTGACAAAATTTTCTAAAGAAATAAAATTTTGAAAAATTTTCTTCAGAAATATAAAATTTTGACAAAATTTTCTATATAAATTAAATTTTGAATAAATTTTTACAGAAATAAAATTTTAACAAAATTTTCTTCACAAGTAACATTTTGACAAAATTTTCCATAGAAATAAAATTTCACAAAATTTTTTATAGAAATAAAATTTTGACAAAATTTTGTATGGAAAGTCTAAACTGATTCTACAATTTTGATGCTATTTTCGATATTTTTGCTTTTGCACAATAAAGTTTTTCATTACATTTCAGCCAGATTGTATGCCCCACACCTATTTCTATACCATAATAGAGAAGTCCTAAATCGATTAGTGTGGCTATTAGGCACGATCACTGCTGGAATATTTCATCTAGCCAGAATTTTTAAAATTTTCTTGGATTAAAATTGATCTAGGGGTATACCATGAAAAAAACTTTTATTTATATATGAAACTCAATCTTTACTTTACTGGTATCTTTTAAAAATGTATATTCCTTTAAGTGATGCCCTCCTATAAACGATATCTTGATCTTTTCGTGGCGCTTTTTCTTTGCACAAATGAAATGTCTTTTTAATGACAACTCCTGAAAGGCTCATTAACCAAAAATAATACTTTTTCTTGTCCTCTTAGTGATTATCTGTGTGTTAAAGTCAAGTGGCGCCTTCAGAAGCACACCAAGAGTCCTTTCACTTCCTCCAAACCAAAGGTCCTATTAATGCCCCCAAAAATAAAGAATCACATCTCAACAAAAGCATTATTCGTAGTTAAACAAAATGGACATGTGTGTCAACTCATGTGTGAGCCCAAAAGATGAACTGAACATCTCTGGTTTTTTATTCAGACCATTTTGCAATTGACAATACGAGACAATGAACTACCAAGCAAGCAACCAACATTGGCGACAATGGTGAAAAAGTTAATTTCCTTAACAACTTTAAATATTCACAGAAGGACAGACAGACAGACAAATGGATGAATGGCTGGAAATGGTTGGTTGATGCTTTGAGCGAATGATTTTTTTGAAGAAAAAAAAAAAAACGGAGATTCCTGCAGTCATACAGGAACATTTTTGGCAGATATATGAAAATAATACTAGGGTGTCACGAGATTAAGTTGCATTTATTATATAAGGAGAGCAACAGGGCCTCTCCATTTTACTACAAATTTGTAGGACACTAAAATTTTGCAGCCATGCACGAAGTGAATATGAGGGTGTAACGAAAATATATTAAGTTGCGATGGAAGTTACCCATGCAAGGACACAGATGGAGGCGTCTCAATTTTCAAGAGAAATTAAAAAAAATCTAAAAAAATTATTGAACACTAAAATTTTACATAAATGTACTAACATTTTCGATGGATGTATGAAATGCATGAGGGTGTAACGAAATTATATTAAGTTCCGGCTAATGAGGTATGAACAAAAAGGATGCCTCTTTATTTTAGTATAAATATGTAGGACAACAAAATATGCAGCCATGCTCTTAGATCTTTGCTAAATGTATTAAACGTATATGAGGGTGTAACGATTTCATTTAGGTGTGAGGGAAAACTAAGTAATATATATGTATAGACGCATTATTTGTTAATGTCGAGAAGGGGAACTTCCCCTGACTCAATAATTTTTTTTGTTTTATATTTTCGTAAAATATAGCAGCAATTTTATGGAAAATCCAAAATCAGGGTCTATTGAAAAAATTTCAAATAAAAATTATCAAGTTAAAGAATAGCAATATTGGGAACTTATTTTAAGAAATATGTAAGCCTTTAAGTTTAAAAAATTCTATAAGGTTTCACTCTTCCCTAATCAAACTTCCAACCACCCAATTCAAGTAAGCAATGGCCTTTGTAACAGTTCAAATATTTCTCTTTTTTTGTTGGTTAAATTCCCTTTGTTTTCATTTCTGATGGAGTTTCTTTTAAACGAACTGACAAATAGTGATTTATTGACAATTTCAAGTGGTCTCGCTTTTGTGTTGGCAGCAAGGTGGAAGGTTGGAGTTTGCTGAATTTACCTTTTGCATTACTGATGGATGACACATACGCCACCAGCTATAGAACAAGCATCAGACATTGAATACATTGAGTAATGACGTGGATGGTGGTGGAGGTAGTGGTGGTGATGGTGGTTTTGGGCGTTATTGCTGATTCTGCTGCATGCCATTGTACCTGACTTCTGCGAACGATGCTGATGACTCTTTTACTAATGGCAAATCTAAAGTTTTACATGGGAATGAATGAATGATTTCGAGAGCATCAATACCTTCAACATCAGCACGAGCACCAAAGATATTTTTTTTAATTTGGTTTAAGGCAAATTACAACAAGTGTCTGTTAACAAATTGGCAAACCAATACAAATAGACGGTATAGGAAAGAGAATTTCTAGATAATACGGTGATTCAATATTTCCATTTTTTCTCAGAAAAATTAGATAATTTTCTCAAAATTTTATTTCTATAAAAAATTTTGTAGAAAATTTATTTCTATAGAAAATTTTGGCTGGAGAAATAAGATATTATTTCTCCAGCAAATTTTGTCAAAATTTTATTTCTCTAAAAAATTTTGTCAAAATTTTATTTCTCTAAAAAATTTAGTCAACATTTTATTTCTCTAAAAAATTTTGTCAAAATTTTATTTCTCTAAAAAATTTTGCCAACATTTTATTTCCAAAGGAAATTTTTTCAAAAATTTATTTCTCTAGAAAATTTTGTCAAAATTTTATTTCTATAGAAAATTTTCTCAAAATTTTATTTCTATAAAAAATTTTCTCAAAATTTTATTTCTATAAAAAATTTTCTCAAAATTTTATTTCTATAAAACACTTTGTCAACATTTTATTTCTCTAAAAAATTTTGTCAACATTTTATTTCCATAGGAAATTTATTCAAAAATTTATTTCTCTAGAAAATTTTGTCAAAATTTTATTTCCATAGGAAATTTTGTCAAAATTTTATTTCCATAGGAAATTTTGTCAAAATTTTATTTCCATAGGAAATTTTGTTTCTATTGCAAAGTTTGCAAAATCTTACATCTACAGAAAGTTTTCTCAAAATTTTATTTCTATAGAAAATTTTCCAATTTATCTATAGAAATTTTTCTCAAAATTGTATTTCTATAAAAAATTTTGTAGAAAATTTATTTCTATAGAAAATTTTGGCTGGAGAAATAAGATATTATTTGTCAAAATTTTCTTTCTATAGAAAATTTTGTCAAAAATTTCTTTCTATAGAAATTTTCCTCAAAATTTTATTCCTACAGTAAATTTTGTCTAAATTTTATTTCTGTAGAAAATTTTGTCAGATTTTTATTTCTATAAACAGTTGTGTCAAAATTGTATCTCTAGAGAAAAGTTTGTCAAAATTTTATTTCCATGGAAAATTATTTACAGACAATTTTAAATAGAAAATGTTGTCAAAATGTTATTTTTATAGAAAATTTTCTAAAGATTTTATTTCTACAGAAAATCTTTTCAAAATTTTATTTCTATAGAAAATTTTGTCAAAATTTTATTTCTATAGAAAATTTTGTCAAAATTTTATTTCTATAGAAAATTTTCTCAAAATTTTATTTCTATAGAAAATTGTGCCATAATTTTATTTCCATAGAAAATTTTCTCAAAATTTTATTCCTATAGAAAATTTTCTCAAAATTTTATTTCTATAAAACACTTTGTCAAAATTTTATTTCTATAGAAAATTTTCTCAAAATTTTATTTCTATAAAACACTTTGTCAAAATTTTATTTCTATAGAAACTTTGTCAAAATTTTATTCCTACAGAAAATTTTGTCAAAATTTTATTTCTGTAGAAAATTTTTTCCGATTTTTATTTCTATAAACAGTTGTGTCAAAATTTTATCTCTAGAGAAAATTTTGTCAAAATTTTATTTCCATGGAAAATTATATACAGACAATTTTAAATAGAAAATGTTGTCAAAATGTTATTTTTATAGAAAATTTTCTAAGGATTTTATTTCTATAGAAAATCTTTTCAAAATTTTGTCAAAATTTTATTTCTATAGAAAATTGTGCGATAATTTTATTTCTATAGAAAATTTTCTCAAAATTTTATTTCTATAAAACACTTTGTCAAGATTTTATTTCTATAGAAAATTTTGTTAAAATTTAATTTCTATAAAAAATTATGTCAACATTTTATTTTTATAGAAAATTTTATCAAAATTTTCTTTCTATAGGAAATTTTTTCAAAAATTTCTTTCTGTAGAAAGTCTTATCCAAATTTTTTTCCTACAGAAAATATTGTCAAAATTTTATTTCTGTAGAAAATTTTGTCAAAATTTTATTTCTATAGAAAATTGTGCGATAATTTTATTTCCATAGAAAATTTTCTCAAAATTTTATTTCTATAGAAAATTTTCTCAAAATGTTATTTCTATAAAACACTTTGTCAAAATTTTAGTTTTATAGAAAATTTTGTAAAAATTTTCTTTCTATAGGAAATTTTGTTAAAAATTTCTTTCTGTAGAAAGTTTTCTCTAAATTTTTTTCCTACAGAAAATTTTGTCAAAATTGTATTTCTGTAGAAAATTTTGTCAGATTTTTATTTCTATAAACAGTTGTGTCAAAATTTTATCTCTAGAGAAAATTTGTCACAATTTTATTTTTATAGAAAATTTTCTAAAGATTTTATTTCTATAGAAAATCTTTTCAAAATTTTATTTCTATAGAAAATCTTTTCAAAATTTTATTTCTATAGAAAATTCTGTCAAAATTTTATTTCTATAGGTAATTTTGTCAAAATGTTATTTTTATAGAAAATTGTGTCATAATTTTATTTCCATAGAAAATTTTCTCAAGATTTTATTTTTGTAGAAAATTTTTACCAAAATATTTTTGTTCGTAAAATTACATTTTTTTGTCGATTGAGCGTATAACCGACATCTTTTGCCTACATATTTGGCTTTGGTATTGCGGTGAAATTGTATTGTAGGGACCTATAGAATTTAAGGTTTTCGCTGTTTTTCTATTTTTTATGAGTATTAATTTCGTTTTTTTTTTTCTCTCGAATTTTTGTCTCCTTTTTTATATGCCGCAAAAATAAATATAAATATTATATTGGTGTGGTTGTTATAGCTGAAACCGCTGCAGTCGATTCCCTTGCATTTATGCAGGTGTCACAGTTTATTTCCACGTCATGGATGGTATGCCTCAGCGACGTATTGCAATGCAGTTCATTGCCGTACCATGTCATGCCGCATTGTGGCCACCATGTGCCTAGTGAGCGATTGCATTGGTGCCATCCCCTGAAGGGAGATGCTTGCCGTCATTTGCCATCGCCCATTCATGGCGGTGTTGAGTTCACTTCTCAAATTAAACTCACGTTAATGATGCATTTTCATAATAAGACAATGTCGCACCGCTTTCTTTAATGTTTGATGTGGTTTTCGTTAGCAGCCACGGAGGATGATTGTTAGCGGCCCCCTCATTGACTCATTTGCTCTTCGTACTCTGTCTCACCGGAAATGATTAATAATAATGTGGAAAGTATTTTAATGTTATTTTTCCACAACAAGTGATGCATTTTCTTGAGAAACTTATATGCGTTGGGAAATTAAAGAAATGCAATTAAGTGTCTGTCTGCTAAATGAAAAATGTTCGTATGTGCGAAAAGAAAAACTTTTTTTTTTTCAAAAGAATTTTGAGGTATTCTGTGAACAACGAAGGCGGTGCCTCTGAACTTGTAATTATCCTTATGGTTATGGGAAATTGCTTGTGACATATTACCAACTATTTCAGAGAACTGATATTTGTGGTAAAAAAAAAAACGAAATATGGGAAGATTTTAATTGGTCTAGAATAGAATACATCTTCAGGAAATAGAAAATAGAAAAATTAAAATTTTTATTTATATAAAATTTCCTATAAAAAATAAAATTGCCGAAATTTGCAAATTAAATTCTAATTTCAGGATGTAAATTTCTATAAATTAAGACCTAATTTGGAACTCAAGATACAAAATCGAAAATCTATTTTCCAAAATAACAATAATTTGTCTAACAAAAATATCTATAGATATAGAATTTAGACAAAATTTTCTATAGAAATAAAATTTTTAAAATTTTCTATAGAAATAGAAATTGTACCCAATTTTCTATAAAAATAAATTTTCGACAGAATATTCTATAGAAATAGTTTTCTATAACAAATTTTTTATTAAAACTAATATTTCAGAAATTTATATAAAATTTTAATAAAATTTTCTATAGAAATGTAATTTAAAAAAAAATTGTCCAAAAATAAAATGTTCTATAGATATAAAATTTTGACAAAAATCTAGAAAAAAAAATTGGTAAAGAATAACATTTTGAAATTTCTTCTATAGAACTAAGTGCTAAGAATATTTTCTAAAATTTTTTTTAGAAATAAATTTTGTCAAAATTTTTTATAGAAGTAAATTTTTTTCAAAATTCGCTATAGAAATACAATTTTGACAAAATTTTCTTGAATATAAAAATTTGTTAGAAATAACACATTATCCAATTTTTCTAGCACCTATATTACCTGTTTATTTTCATAATTCACTATGATTGTAAATATATAAATAAATAAATAAATAAATAAATTTTTCTATAGAAACAAAATTTTGATAAAATTTTCAATTGAAAGAACAGTTTGATAAAATTTTCTATAGAAATATAATTTTTAAAAAAATTGTATATCAATAAAATTTTTTATAGAAATAAAAATCTTTGACAAAAATTTCTCAAAGAAATAAAATTAAGCAAAAATTGCTAAAGGAATAACATTTTGAATCTTTTTTTTATAGAAATCAAATGCTAAGAATATTTTTTAAAAATTTGTTAAAATTTTTTCGATTTTTTTTTTAATTCTCTATAGAAATAAAATTTTTACAAGATTTTCTATGGAAATAAAATTTTTACAAGATTTTCTATAGAAATAAAATTTTTACACAATTTTCTATAAAAATAAAATTTTGACAAAATTTTCTATAGAAATAAAATTTTGACAAAATTTTCTATAGAAATAAAATTTTTACAAGATTTTCTATAGAAATAAAATTTTGACAAAATTTTCTATAGAAAATAAATTTTGAAAAAAAAAATTTATAGAAATGAAATTTTGACAAAATTTTCTATAGATATAAAATTTTGATAAAATTTTCTATAGATATAAAATTTTGACAAAATTTTCTATAGAAATAAAATTTTGGCAAAACTTTCTATAGATATAAAATGTTGATAAAATTTTCTATAGATATAAAATGTTGATAAAATTTTCTATAGATATAAAATTTTGACAAAATTTTCTACAGAAATAAAATGTTGACAAAATTTTCTATAGAAAAAAAATTTTGACAAAATTTTGTATAGCAATAAAATTTTGATAAAATTTTCTATAGATATAAAATTTTGATAAAATTTTCTATAGATATAAAAATTTGACAAAATGTTCTATAAAAATAAAATTTTGGCAAAATTTTCTATAGAAATAAAATTTTGACAAAATTTTCTATAGAAATAAAATTTTGACGAAATTTTCTATAAAAATAAAATTTTGACAACATTTTGTATAGAAATAAAGTTTTGTCGAAGTTTTCTCTATATAAACAAAATTTTGATAAAATTTTTAATCAAAATAAAATATTGATAAAATTTTTTACAGATTGGTTTTCAAAATTATATTTTAAAAACCAATTTCTATATAAATACAACTTCTTAAAGAAATAAAATTTTTACAAAATTTTCTATAGAAATTAAGAAAAAATTTTAATATTCATGACAAATTCCGTATGCATCTTCTACACCAGCAAAGACATCTATTGATGACACTCGAAAGTAATAAATTTTGAAAAAAGCAAACAAATCACAAAAAAAAAAACTACAAATGGAAGAATAGAAGAGGACCTCAACAATATTATCCACACTACGAAATCATCAAAGCACCAAAACAGCTATGTACGACTCTTGCTATGCTGACATTTTTCTTGGCCCATCGTTTTATTGACTTCGCTAGATTAATGGAAATTCTCTAAGATTTTTAGATAAACATTATGGGAAAAATTAGGAAATTTTTGAAAATGGAAAATTATGCGATATTTTGATTGTTTGAATACAATCGCGTTGCACCTTACAGGTGTTGAAATTGTTTGTGAGATTAGTATTCGTAATCTACAGTGAGAGATTTGTTTGATGTTAGGGATTATGACCTTTGGCAATACGGCATTTGAATGGATATATTGTGGGGGAGCATTGAAGACTTTGGGGATGGGACTAATTTTTGTTTTATATGCGGGTGATAAAAATAGATACGTGTAATGAAATTCGTATATATATTGGGAACGTTTTTCCAATAAAATATTAAGCAACTCTTTATAGACATAAACGTTTGACAAAATTTTCTATAGAGATAACATTTTGACAAAATTTTCTATAGAGATAAAATTTTGACAAAATTTTCTATAGAGATAAAATTTTGGCAACATTTTTTATAGAGGTAAAATTTTGACAAAATTTTCTATAGAGATAAAATTTTGACAACATTTTCTATAGAGATAAAATATTGACAAAATTTTCTATAGAGATAAAATTTTGACAAAATTTTCTATAGAGATAAAATTTTGACAAAATTTTCAATAGAGATAACCATTTGACAAAATTTTCTATAGAGATAAATTTTGACAAATTTTTCTACAGAGATGAAATTTTGACAAAATTTTCTCTAAAAATACAAAAATTTTGACAAAATTTTCTATAGAGATAAAATTTTGACAACATTTTGTATACAGATAAAATTTTGACAAAATTTTCTATAGAGATAAAATTTTGACAAAATTTTCTATAGAGATAAAATTTTGACAACATTTTCTATACAGATAAAATTATGACAAAATTTTCGATGGAGATACAAGTTTGACAATATTTTCGTTAGAGATAAAATTTTGACAAAAATTTCTATAGAGACAACATTTTGATAAAATTTTCTATAAAAATAAAATTTTGCCAAAATTTTTCTATAGAGATAAAATTTGTATAAGATTTTCTCAGATATAAAATTTTGACAAAATTTTCTATAGAGATAAAATTTTGACAAAATTTTCTATAGAGATAAAATTTTGACAAAATTTTCTATAGAGATAAAATGTTGACAAAATTTTCTATAGAGATAAACGTTTGACAAAATTTTTTATATAGAGATAACGTTTTGACAAAATTTTCTAAGAGATAAAGTTTTGACAAAATTTTCTATAGAGATAAAATGTTGACAAAATTTTCTATAGAGATACAATTTTGACAAAATTTTCTATAGAGATAAAGTTTTGACAAAATTTTCTATAGAGATAAACGTTTGACAAAATTTTCTATAGAGATAAAATTTTGACAAAATTTTCTATAGAGATAAAATTTTGACAAAATTTTTTATAGAAATACAATTTTGACAAAATTTTCTATAGAGATAAAGTTTTGACAAAATTTTCTATAGAGATAAACGTTTGACAAAATTTTTTATATAGAGATAACGTTTTGACAAAATTTTCTAAGAGATAAAGTTTTGACAAAATTTTCTATAGAGATAACATTTTGACAAAATTTTTCTATAGAGATAAAATTTTGACAAAATTTACTCAGAGTTAAATTTTGACAAAATTTTCTATAGAGATAAAATTTTGACAAAATTTTCTATAGAAATAACATTTTGATACCATTTTCTACAGAGATAAAATTTTGACAAAATTTTTCTATAGAGATAAAATTTTGACAAAATTTTTCTATAGAGATAAAATTTTGACAAAATTTTCTATAGAGATAAAATTTCGACAAAATTTTCTATAGAGATAAAATTTTGACAAAAATTTCTATAGAGATAAAATTTTGACAAAATTTTCTATAGAGATAAAATTTTGACAACATTTTCTATAGAGATAACATTTTGACAAAATTTTCTATAGAGATAAAATTTTGACAAAATTTTCTGTAGAGATAACATCTTGACAAAATTTTCGATAGAGATAAAATTTTTGACAAAATTTTCGATAGAAATAAAATTTTGACAAAATTTTCTATAGAGTTAAAATTTTGACAAAATTTTCTATAGAGATAGAATTTTGACAAAATTTTCGATAGGGATAGAATTTTGACAAAGTTTTCTATAGAAATAGAATTTTGACAAATTTTGCTATAGAAATAAAGTTGTGACAAAATTTTCTATAGAGATAAAATTTTGAAAAAATTTTCTATAGAAATAACATTTTGACAAAATTTTCTACAGAGATAAAATTTTGACAAAATTTTCTATAGAAATAATATTTTGACAACATTTTCTATAGAGATAAAATTTTGACAAATTTTGCTACAGAGATAAAATTTTGACAAAATTTTCTATAGAAATAATATTTTGACAACATTTTCTATAGAGATAAAATTTTGACAAATTTTGCTATAGAAATAAAATTTTGACAAAATTTTCTATAGAGATAAAATTTTGACAAAACTTTCTATAGAAATAAAATTTTGACAAAATTTTCTATAGAGATAAAATTTTGACAAAAATTTCTATAGAGATAAAATTTTGACAAAATTTACTATAGGAATAAAATTTTGACAGAAATAAAATTTTGACAATATTTTCTATAGAGATAAAATTTTGAAAAAAAATTATATAGAGATACAATTTTGACAAAATTTTCTATGTAGATAAAATGTTGACAAAATTTTCTATAGAGATAAACGTTTGACAAAATTTTCTATAGAGATAAAATTTTGACAAACTTTTCTATTGAGATAAAATTTTGACAAAATTTTCTATAGAGATAAAATTTTGGCAAAATTTTCTATACGGATAAAATTTTCACAAAATTTTCTATAGAAATAAAATTTTGACAACATTTTCGATATCGATAAAATTTTGACAAAATTTTCTATGGAAATAAACTTTTGATAAAATTTTCTTTAGAGTTAAAATTTTGACCGAATTTTCTATAGAGTTAAAATTTTGACAAATTTTCTATAGAAATAAAATTTTGACAAAATTTTCTGTAGAGCTAAATTTTGACAAAATTTTCTATAGAGATAAAATTTTGACAAAATTTTCGATATCGATAAAATTTTGACAAGATTTTATATAGAAATAAACTTTTTCTTTAGAGAAAAAATTTTGACTGAATTTTCTATAGAGTTAAAATTGTGACAAATTTTCTATAGAAATAAAAGTTTGGCCTTTGGTTAACACTGCCAGAGAATTCTTTCTATATCAGTGAAATGTTAATAGGTTCAATAGCTTATCTATCCTGTCTTAAAAAAATTTAACCTTAAGCTTAACACAATTTGATACAAAAACATCTAGATTTAATATACATTTTTTCTCAATTGCTTTAATTCCTTTAAAGTATTAAAACATTTGCCAAAAGTTTGCCATTATTTTCATTTCAGGGAGAAACATAAAGGTTCCCATAAAAAAAGGAAACTTTGTAAAAATAAAAATGAAAGAAAAACATAGACTGGCAACAGGGGAGAGTAGAAGCAAACAAACGAGCAAGCGTTTGTGTTGCTGATTCAATAATTTTGGTGTTATTTTTAGCGAAAAGTTCATGAACTGTTTCAGCAGACATGTATCAAAATAAAAACACTCATCCCTACCATGCCATGCTATTCTTTGTCCCTAGTCCGGCTTTTAAAGCTTATGTTCCTGTCACATTTTTACGTCTACTAAGCTGGCGTTGCCAGTGTATGAGTGAGTGTGCGAGTATTTTTTTGAGGACTGCCTTCTCTGTCCTCCAAGCGTTGATTTAATTTACACGGCTGTATTTAATGTGTTTTTAATTTACTTTACTGATATGTTTCCTTGCCATTTTTCCTTTTAACAGACGTTGTTTTTTTTTTTTGTTTTGCTTGGAAACCGGTACTTTCTCAGTAAAGCTTTTGATTTTGTATACGTGTGTGCGTGTCTGTTTTTTTTTTTTTTTGTCTTGATATTTTTTGCAAAACAGGAGACGGAAACAGTCTGTTAAACTTCGGTACACATACATGTAAGTAAGTATATATGTGTGGTTGTGTGATTACGTGCTGGCCAATGTGCGTGTCCTTGCTTTTGAAATATTACTCATACTTACTTAGAAATAAGAGACTTACATCACATGTCTTCACAAATCTACACCTACACACACACACACATACACTCTTGCTTGCATTCACATATATCCCCTTAACTCTCACAATATGAATGAAATAAAGCAGTAACCATGTTAAGGACAAACTTTATCAAAACACTCTCTGTGTATAGAAAAACATTTCTTTATTTTTCTTGTTTTTTTTTTTATTTCTCATATAATGAAATTACTTTTATATAATTTAACAATAACACACATACACACACACCCATGCAAACACATCGAGGCTTTGTGTGCATAACAGATTGTAGTTCAGAAAATGATGAACTTTCTTGACGAACGGTCGAACAGAAAAACACTTCAAGATTGTTTCTGTTCTTTTTTTGGTTTTTTGCAAAACTTTTTCCATGATGGTAAATGGGACAGAAAATTGTAGCCCATCCATGGAATCCAAAGCTGGTAATAATTTGATTAGTGAAAGTTGCAGAGATTTTTTTCTGAGGAATTAATGATACCCTACATCAATACAAAATTGACAAAGAGGATTGTAACACAAGGTAGTCGTATAGCTAACATAGGACTTTTTTTGAGAACATTTTCTTTATAACTAAACATTTTGCCAAATTTTCGAGAGTAATAATTTTTTGCCAAAAAATTGTGTATAGAAATAAGTTTTTAACAAAAGTTTCTATATAAATAAAATTTTGAAAAGAATTTCAATAGAAATAAATTTTGACAAAATTTTCAATAGAAATAAAATTTTGACAAAATTTTCAATAGAAATAAAATTTTGACAAAATTTTCAATAGAAATAAAATTTTGGCAAAATTTTCAATAGAAATAAAATTTTGGCAAAATTTTCAATAGAAATAAATTTTGACAAAATTTTCAATAGAAATAAAATTTTGGCAAATTTTTCAATAGAAATAAATTTTGACAAAATTTTCAATAGAAATAAAATTTTGACAATTTTTTCTATAAAAATAAAATTTGACAAAGTTTTCTATAGAAATAAAAGTTTGCCAAAATTATCTATAGAAACAAAATTTTCAATAAATCTTCTCTACAAATAAAATTTTAACAAAACTTTCTATCGAAATAAAATTTTGACCAAATCTTCCATAGAAATAAAGTTTTGTAAAAAATTTTGTAGTTTAGTCAACGCAATTGTTTTATGTTGAAATCAAAACAACAAATATGATTGAAAACAAATAAAGAAAGAGGAAGCACGCTCAAAATAAACCCAGCCAACTTCACTAAAAAATTTTCAAAGAAATAAAATTTTGACAAATTTTTCTATAAAAATAAAATTTGACAAAGTTTTCTATAGAAATAAAAGTTTGCCAAAATTATCTATAGAAACAAAATTTTCAATAAATCCTCTCTACAAATAAAATTTTAACAAAATTTTCTATCGAAATAAAATTTTGACCAAATCTTCCATAGAAATAAAGTTTTGTAAAAAATTTTGTAGTTTAGTCAACGCAATTGTTTTATGCTGAAATCAAAACACCAAATATGATTGAAAACAAATGAAGAAAGAGGAAGCAAGCTCAAAATAAACCCAGCCAACTTCACTCAAATGCACGATTTGACTTTGGCTAAGGAAAAGAGAGATGTTTGTACAAATATTTATTTCGAGAAAACCCGACTATCATACACCTTTTTTCGGAAGGTTCAAGTGTAATTCACTTTGGGTTTGGTGAATTACCCGAATTTATTCTGATAATTGGTCGACAGTTTTGCTGCCAGTAGAGGTTGCTGATGAGCAATATGGTAATTTCGAAATGGTCGTCCTTCCAACCAACTTGCAGTCTATAGGACTTTGCTCAAACAAATTTGACAAACATACTTTTCCTCTGTTGGTTAAGCTACTATTGTAGTTTAGTCAACTCAATGGTTTGAAGCTGAAATCAAAACAACAAACAACATTGACTACAGAAACAAAATTTTGACAAAATGTTCCATAGAAATAAAATTTAAAAAAAAAATATCTATAGAAAAAAAAACTAAAAAAGAAATTCTATAAATATAAATTTTCAAAAAAAATATCTATAAAATAAAATTTTCAAAAAATTTTCTATAAAAATAAAATTTTCAAAAATTTTTCTATAAAAATAAAATTTTCAAACAAATTTTCAACTTAAATAAGATTTTGTCACAACTATAAAATTTTTCCAAAAATATTCTATAGAAATAAAATTTTGTCATACACTTTTTATAGGAAAACTTTTTATATATGTTGACAAAATTTTCTATAGAAAAAAAAACATAGAAAATATTCTATAGAAATAAAATTTTGTAAAATTTTGTAAAAAAAAGAAGAAAATATTCTATGGAAATAAGACCAATAAATAAATAAATAAAATTTTCCCACATATTTTCTCTAAAAAAATTGCCAAAAAAAAAATTTCTATACAAATAACATTTTGAAAAAATTTTCTTTAGAAATACAATTTTACCAAAAATTTTTATAGAAATAAAATTTTGACAAAACTTTGTATAGAAATAAAATTTTGTCAAAACATTCTGTTGAAATAAAATTTTGAAAAATTTTACTATAGAAATAAAATTTCGAGAAAATTTTCTAAAGAAATAAAATATCGACAAAATTTTCTATAGAAATAAAATTTTCAATAAATTTTATTCACAAAAAAAATTGACAACATTTTCTAGTGACATTAAATTAAAACAAATATATACAGCAGTAAGTTCGGCCGGGCCGAATCTCTCATTCTAGAAGCCTAAGAAATAAAGTCGGGAGATCGGTCTATATGGGGGCTATACCAAAACATGGATAGGCACCATTTGTGACACACCTATTTGTGATCTTAAAATACCTCTAGATTTTCAATATGAAGCAAATCGGCTAGAAAATATAGTTTCTAGAAGACCAAGGAGTAAAATCGGGAGATCGGTCTATATGGGGGTTACACCAAAAAAATGGACCGATACACCTCAATTTCGGCACACCTATTTGTGGTCATAAAATACTTCTAGATTTCAAATCGCATAGTAAATACAGTTTCTAGAAGCCCAAGAAATAAGATCGGGAGATCAGTCTATATAGGGGCTATACCAAAACATGAACCGATACGGAACATTTTCGACACACCTCTTTATGGTCCCAAAATACCTCTAGATTTCCAATTTTAGGCAAATCGGATAGTAAATACAGTTTCTGGAAGCCCAAGAAGTAAAATCGCTAGATTGGTCTATATGGAGGATATACCAAAACATGGACCGATGGGCACAATTTTCGGCGCACCTTTTTATGGTCCTAAAATACCTGAAGATTTTCAATTTCAGGCAAATCGGATAGAAAATACAGTTTCTAGAAGCCGAAGAAGTAAAATCGGGAGATCGGTCTATATGGAGGCTATACTAAACCATGGACCGATACGGACCATTTTCGACACACCTCTTTACGGTCCCAAAATACCTCTAGATTTCCAATTTCAGGCAAATCGGATAGTAAATACAGTTTATAGAAGCCCAAGAAGTAAAATCGGGAGATCGGTCTATATGGAGGCTATACCAAAGCATTGACCGATACGCACCATTTTCGACACACCTCTGGTCCAAAAATACCTCTACATTTCCAATTTCAGGCAAATCGGATAGAAAATACAGTCTCTAGACGCCCAAGAAACAAAATCGGGAGATCGGTCTATATGGAGGCTATACTAAAACATGGACCGATACGGACCATTTTCGACACACCTCTTTACGGCCCCAAAATACCTCTAGATTTCCAATTTCAGGCAAATCGGATAGTAAATACAGTTTATAGAAGCCCAAGAAGTAAAATCGGGAGATCGGTCTATATGGAGGCTATACCAAAGCATTGACCGATACGCACCATTTTCGACACACCTCTTTATGGTCCAAAAATACTTCTACATTTCCAATTTCAGGCAAATCGGATAGAAAATACAGTTTCTAGAACCCCAAGAAGTAAAATCGTGATATCGGTCTATATGGAGGCTATACCAAAACATGGACCGATGGGCCCCATTTTCGGCACACCTTTTTTGGTCCGCAAATACCTCTAGATTTCCAATTTCAGGCAAATTGGATAAAAACTACGTTTTTTTATAAGCCCAAGAACCCAAATCGGGAAGTCGGTTTATATAGGGACTATATCAAACTTGGACCGATATAGCCCATCTTCGAACTTGACCTGCCTGCAAACAAAAAACGAATCTGTGCCAAATTTCAGGACGACAGCGCCATTATTGAAGGCTGTAGCGTGATTACAACAGACCGACAGACGGACATGCTTATATTGCTTAGAATTTCTCCATGATCAAGAATATATATACTTTATATAGTCGGAAATCAATATTTCGATGCGTTACAAACGGAATGACAAACTTATTATACCCCCATCACCATTCTATAGTAGTGGGTATAAAAAAATCTAAAGAACTAAAACTTTGACAAAATTCTCTATAGCAAAAAATTTAGAAAATATTCTATAGATATAATATATTGACAAACTTTTCGATGGAAATAAAATTCTAACAAAATTTTCAATGGAAATAAAATTTCGAGCAACTTTTATAAAGAAATAAAAAAAAAACAAAATAAACAAACAAAAAAAATCGAAAAAATTTTCTATAGAAATAAAATGTTCAAAAGTTTTATTCACAAAAAAAAAATGCAAACAACATTTTTCTATTGAAAGTCTTGCCAAAATTTTTTATATAAATACAGTTTTGACAAAATGTTCTATATAAATAAAATTTTGACCAAAATTTCTACACAGAAAAAAATTTCACGAAAATGTTTCCAATTAAAATTTTAATTGAGTTTTAAAAAATATTCAGTTAAAAATTTAATTGATTCAACAATTTTTTTAATTGAAACAAAAATCAATCAAAAAAACTAATAGTATCAATTAATTTTTAATTGACCGTCAATTAATTTATTAATTGATACTATACTTTCTGTGATTGAAGACGTTTCAATTAAAAATTAATTGGATCAATTAATTTCGTGATTGAATCAGATTTTTTTTGTGTGTATAGAAATAAAATTATGACAAAATTTTCCTTAAAAATAAAATTTTGACAAAATTTTTTCAGGAAATAAAATTTTGACAAAATTTTCTCTGGAAATAAAATTTTTACAAAACTTCCTATAAAAATAAAATTTTATATCTCTGGTTGATTACCGTTGTCCTTAGAAATAAACTTTTGACAAAATTTTCTATAGAAATAATATTTTTAGAAAATTTTCAATAAAAAAAAAATTGTGAATATTTTCCATGGAAATAAAATTTTGGAAAAATTTTCTTTAGAAAGAAAGTTTTGAAAAAAAAAATCTGTAGAAATAAGATTTTCAAAAAATTTTTCTATAACAATAAAATATTTAAAACATTTTGTATATAACAAAATTAAAAAAAAATCAATAGAAATTAAATTTTGACAACATTTTGCTATTGAAACTCTTGCCAAAATTTTTTATATAAATACAATTTTGACAAAATGTTCTATATAAATAAAATTTTACCCAAAATTTCTACACAGAAAAAAATTTTACGAAAATGTTTCCAATTAAAATTTTAATTGAGTTTTAAAAAATATTCAGTTACAAATTTAAATTGAAACAAAAATCAATCAAAAAAAATTAGTATCAATTAATTTTTTAGTTGGATCAATTAATTTTTAATTCACCGTCAATTAATTTATTAATTGATACTATCATTTCTGTGATTGAAGATATTCCAATTAAAAAATTAATTGGATCAATTAATTTCGTGATTGAATCAGATTTTTTTTTTTTTTGTGTGTATAGAAATAAAATTATGACAAAATTTTCTCTAAAAATAAAATTTTGACAAAATTTTTTCGGGAAATAAAATTTTGACAAAATTTTCTAAAGAAATAAAATTTTGACCAAATTTACTACAGAAATTAAGTTTTGACAAAATTTAAAACTTCAAAAATCTCTGAAATATGGATTAGAGTTGCAACACAAAAAGCAGGTAAGGGCCACACCATAAGAATAGTATCGCTGGCTGTTATTCTGCGACCCGATATATAGCGTTACAACGACTTCGAGAGTGAAGAATCTCCTTTCTTAAAGAAAAACCCACAAGAAATCTATGGTAGACGATATGGGGAATAGAATGGACTCAATAGAGTATTGGATAATTCACTTAATGGATTCTTATTTTCCTTGAAATTTATCACGCAAGACTGAAGTTAAAATGTTGTACGATGTACCACTTATGATGCAATATTTCCGATACTACTTCAAAAGAAGGACTATACAGTAATACACACAAAAATAAAATTTACTTTGGTTAAATTATTTTAACCTTTCGTTAAAGATTTTGATATTGATTCCGAGCCAAAGCAGCGGATTGTATATTGGCTCGCTAATTGAATTTTCATTCACTTTTTGCTTAATCTTTCATATTAAGGCAATACTTTGTGGAACGCGTCACCCTACTTAGCCGTGGTTTTATAGCATTCCAAGAATTCGCATGCTCTCCCAAATTCTAAAGGGATGGAAGGGGTATTCACAATGGCCAAAACCGCCCAGATTAGTTATGCAGCTCCAAAGGCATAACATATAGCCCCTGAAGTCTAACATAAATCCTGGTGAAGATCATTCAACGTAGTTGGTGATATGCCTAGTTGGTACTGTGGAAAAATGTGGAATTTCATATACACTTCCTTCAATTTTCCTCTTTGTCTTAAATTTAAAAATATTTTATTTGCATTTTTTTCTTGTTCTCACTATTCCAAAAGAATTCATTTCGCCCATAATTAATAAACGATGGTTTTTTGTGCACCATATCCTTCTCTTTCTTTGTGTATTCTTTAACTTATAGAGTCAGAGCTTTTACCCTGACCTAGTGCACAATTATTTCCATTTGAGATGGTAATGGGAGGAAAAAAACATAAACCTTCATTTTTTATGGTCTTTAATCTGAGACGCGTTTCATTTTAATATTTTTTTCTTTGCAAGCAAGAAATGAAACAACTCTGCCATATGGAAATTGTATATAGGAATATATGCGATGCAAATTGGGTAGGAGCATTTGAATTTGAAGGCCTTACGGAGGGCATTAGGAAATTTACAAGCAAACAAAAATTAAAATTTTCAAAAATATTAAGCATGAAACGATTATTTGAAGAAGAGCCTTCAGAAATAAAAAAAATAGGAGGTCGTCTATATTGGGGATATATGAGCCAATGTCTATTACTATGGCTACCATAATTGATAAGAAAAAATGATCCCACACTTTGTCAAATAGTTTTCATGTGAATTAAGACCATTTCGACCAAAAAATCCTTTCAAATTTCTTCACAGTAAATATTGCAAATGCCTCTCAATTATATATATCAAAACCTCTTGGCAACCAGCATTTTTAGTGCATACTCATAAAGGCCCTCTTGCATTCAAATATCTGCAACAGTATTCCTATGCATCCTTGGATTTCTATACAAACACTATAACAGATTGAATATATGTGTGTGAGTGTGTTTATGTTTGTAGGTCTATTAGTGCAATGAGAACTAGTTTTTCACGTAGTATGTGGGTCATTAGCGTGATCATCACACACAAATTGTAAATTATTTTCTTTGAATTTTATCTCTCTTAAGTGTTTAAGGTTTGTTCTTGTTATCTGCTTTAGTTTAAATTAAATTTAAAAACAAAATTATGTAGTTTTCATTCATCACCCCACCCCAATGGCAGCACGTACGCTTACCCAACCCTACTACTAAATGAACATCATATGATAGCATAGCGATTTACACAATATCGTTTTCGTTTCTTCCTATTATTGGACGACGGCATATATCCCTACATATGCATACATGTGTGTGGAAATTCTACGGGTATGATTGAAGTCAGGCTATGTGAACCCATTTTATTTGCACAGTGGTAAAATGAGTGGGGAAGAAGATTATTCAAAATTTCATTTCTATAGAAAATTTTGTCAAAACTTTTTTTCGATAGAAAATTTTGTCACAATTTTAGTTCTATAGAAATTTTTTCACAAAATTTTAGTTCTATAGAAAATTTTATGCAATTTCTTTCTCTGTAGAATAGACATTTTTTTATTTCAATAGGAAATTTTATGAAATTTCTATTTCTGTTTAAAAATTTGTCAAAATGTTCTTTTTATAGAAAATTTTGTCACAATTTCATTTCTATAGAAAATTTTGCCAAAATTGTATTTCTAAAGAAAATTTTATCAAAATTTTATCACTATAGAAAATTTTGTCAAAATTTTATATCTATAGACAATTTTGTCAAAATTTTATCTCTATAGAGAATTTTGTCAGAATTCTATTTTTATAGAAAATTGGGTCAAAATTTTAATTCTATAAAAAATTTTGTCAGAATTTTATTTTTATAGAAAATTGTGTCAAAATTTTAATTCTATAGATTTTGTTTTTAATTTTATTTCTATAAAAAATTTTGGCAAAATTTTATTTCTTTAGAAAATTATGTCAAAATTGTATTTCTATAGAAAATTATTTTCTAGGGAAATAAAATTTTGACAAAATTTTATTTTTACCGAAAATTTTGTCAAAATTTTTCTCGATAACAAAATTTGTGAAATTTGTATTTCTATAGAAAATTTTGGTCAAAATTTTATTTCTAAATAAAATTTTGTCAAAATTTTATTTTTATAGAAATGTGTATCAAAATTTTAATTCTATAGAAAATTTTGGTCAACATTTTATTTCTAAAGAAAATTTTGTCAAAATTTTATTTATTTGGAAAATTTTGTCAAAATTTGATTTCTATAGAAGATTTTGTCAAAATTTTATTTCTATAGAAAATTTTGTCAAAATTTTATTTTTGTAGAAAATTTTGTCAAAGTTTTATTTCTATAGAAAATTTCGACAAAATTTTATTTATATAGAAAACTGTGACCAAATTTTATTTCTATAGAAAATTTTATCAAAATTTTATTTCTAAAGAAAATTTTTCAAAATTTTATTTCTATAGAAAATTTTGTCAAAATTTAATCTCTACCCGAGTAACAATTGAATGATCTAATTAGATCTGAGCAGATTCGAAAATTGGTAGGATATGAATATATCTTATTGCTATAGAATTGGATCTGATCAGATCTCAAAATTGGCCTAGATCTAATGCCTTAGATATAAATATGTATAGCTCTATATGCAGATAGATCTGATGTTAGATCTTGTCATATATGGAATTATATCTAGTTACATTTTATTATGATTAGATCCAAAGTGGCCAATTTTGAGATTTGATAATATCTAATTAAATCCACCAATTTTTTACTCGGGTATAGAAAATTTTGTCAAAATTTTATTTCTATAGAAAATTTTTTCAAAATTTTATTTCTATAGAAAATTTTGTCATAATTTTATTTCTATAGAAAATTTTGTGAAAATTTTATTTCTTTAGAAAATTTTGTCAAGGTTTTATTTTTATAGAAAATTGTGTCAAAATTGGTATTCTATAGAAATTTGTGGTTAAAACTTTATTTGTAAAGAAAATGTTGTCAAAATTTTATTTATTTGGAAAATGTTATCAAAAATTTTTTTCTATAGAAGATTTTGTCAAAATTTTATTTCTATAGAAAATTTTGTTAAAATCTTATTTCTATAGAAAATTTTGTCAAAATTTTATTTCTGTAGAAAATTTTGTCAAAATTTTATTTTTGTACAAAATTTTTTCAAAATTTTATTTATATAGAAAACTTTGTCAAAATTTTATCAAAATTTTATTTCTAAAGAAATTTTTTCATAATTTTATTTCTATAGAAAATTGTATTTCTATAAAAAATTTTCGCAGATTTTATTTCTATAGGAAATTTTGTAAAATTTCTATTTCTATAGAAAATTTTGTCAAAATTTTATTTTTATAGAAAATTGTGTCAAATTTGTAATTCTATAGCAATTTGTGGTCAAAATTTTATTTATTTTGAAAATTTTCTCAAAATTTTATTTCTATAGAAAATTTTGTTAAAAATTTATTTCTTTAGAAAATTTTGTTAAAATTTTGTTTTTGTTGAAAATGTTGTCAAAATTTTATTTCTATAGAAAATTTTGTCAAAATTTTATTTTTTTAGAAAATTTTTTTAAAATTTTATTTCTATAGAAAATTTCGACAAAATTTTATTTATATAGAAAACTTTGTCAAAATTTTATTTCTATAGAAAATTTTGTGAAAATTTTATTTTATAGAAAATTTTGTCAAAAATTTATCTCTACCCGAGTAACAATTGAGTGATCTAATTAGATCTGAGCAGATCCGAAAATTGGTAAGATATGAATATATCTACTTGCTATAGAATTGGATCTGATCCGATCTCAAAATCTCTAATGCCTTAGATATAATTATGTATAGCCCTACATGCAGATAGATCTGATGTTAGATCTTGTCATTATATCTAGGAATTATATCTAGTTACATTTAATTATGGTTAGATCCAAAGTGGCCAATTTTGAGATCTGATAATATCTAATGAGATCCACCAATTTTTTACTCGGTTATAGAAAATTTTGTAAAAATTTTATTTCTATAGAAAAATTTTTCAAAATTTTATTTGTATAAAACATTTTGGTCAAAATTTTGATTTCTATAGAAAATTTTATTTCTATAGAAAATTTTGCCAAATATTTTACTACTATAGAAAATTTTGTCAAAAATTTTATTTCTATAGAAAATTTTGTGAAAATTTTATTTCTATAGAAAATTTTGTGAAAATTTTATTTCTATAGAAAATTTTGTCAAGGTTTTAGTTTTATAGAAAATTGTGCCAAAATTGTAATTCTATAGAAATTTGTGGTCAAAATTTTATTTGTAAAGAAACTGTTGTCAAAATTTTATTTATTTGGAAAATTTGTTCAAAAATGGTTTTTCTATAGAAGATTTTGTCAAAATTTTATTTCTATAGAAAATTTTGTTAAAATCTTATTTCTATAGAAAATTTTGTCAAAATTTTATTTCTATAGAAAATTTTGTCAAAATTTTATTTTTGTACAAAATTTTTTCAAAATTTTATTTATATTGAAAGCTTTGTCAAAATTTTATTTCTATAGAAAATTTTATCAAAATTTTATTTCTAAAGAAATTTTTTCATAATTTTATTTCTATAGAAAATTGTATTTCTATAAAAAAAATTTCGCAGATTTTATTTCTATAGGAAATTTTGTAAAATTTCTATTTCTATAGAAAATTTTGTCAAAATTTCTATTTCTATAGAAAATTTCGTCAAAATTTTATTTTTATAGAAAATTGTGTCAAATTTGTAATTCTATAGCAATTGTGATCAAAATTTTATTTATTTGGATAATGTTGTCAAAATTTTAATTATTTTGAAAATTTTGTCAAAATGTTATTTCTATAGAAAATTTTGTTAAAAATTTATTTCTTTAGAAAATTTTGTCAAAATTTTATTTCTATAGAAAATTTCGACAAAATTTTATTTATATAGAAAACTTTGTCAAAATTTTATTTCTATAGAAAATTTTATCAAAATTTTATTTCTAAAGAAAATTTTTCATAATTTTATTTCTATAGAAAATTTGCTCAGATTTTATTTCTATAGGAAATTTTGTAAAATTTCTATTTCTATAGAAAATTTTGTCAAAATTTCTATTTCTATAGAAAATTTTGTCAAAATTTTATCTTTATAGAAAATTTTGTCAAAATTTTATTTTTATAGAAAATTGTGTCAATTGTAATTTTATAGAAATTTGTGGTCAAAGTTTTATTTTTATAGAAAATTTTGTCAAAATTTTATTTCTATAGAAAATTTTGTCAAAATTTTATTTCTATTGAAAATTTCGACAAAGTTTTATTTATATAGAAAACTTTGTCAAAATTTTATTTCTATAGAAAATGTTATCAAAATTTTATTTCTAAAGAAAATTTTTCATAATTTTATTTCTATAGAAAATTTTATTTCTATACAAAATTTTGTCAAAATCTTATTTTTATAGAAAATTGCGTGAAAATTGTAATTCTATAGAAATTTGTGGTCAAAATTTTATTTCTAAAGAAAATGTTGTAAAAATTTTACTTATTTGGAAAATTTTGTCAAAATTTTATTTCTATAGAAGATTTTGTCAAAATTTTATTTCTATAGAAAATTTTGTCAAAATGTTATTTCATTGTTGTTGTGTTTTTGATTTCAGCTTGAAACCATACATTGACTAAACTACAAGTGTAGCTTAACCAACAGAGGAAAAGTTATGTTTGTACGAATTTATTTCGGCATAAGCCGGCTATCATGTAGAACATTTTTGTCAAAATTTTATTTTTGTAGAAAATTTTGTCAAAATTTCTATTTCTATAGAAAATTTTGTAAAAATTTTTATGTCTATAGAAAATTTTATTTCTATACAAAATTTTGTCAAAATTTTATTTCCATGGAAAATTTTGTTTAAACATTTATGTTCGTTTAGAACCACTGTCTCATTATTGTTGCTGCTTGTAAATGAGAAGAGGTTTGTTCTCATTTAATATCCACACTAATATATACATGTGTACATTCATTCTCTGTTACATATGCATGTATGTTTGCATTTGCGTTTTTTTTTTCTTTGCCCTATCAGGGTATTTGTTTTCTTCGTAATAGCCTTGCTCATGATTATCAATTTTATGGCCTTTTAATTAAATCTAAAAACAATTTAAAATTAAAACTTTTCAGTTTTTTAATTTTTATTCAATTATTTTGAAATTTTAAATAATCATAAGGGGGTGCTGAGTTTTCTTCACAGACATCATGATATCTAACCAGACATTGGCTAAAGTGTTGTTTACACAGTCAATGATCAATCGAAGCAATTAAAGAGTTATAAACTGAGAATTTCCCAAAGTTTAATGTCCATATTGGTCTTTATCCATCGATAGTGACCCTGGTGCATTGCTGGTTTAGGTGGGGAGGGGGGTCAATAAAATTTTATATAACTTAGGGGTAAGTGACAACGCTGGTAGTGGTAATGGTGGAGGATATGAGTATGAAATAAAATTTATTTGATATTCATGAAATTTATGACCATTTTCATTTATTATGAATTTTTTTCTGGTTTTCTTCTGTTTTCCTCTGGAATTTATTTCCAAACCCATTGCTGGTTTAAATATTTTTTTTCTTCACCACTAAAAAAACACCGTTTTAATTTTCTTCTTATAATGCTCCTGTGAACACAATTATGGAATGTATTTGGTTATAAATTTTATATGAACCAACTTTTGCCACAAGGCAACCATTGCATTTTAAAACGCGATACAAATGTAGAGTATTCCATTGTGGTGCAATGTGGATTATGGATTATGTTTGGTTGGGAGAAATTAAAATAATGTTCTATGTAGAGAATGAAAGCAAAGTTTTCAATATTTAAGATATTAGTCTACTTTTTCGATTTGTTTGAAATTTGCAGGGACGAGTAGCCAAACTAAATTCTTACTGAAAAAGGTAAGACTCTTTTGGTATGTGGTGTTAGTATATGACAAACATGCAAAAATTGGTCTGTAACGGATTGCAACCACGGTTGCGACATGTGCCAAAACTAATCTACCAAAATTAAAAAAAAAAAAAACAAAGTAAGGAAAGTCTAAAGTCGGGCGGGGCCGACTATATTATACCCTGCACCACTTTGTAGATCTAAATTGTCGATACCATATCACATCCGTCAAATGTGTTGGGGGCTATATATAAAGGTTTGTCCCAAATACATACATTTAAATATCACTCGATCTGGACAGAATTTGATAGACTTCTACAAAATCTATAGACACAAAATTTAAGTCGGCTAATGCACTAGGGTGGAACACAATGTTAGTAAAAAACAAGTAAGGAAAGTCTAAAGTCGGGCGGGGCCGACTATATTATACCCTGCACCACTTTGTAGATCTAAATTGTCGATACCATATCACATCCGTCAAATGTGTTGGGGGCTATATATAAAGGTTTGTCCCAAATACATACATTTAAATATCACTCGATCTGGAAGAATTTGATAGACTTCTACAAAATCTATAGACTCAAAATTTAATTCGGCTAATGCACTAGGGTGAAACACAATGTTAGTAAAAAACCAGTAAGGAAAGTCTAAAGTCGGGCGGGGCCGACTATATTATACCCTGCACCACTTTGTAGATCTAAATTTTAGATACCATATGACATCCGTCAAATGTGTTGGGGGCTATATATAAAGGTTTGTCCCAAATACATACATTTAAATATCACTCGATCTGGAAGAATTTGATAGACTTCTACAAAATTTATAGACTCAAAATTTAAGTCGGCTAATGCACTAGGGTGGAACACAATGTTAGTAAAAAAATATGGGAAACGTTTAAATCTGAAGCAATTTTAAGGAAACTTCGAAAAAGTTTATTTATGATTTATCGCTCGATATATATGTATTAGAAGTTTAGGAAAATTAGAGTCATTTTTACAACTTTTCGACTAAGCAGTGGCGATTTTACAAGGAAAATGTTGGTATTTTGACCATTTTTGTCGAAATCAGAAAAACATATATATGGGAGCTATATCTAAATCTGAACCGATTTCAACCAAATTTGACACGCATAGCTATAATGCTAATTCTACTCCCTGTGCAAAATTTCAACTAAATCGGAGTTAAAAATTGGCCTCTGTGGTCATATGAGTGTAAATCGGGCGAAAGCTTTATATGGGAGATATATCCAAATCTGAACCGATTTCAAGCAAATTTGGCACGCATAGTTACAACGCTAATTCTACTCCCTATGCAAAATTTCAACTAAATCGGAGCAAAAAATTGGCCTCTGTGGGCAAATGAGTGTAAATCGGGCGAAAACTATATATGGGAGCTATATCTAAATCTGAACCGATTTTGCTGATATTTTGCAAGTTTTTCGAGACTCATAAAATATTCGGATGTACGGAATTTGAGGAAGATCGGTTGATATACACGCCAATTATGACCAGATCGGTGAAAAATATATATGGCAGCTATATCTAAATCTGAACCGATTTTTTCCAAAATCAATAGGGATCGTCTATGAGCCGAAACAGGACCCTATACCAAATTTTAGGACAATCGGACTAAAACTGCGAGCTGTACTTTGCACACAAAAATACATCAACAGACAGACAGACAGACAGACAGACAGACGGACAGACAGACGGACAGACAGACAGACGGACATCGCTAAATCGACTCAGAATTTAATTCTAAGCCGATCCGTATACTAAAAGGTTGGTCTATGATTACTCCTTCTTGGCGTTACATACAAATGCACAAACTTATTATACCCTGTACCACAGTAGTGGTGAAGGGTATAAATATGGAAACGTTTAAATCTGAAGCAATTTTAAGGAAACTTCGAAAAAGTTTATTTATGATTTATCGCTCGATATATATGTATTAGAAGTTTAGGAAAATTAGAGTCATTTTTACAAGGCGATTTTACAAGGAAAATGTTGGTATTTTGACCATTTTTGTCGAAATCAGAAAAACATATATATGGGAGCTATATCTAAATCTAAACCGATTTCAACCAAATTTGGCACGCATAGCAACAATGCTAATTCTACTCCCTGTGCAAAATTTCAAATAAATCGGAGTTAAAAATTGGCATCTGTGGTCATATGAGTGTAAATCGGGCGAAAGCTATATATGGGAGCTATATCTAAATCTGAACCGATTTCAACCAAATTTGGCACGCATAGCAACAATGTTAATTCTACTCCCTGTGCAAAATTTCAACTAAATCGGAGCAAAAAATTGGCCTCTGTTGTCATATGAGTGTAAATCGGCCGAAAGCTATATATTGGAGCTATATCTAAATCAGAACCGATTTCAACCAAATTTGGCACGCATAGCTACAATGCTAATTGTACTCCCTGTGCAAAATTTCAACGAAATCGGAGCAAAAAATTGGCCTCTGTGGTCATATGAGTGTAAATCGGGCGAAAGCTATATATGGGAGCTATATCTAAATCTGAATCGATTTCAACCAAATTTGGCACGCATATCTACAATGCTAATTCTACTCCCTGTGCAAAATTTCAACCAAATTGGGGTAAAACTCTGGCTTCTGGGACCGTATTAGTCCATATCGGGAGAAAGATATATATGGGAGCTATATCTAAATCTGAACCGATTTCAAAAAAATTTGGCACACTTGACTATAGTACTAATTGTTCTTCTTGTGCAAAATTTTAATCAAATTAGGGTAAAACTCTGGCTTCTGGGGCCATATAAGTCCATATCGGGCGAAATATATATATGGGAGCTATATCTAAATCTGAACCGATTTCTTCCAAAATCAATAGGTATCTATTCTGAGCCAAAACACATACTTGTGCTAAATTTGAAGTCGATTGGACAAAAACTGCGACCTAGACTTTGATTACAAAAATGTGTTCACGGACAGACGGACATGGCTATATCGACTCAGGAGCCCACCCTGAGCATTTTTGCCAAAGATACCATGTGTCTATCTCGTCTCCTTCTGGGTGTTGCAAACATATGCACTAACTTATAATACCCTGTTCCACAGTGTGGAAAAAATGTTGTTCAATTTTTTTCTATAGGAAATTTTGTCCAATTTTTTTCTATTGACAATTTTGTCAAAATTTTTTTCTATCAAATTTTTTATTGAAAATGTTTTCAAAATTTTTTTTATCAAATTTTGTAAATTTTTATACCCACCACCATAGAATGGTGACGGGGGTATAACAAATTTTTCATTCCGTTTGTAACACATCGAAATATCGATTTCCGACTATATAAAGTATATATATTCTTGAACAGTGAGAAATTCTAAGACGATATAACCATGTCCGTCTGTCTGTTCAAATATTAAAATTTTTGTGGAAAAAAATGCAATATACATTCTATGAATAGAAAAATTGCGATTTTTTGAAAATTTTTGAAGTCAAAAGTTTCCGACTAGCGTTAGAATACATAAAAAATTATAAAAAATTTAATAAATTATTTATTTGAAAAAATTTTATAAAATTTTTAATTCACGTCCAAAACACTGAATTCGGATCACACCATAAGAAGTGATGCAAATTGAGTGCAAGAGCTGTTGAAATGGTGGACACCCGTCCTATGACAAGCCCATGTTAAATTCATCGCTTCTGTGCCAATTTTGCACCACTTCCCGATCCAAAAAGAACATTTTCACAGCTTTTTTGGTGACGATGTTTTGCTGGGATGGTGACGGGGGTATAATAAGTTTGTCATTCCGTTTGCAGCACATCGAAATATCGATTTCCGACTATATAAAGTATATATATTCTTGATCAGGGACAAATTATAAGACGATATAAGCATGTCCGTCTGTTGTTATCACGCTACAGTCTTCAATAATGAAGCAATCGTGCTAAAATTTTGCACAAACTCGTCTTTTGTCTGCAGGCAAGTCAAGTTCGAAGATGGGCTATATCGGTCCAGGTTTTGGTATAGTCCCCATATAAACCGACCTCCCGATTTGGGGTCCTGGACTTATTAAAACCGCAGTTTTTACTCAATTTGCCTGAAATTTTAAATCTAAAGGTATTTTAGGACTATAAAGAGGAATGCCAAAAATTGTGAGTATGGATCCATGTTTTGGTATAGCCCCCATATAAATCGATCTCCCGATTTTACTTCTTGGGCTTCTAGAATTCGTAGTTTTTATC